>NC_135813.1:43173965-43480141 GCF_964213995.1 Mustelus asterias
TTGGCTCTGTTCCAGTTCTCAGGAAGAATCTGTAGCTGAAACAACTCTCCACAGATGCTGCCTGAGCTGCTCAGCGTCTGCAGCACTCCCCATTTCGGTTTCGAGAACAATCCGCTCTGCTGGGGCAGTCAAGAATGAGGGGACGTCACGTTAGAGTGTAGCCAGGGACAAAATGCGAAAGCCTCCTTCCACACGGAATCGTGCGGAAATCTGGCGCTCTCGCCTAAACGGTGCGGATGCTGGGAGAATTGGAGCTTTCCAGATGGGGATCATTAGATTTATATCGGATCAGTTCATCAAGGCACGTGGAACTAAGAGACCAAAATGGAGTTAAAGTACAGATCAGGCACGGTCTAATTGAATAATGGGACAGACTCGAGGGTCTGAATGGCCTACTCTGGTTTCCAATGTTCTTTGTACTGTTGTTAATTACCCATGAGGTAGGGAGTAGGAAGCAAGATTTATACAAATTAGGCAAATTTGCATTAATTAGTATCTCTGACCCAGAGCTGGCTATGTTTTTCTTTTCTTCATCTTCCATTATTTGGAATTATGTGGAGACAAAATAAATCTCAAACATTATTCACTGTGCTGCTGGCACCTGTTGACTCATTAATGAATAGTCAGACCTGGATGGTCTGTCGATTAAAGAGGGGCCCCAAGTTACTTTGAAGGGAAGAAGGTGTTCATGTCTGTAGACAAATATACAAAGCAGCTATGATGATGATATATATATATAATAAAAAGGTATAAAAAGGCTGAATAAAACCCTGGGCTAAAGTTCTCTCCAGTGAGAAGGGTCAAGAATGACAATACGGATGCATGGAGTTTTCCAAAATCTTTCAGAACTGGAATTGTGCCAAAAGACTGCAGGAAGGTGATCGCAAGAGTCCTGTTCAAAAACATCGGCCTGGATATTTTGGATGCTGGAGCTGCCCCCACCAAATCCGACTGCCCTGCACCTTTCACACTTGAAGGAGCATTCAGTGGCTGCAGACGGGATTCACTTTGCAGGAAGTCCCAGCTTAGAGAGCTGCCGGCCAGTCTGACTGACTGCATGTGCTCAAGTCCCTCAGCAACAAGAGCTGCAGTGGACAGATAAGGCCTGAGCCTAAGTCCCAGGACTGGATGGCAAGATAAGTTCCAAGAGTCCTAAGGTGTGGAGATAGGTGCATTGGCAGTGGTTGACTGGGGTGTCAGGGCAGAGGGTTGGAGGCGGTGGGAAAGTGGCACAGGGAGGCCCAGCAGCCTCCGGACCTGAAGAGTGAGGTGCCCAAAGTCAGAAGGGGGCTCCTGGTGGAGGTGCCACCCAACGCCACCCCCTTCCCAACCAAGGCCCAAGTCCATTCATTTCTAGGCTTCTCCCACACTAGGTAAATCCTATTGCTAGCCTGAAAAGTGAGGCTGGGAGGGACACAGTCCTTAAGTGGCAAGAGGGTCTCAATTGAGGCAAGAGCCAGGCATCCCATCTGAGGCCTTGCCCAACCCAACGTAAAAACTGCTGCGAGATCAGGGCAGGCAGGAACCCAGAGGGAAACCTAAACCTTGAATTTCACACTCCCACACTCTGCCTGAAATCCCCCTGCAGGGAACAATGATGTTCAGGCCAAGGTAACAGACAGGTCAAGTAATGGTGGACTAGTTCTGTTGCTAACCATAAAGAATAACATTGCAAGATTACAAGACAAACATGAACGTGGAGGATAATTTAATAAAGAAACAGGAACACGAGTAGACAATTTGTCACATTGAGCCTGTTTTGCCACGCCATAATATCATGGCTGAAAATCAACTCCACCCTCGTGTACTAACACTGCATCCCTCAATTGCCTTAGTATTCAAAAACCTCTTGATCGCTATCTTGAATAAGCTGAATGACTAAGCATTCAAGAATTCCAAAGATTCACAATCCTTTGAGTGACATTTCTCTTCATCTCAGGCCAACCACTTAGCATGGCTGTGACTCCTAATGCTACACTCTACAGCAAGGGGAAACATCTTCCCTGCGTCAGCAACACTCTATCAAGTCCCATTCAGAATTTTATATTTTTCAGTGAGATCACCTCTCATTCATCTAAAAGTTAGGGAATATAGGTCTAGTCTATGGGTCTGTCCGACCAGGTGATCTGTCGAAAACATTCTAAAAAAATCACCAATAACCTGTCCTGGTCCCCCCATGCCGACGATATATTTAAGAAAGCCCACCAACGCCTCTACTTTCTCAGGAGGCTAAGGATATTTGGCATGTCCACTGTGCTGTGACTCTCACCAACTTTTATAGATGCACCACAGAAAGCATTCTTTCTGGTTGTATCACAGCTTGGTATGGCTCCTGTTCTGTCCAAGACCGCAAGAAACTACAAAGGGTCATGAACAAAGCCCAGTCCATCACAGAAACCAGCCTCCCATCTATTGACACTGTCTACACTTCACGCTGCCTCAGCAAAGCAGCAGCATAATTAAGGACCCCACGCACCCTGGACATTCTCTCCTTCACCTTCTTCTGTCGGGAGAAAGATACAAAAGTCTGAGATCACATACCAACCGACTCAAGAACAGCTTCTTCCCTGCTGCCATTAGACTTTTGAGTGGACCTACCTCGCACCAAGTTGATCTTTCTGGCTATGGCTATAACACTACATTCTGCACTCTCTCCTTTCCTTCTCTATGTACGGTATGCTTTGTCTGTATAGTGTGTAAGAAACAATACTTTTCACTGTATGTTAATACATGTGACAATAAATCAAATCAAACTGTCCTTTGATATGTTATGATTTCCCTGATATCCTCATTGTTCCACAGGACCAGGCTGAGGAGAAGGCAGTTGGTTTGTTCACTACATTTATTTATTTATTTTAAGTTAAATTTGTGTAAAAAAATCGGAGGTTTTTTTTAAAACAGGAAGTGGGCCCAGCAGGAGTCTGGGAAGGTTTTTGGAGGGTTTAAAAGTGCTTAACTTGCAGTTTTCAGCCTCATTGTTCCACAGGACCAGGCTGAGGAGAAGGCAGTTGGTTTGTTCACTACATTTATTTATTTATTTTAAGTTAAATTTGTGTAAAAAAATCAGAGGTTTTTTTTAAAACAGGAAGTGGGCCCAGCAGGAGTCTGGGAAGGTTTTTGGAGGGTTTAAAAGTAGGCCGCACTTTTGAGCGGGCAGCGTCGTTAGCGGGCAGCAGAGTGAGCAGGAGGCAGAGTGAAAGCAGTAGGGCTTTGGCTCACAGGGCTTGAGTGAGCAGGGGTGAGTTAATTCATTTTTTGCTGTTTCTACCTGGTACTGGCAGGGTATCTAGAGAGGATGGGTGTGAAGGCAGTGCAATGTTCCTCTTGCACTATGTTCGAGGTGAGGGATGACGACAGTGTCCCTGCTGATTATACCTGTGAGAAGTGCATCCATCTGCAGCTCCTCCAAAACCGTGTAAGGGAACTGGAGCTGGAGTTGGAGGAACTTAGGATCATTAGGGATGCAGAGATGGCCATAGACAGAAGCTTCAGGGATACAGTTACTCCGAGGAATGAAAATAGATGGGTGACGGTGAGAGGGGCTGGGAAGAAGCAGTCGGTGCAGGGATCCCCTGTGGTCGTTCCCCTTAGCAATAAGTATTCCGCTTTGGATACGGTTGAGGGGGACAACATACCAGTGGTGAGCCGCAGTGAGAGGATCTCCGGCACTGAGTCCGTCCCTGTGGCTCAGGAGGGTAAGGAGGAGAGCGGGAGGGCAATAGTTATTGGGGACTCGTTAGTTAGAGGGATAGATAGGAGGTTCTGTGGCAGCAAAAGAGACTCGAGGATGGTTTGTTGCCTAGCGGATGCCAGGGTCCGTGACGTCTCGGACCGTGTTTTCCGGATTCTTAAGGGGGAGGGGAAACAGTCACAAGTCGTGGTACACATTGGTACCAACGACATAGGTAAGAGAAGGGACGGGGATTTAAAACAGGAATTTCGGGAGCTCGGCTGGAAGCTGAGAGCAAAGACAAAACATGTGGTCATCTCTGGTACGCTACCGGTGCCACGTGATAGCGAGTTGAGGAACAGGGAGAGAGTGCACTTAAACATGTGGTTGCAGGGATGGTGCAGGAGGGAGGGTTTCAGATACGTGGATAATTGGAACACGTTCTGGGGAAGGTGGGACCTCTACAGACAGGACGGGGTGCACCTGAACCAGAGGGGCACCAATATCCTCGGAGGGAAATTTGCTACGGCTCTTCAGGGGGATTTAAACTAATTTGTCAGGGGAGTGGGAAAAGGAGTTGTAGTCCGGAAGTCAGTGTTGAGGGTGGTGAGATATTGGGGAAGGTATCAAGGTCAAGGGTGGGTACCGGTAGACAGGAAGATGGGTTGAAGTGTGTCTACTTCAATGCAAGGAGCATCCGGAACAAGGTGGATGAACTTGGGGCGTGGATTGCTACTTGGGACTACGATGTTGTGGCCATTACGGAGACGTGGGTAGAACAAGGACAGGAATGGTTGTTGGACGTTCCGGGGTATAGATGTTTCAGTAAGTGTAGGGAAGCTGGTAAAAGAGGTGGAGGAGTAGCATTGTTAATCAAGGATAGTTTAACGGCTGCGGAAAAGCACTTTGAGGGGGATATGCACACTGAGGTAATATGGGCTGCAGTTAGAAACAGGAAAGGAGCGGTCACGTTGCTAGGAGTTTACTATAGGCCCCCAAATAGTAATAGAGATGTGGAGGAAGAAATTGCTAAGCAGATTATGGATACGTGTGGGGGTCACAGGGTAGTTGTCATGGGGGACTTTAACTTTCCAAATATTGATTGGAACCTTTGTAGGTCAAATAGTTTGGATGGGGCACTTTTTGTGCAGTGTGTGCAGGAGGGTTTCCTGACACAATATGTGGATAGGCCGACAAGGGGTGAGGCCACATTGGATTTGGTACTGGGAAATGAACCGGGCCAAGTGTTAGATTTGGTTGTGGGAGAGAACTTTGGAGATAGTGACCACAATTCGGTGTCTTTTGTTATTGCAATGGAGAGGGATAGGGCCGGACGGCAGGGCAAGGCTTACAATTGGGGGATTAGGCAAGAATTAGGGGGCATAAGATGGGAACAGGAACTGTCAGGGAAAGGCACTGATGAAAAGTGGAACTTTTTCAAGGAACAAATACTGGGTGTCCTTGATAGGTATGTCCCTGTCAGGCAGGGAGGAAATGGCCGAGTGAGGGAACCGTGGTTCACAAAAGAGATGGAATGTCTTGTGAAAAGGAAGAGGGAAGCTTATGTAGGGATGAGGAAACAAGGTTCAGATGGCTCGATTGAGGGTTACAAGTTAGCAAGGAATGAGCTGAAAAAGGGGCTGAGGAGAGCTAGGAGGGGACATGAGAAGTCCTTGGCGGGTCGGATCAAGGAAAACCCCAAGGCTTTTTACTCTTCTGTGAGGAATAAAAGAATGACCAGGGTGAGGTTAGGGCCGGTCAAGGACAGTGGTGGGAACTTGTGTATGGAATCAGTAGAGATAGGCGAGGTGATGAATGAATACTTTTCTTCAGTGTTCACCAAGGAGAGGGGCCATGTTTTTCAGGAAGAGAAGGTGTTACAGGCTAATAGGCTGGAGGAAATAGATGTTCGGAGGGAGGATGTATTGGCAGTTTTGAATAAACTGAAGGTCGATAAGTCCCCTGGGCCTGATGAAATGTATCCTAGGATTCTTTGGGAGGCGAGGGATGAGATTGCAGAGCCTTTGGCTTTGATCTTTGGGTCCTCGCTGTCCACGGGGATGGTGCCAGAGGACTGGAGAGTGGCGAATGTTGTTCCTCTGTTTAAGAAAGGGAATAGAAATGACCCTGGTAATTATAGACCGGTTAGTCTGACTTCGGTGGTTGGTAAATTGATGGAAAAGGTCCTTAGGGATGGGATTTACGACCATTTAGAAAGATGCGGATTAATCCGGGATAGTCAGCACGGATTTGTGAAGGGCAAATCGTGCCTCACAAATTTGATAGAATTTTTTGAGGAGGTAACTAGGTGTGTTGATGAAGGTAGGGCGGTTGATGTCATATACATGGATTTTAGTAAGGCGTTTGATAAGGTCCCCCATGGTCGGCTTATGATGAAAGTAAGGAGGTGTGGGATAGAGGGAAAGTTGGCCGATTGGATAGGTAACTGGCTATCTGATCGAAGACAGAGGGTGGTGGTGGATGGAAAATTTTCGGACTGGAGGCAGGTTGCTAGCGGAGTGCCACAGGGATCGGTGCTTGGTCCTCTGCTCTTTGTGATTTTTATTAATGACTTAGAGGAGGGGGCTGAAGGGTGGATCAGTAAATTTGCTGATGACACCAAGATTGGTGGAGTAGTGGATGAGGTGGAGGGCTGTTGTAGGCTGCAAAGAGACATAGATAGGATGCAAAGCTGGGCTGAAAAATGGCAAATGGAGTTTAACCCTGATAAATGTGAGGTGATTCATTTTGGTAGGACTAATTTAAATGTGGATTACAGGGTCAAAGGTAGGGTTCTGAAGACTGTGGAGGAACAGAGAGATCTTGGGGTCCATATCCACAGATCTCTAAAGGTTGCCACTCAAGTGGATAGAGCTGTGAAGAAGGCATATAGTGTGTTAGCTTTTATTAACAGGGGGTTGGAGTTTAAGAGCCGTGTGGTTATGCTGCAACTGTACAGGACCTTGGTGAGACCGCATTTGGAATATTGCGTGCAGTTCTGGTCACCTCACTATAAGAAGGATGTGGAAGCGCTGGAAAGAGTGCAGAGGAGATTTACCAGGATGCTGCCTGGTTTGGAGTGTCGGTCTTATGAGGAAAGGTTGAGGGAGCTGGGGCTGTTCTCTCTGGAGCGGAGGAGATTGAGGGGAGACTTAATAGAGGTTTATAAAATGATGAAGGGGATAGATCGAGTGAACGTTCAAAGACTATTTCCTCGGGTGGATGGAGCTATTACAAGGGGGCATAACTATAGGGTTCATGGTGGGAGATATAGGAAGGATATCAGAGGTAGGTTCTTCACGCAGAGAGTGGTTGGGGTGTGGAATGGACTGCCTGCAGTGATAGTGGAGTCAGACACTTTAGGAACATTTAAGCGGTTATTGGATAGGCACATGGAGCACACCAGGATGGTAGGGAGTGGGATAGCTTGATCTTGGTTTCAGATGAAGGTCGGCACAACATCGTGGGCCGAAGGGCCTGTTCTGTGCTGTAATGTTCTATGTTCTATCTTTATTACAGATTATTTCCTTTTTTTTTTAGATGATTCTCAAGGGTTAGTTCCACCTCCTCATTCCATTGAGAGAGTGTTTCTCTTTACAATGAGACCTCGGTAAACTTTGTGTAATGTGTAACACATTTTAGCTTCTGGACTTTATGCTGCCTTCATTGTGTTTCATTTTGATATTTGAATGTGGCAAAGTATCACAGCAGATCTGGTTTTAAGTTTAAACTTCAAATTAATTTATTTTACAATAAGATGACCAAGCACCTTATAACATAGCTCGATATTTGCAGTATATCCCCTTCTAACTAACTTGAAATTGGGAAAATAATTTTTTTTAAATCACAATTTGAAGATTAAAACTCATCCTCTATAAATAAGTTGTGACTCTGTGTACATGTTTCTCTTTCCTCTGAGGAATTTCAAACTGACCGGTACCTAAAATAGATTGAAATCGCAAAGATGCTCTATTGAGTAGATTTTCTAGCTGTCCACAACACAATAGTCATTCTGCTTCATCCCAGAAAATAGAATGATTAGAACTTTCTACATTTGGATTATCTGAGCTCTGAAACTCAAACAGGAAGCGTCAGTCAAATCACAGAATCCTACAGTGCAGAAGAGGCCCTTCGGCCCATCGAGTCTGCACTAACGTATGAAAGGCCCTGACCAAGGGCCAAGTGTTAGATTTGGTTGTGGGAGAGCACTTTGGAGATAGTGACCACAATTCGGTGTCTTTTGTGATTGCAATGGAGAGGGATAGGGCCGTACGGCAGGGCAAGATTTACAATTGGGGGAGAGGTAATTATGATGCGATTAGGCAAGAATTAGGGGGCATAAAATGGGAACAGAAACTGTCAGGGAAAGGCACTAATGAAAAGTGGAACTTTTTCAAGGAACAAATACTGGGTGTCCTTGATAGGTATGTCCCTGTCAGGCAGGGAGGAAATGGCCGAGTGAGGGAACCATGGTTCACGAAAGAGGTGGAATGTCTTGTGAAAAGGAAGAGGGAAGCTTATGTAGGGACGAGGAAACAAGGTTCAGATGGCTCGATTGAGGGTTACAAGTTAGCAAGGAATGAGCTGAAAAAGGGGCTTAGGAGAGCTAGGAGGGGACATGAGAAGTCCTTGGCGGGTCGGATCAAGGAAAACCCCAAGGCTTTTTACTCTTATGTGAGGAATAAAAGAATGACCAGGGTGAGGTTAGGGCCAGTCAAGGACAGTAGTGGGAACTTGTGTATGGAGTCAGTAGAGATAGGCGAGATGATGAATGAATACTTTTCTTCAGTGTTCACTAAGGAGAGGGGCCATGTTTTTGAAGAAGAGAAGGTGTTACAGGCTAATAGGCTGGAGGAAATAGTTGTTCGGAGGGAGGATGTACTGGCAGTTTTGAATAAACTGAAGGTCGATAAGTCCCCTGGGCCTGATGAAATGTATCCTAGGATTCTTTGGGAGGCAAGGGATGAGATTGCAGAGCCTTTGGCTTTGATCTTTGGGTCCTCACTGTCCACGGGGATGGTGCCAGAGGACTGGAGAGTGGCGAATGTTGTTCCTCTGTTTAAGGGAATAGAAATGACCCTGGTAATTATAGACCGGTTAGTCTTACTTTGGTGGTTGGTAAATTGATGGAATAGGTCCTTAGGGATGGGATTTACGACCATTTAGAAAGATGCGGATTAATCCGGGATAGTCAGCACGGATTCGTGAAGGGCAAGTCGTGCATCACAAATTTGACTGAATTTTGTGAGGAGGCAACTAAGTGTGTTGATGAAGGTAGGGCAGTTGATGTCATATACATGGAATTTAGTAAGGCGTTTGATAAGGTCCCCCATGGTCGGCTTATGATGAAAGTAAGGAGGTGTGGGATAGAGGGAAAGTTGGCACATTGGATAGGTAATTGGCTATCTGATCGAAGACAGAGGGTGGTGGTGGATGGAAAATTTTCGGACTGGAGGCAGGTTGTTAGCGGAGTGCCACAGGGATCAGTGCTTGGTCCTCTGCTCTTTGTGATTTTTATTAATGACTTAGAGGAGGGGGCTGAAGGGTGGATCATTAAATTTGCTGATGACACCAAGATTGGTGGAGTAGTGGATGAGGTGGAGGGCTGTTGTAGGCTGCAAAGAGACAGATAGGATGCAAAGCTGGGCTGAAAAATGGCAAATGGACTTTAACCCTGATAAATGTGAGGTGATTCATTTTGGTAGGACTAATTTAAATGTGAATTACAGGGTCAAAGGTAGGGTTCTGAAGACTGTGGAGGAACAGAGAGATCTTGGGGTCCATATCCACAGATCTCTAAAGGTTGCCACTCAAGTGGATAGAGCTGTGAAGAAGGCCTATAGTGTGTTAGCTTTTATTAACAGGGGGTTGGAGTTTAAGAGCCGTGGGGTTATGCTGCAACTGTACAGGACCTTGGTGAGACCACATTTGGAATATTGTGTGCAGTTCTGGTCACCTCACTATAAGAAGGATGTGGAAGCGCTGGAAAGAGTGCAGAGGAGATTTACCAGGATGCTGCCTGGTTTGGAGGGTAGGTCTTATGAGGAAAGGTTGAGGGAGCTAGGGCTGTTCTCTCTGGAGCGGAGGAGGCTGAGGGGAGACTTAATAGAGGTTTATAAAATGATGAAGGGGATAGATATAGTGAACGTTCAAAGACTATTTCCTCGGGTGGATGGAGCTATTACAAGGGGGCATAACTATAGGGTTCGTGGTGGGAGAGATAGGAAGGATATCAGAGGTAGGTTCTTTACACAGAGAGTGGTTGGGGTGTGGAATGGACTGCCTGCAGTGATAGTGGAGTCAGACACTTTAGGAACATTTAAGCGGTTATTGGATAGGCACATGGAGCACACCAGGATGATAGGGAGTGGGATGGCATGATCTTGATTTCAGATAAAGCTCGGCACAACATCGTGGGCCGAAGGGCCTGTTCTATGTTCTACCTGCCCACCTAATCCCACTTGCCAGCACTTGACCCATAGTCTTGAATGTTATGGCGTTCCAAGTACTCATCCAGGTATTTTTTAAAGGATGTGAGGCATCACGCCTTCCCCACCCTCCTAGGCAGTGCATTCCAAACCACCACCACCCTCTGAGTAAAAAAGTTCTCCCTCAAATCCCCCCTAAACCTCCCACTCCTCATTTTTAACTCGTGTCCCCTCGTAACTGACCCTTCAATTAAGGGGAACAGCTGCTCCCTATCCACCCTTCCATGCCCCTCATAATCTTGAGCACCTCAATCAGGTCGCCCCTCAGTCTTCTCTGCTCCAGAGAAAACAATCCAAGCCTATCCAGCCTCTCTTCATAACTTAAATGTTCCATCCCGGGCAACATCCTGGTGAATCTCCTCTGCACCCCCTCCAGTGCGTTCACGTCCTTCCTATAATGAGGCGACCAGAACTGCACACAGTGCTCCAGCTGTGGCCTCACCAAAGTTCTGTACAACTCCATCATGACCTCTCTGCTTTTGTAATCTATACCCCGATTGATAAAGGTGAGTGTGCCATATGCCTTTTTCACTACCCTATTAACCTGTCTTTCCGTCTTCAGAGATCTATGGACAAACACGCCAAGGTCCCTTTGTTCCTCGGAATTTCCCAGTGTTAGACCTTTCATAGTATACTTCCTTGTCCAATTACTCCTTCCAAAGTGCATCACCTCACACTTTTCAGGGTTAAATTCCACCTGCCACTTTTCTGCCCATTTGACCATCTCGTCAATATCTTCCTGTAACCCAAGACACTCAACTTCACTATTAACCACCCGGCCAATCTTTGTGTCATTGGCAAACTTACTGACCCTACTCCCCACATGGCCATCTATGCCATTTATATAAATGCAAACTGAACATTTCTGTTTAAGTTTAAACTCTCTCTCTGAAACTGTAACTAAGAATTGCCATGGCTGTACAGTTTCAAGCACTCCGCACCACAGGAAGGATATCAGAGTCATGAAAAAGCTGGAATACCACATACAGAACAGTGACAGTGCCTCCTATATACAATACAAGACCCTGAACAAAGCTCTCTTGGCTTTGACCATTGGGAAACTAAAGCAATGAGACAAGGGCCACAAGCTTCAAAGGAGTAGCAGCAATGATGAGATAAATCGAGTAATGATGGGCATGTGTGATACCATGCTTGGAATGTGTGCAATTAAAATGTGAAAAAATGTAGAGTGTTAAAAAAACAATATTTATTGATGTCAAATCGCACACAAATATATAACTGTGGTCCACAGAGAGGATTTAGAGTTTCTCCTAAACACATTAGAGGCAAGTGGATAATGCTGGACAAAGGAGAACAAGGATTTAGCACACAGCATACTGCATGTTAATGGTAGATAGCATGGCATAATAACAGCACAGAATATGTTACATTTTACACAGGGCAGCACTGGCCTGCAAAGTACGCAATCTTATGGAAAGAAAGATTGTCTTGAAAAGGAAACATTCTAAAATTATTGTGGTTGGTTCCTTTGTGATGGGTGGCATTAACAAGCATTGATTTGCCTCAGTGCTCAGAAGAGTTCAGGCATGTTGCAGATACCATTCTAGACACCAGTGCTACTGAAAGTTAAACTTACATCAGAGGGCCATGTCTTGGCGACGTTGTCTATTGACTTGTCTTTCAGGATATTATCGATGACTCCACTCCTGCTCCACAGCTCAAATAGTGTCTTCCCATGCTGGTAGCCCACTTCCTGTGTAGGAACCACAGATAAAAGGTCATTCAAACAAAGTTATGAACCAATGCAAACATTGTCCAAAGATGTGCGGGTTAGATGAATTGGCCATGCTAAATTGACCCTAGTGTCGGGGGAATTAGCAAGGTAAATATGCAGGGTTACGGGGAATAGGGCCTGGGTGGGATTGTGGTCGGTGCAGACTTGATGGACTGAACGGCCTCTTTGTGCACTGTAAGGATTGCACTGATGCACATTTATTGAAAGACCTGCACTTTTATAGTACTTTGCATAACCTCAGGATGTCTCAAGTGATTCACAAGCAACGTTGTGCTTTTGAAATTAAGTCACTGCTAAATCATTTTGAAATGTGCCAGCTAATTTTTGGACATCAAGCTCCCACAAACAACACTGTAACAACGACCAGAAAATCTGTGCTTTGATTAAGGGATAAATGTTGGCCAAGACACCTGGAAGAACTCTTCAAACTCTACTGCAATGGGATCATCTATGTCTTTCCCCAAGATTCCATCCAAATGATGGCACCTCTGACTGTGCAACGCTCCCTCAGTACTGCACTGGAACTTCAGCCTGGACATTTGTGTTCACATCACTGGACTAGGAATTGAACCCACAGCCATCAGAGTACAAAGCCAGAGAAGTGTTAGCGAATTTCTGGAAAGATCTAATGTTTTGAGTCTTCAGCCAGAGAACAAAGAACAAAGAGAACAAAGAACAATACAGCACAGGAACAGGCCCTTCGGCCCTCCAAGCCCGCGCCACTCCCCGGTCCAGGATTGAATCCTGAATCCAGGATCCCCGCCCAATTTTCCAGCCCATCTACATACCAATATCCTATCCACCGAGCTGTCCCCCACAGCTACGATGCTTTGTTCATTACAACCTATTAACTCACCCCCACCCCCCCATTCCAGACCATGTGATCTCCAGGGAGAGGCGAAAACCCAGAGTGAAAAACCCCAGGGCCAATATGGGGAAAAAAAAAATCTGGGAAATTCCTCTCCGACCCCCTGAGGCGATCGAAACGAGTCCAGGAGATCACAATGGCCCTGATCGGAAAATGCTTCCCAACCCTAGTCATTTCCACTTCCACGAGAAACAAGGAACAATTAGCCCGCGCCGCTCCCTGGTCCAAACTAGACCACTCTTTTGTATCCCTCCATTCCCACTCCGTTCATATAGCTGTCTAGATAAGTCTTAAACGTTCCCAGTGTGTCCGCCTCCACCACCTTGCCCGGCAACACATTCCAGGCCCCCACGACCCTCTGTGTGAAATATGTCCTTCTGATATCTGTGTTAAACCTCCCCCCCTTCACCTTGAACCTATGACCCCTCGTGAACGTCACCACCGACCCGGGGAAAAGCTTCCCACCGTTCACCCTATCTATGCCTTTCATAATTTTATACACCTCTATTAAGTCTCCCCTCATCCTCCGTCTTTCCAAGGAGAACAACCCCAGTTTCCCCAATCTGTGGGGAAGATTCACCACTCCCAGAGAGTGGTGAATCTGTGGAACTCTTTGCCAGAGGGCTGTGGAGGCCAGATCGTTGAGTGTCTTTAAGACAGAGAGAGATAGGTTCTTGATTAATAAGGGGATCAGAGGTTATGGGGAAAAGGCAGGAGAATGGGGATGAGAAATATATCAGCCATGACTGAATGGCAGATCGATGGGCCGAGTGGCCTAATTCTGCTCCTATGTCTTATGGATGACCCTTCATCAGCTCTGGCAAGGGGTCATGGGGACTCGAAATGTTGGCTCTATTCTCTCTCCACAGGTGCCATCAGACCCGCTGAGAGTTTTCAGCATTTTCTGTTTTGGTTTCAGTTCCCAACATCCGCAGTATTTTGCTTTTATTCCATAAGGCTCTAGCTGGGCCCCAACTACAGCATTGCATCTGGTTCTGTTGGTCAAATTTTAGGAAGGATGCGAAGATCTTTTAGAGTCGCAGAGATAAACAGCACGGAAACAGGCCCGTCGGCCCAACTTGTCCATGACGACCAGGTTTCCTAAAATGAGGGCGGAGGGCAGATTTACCAGAATGATTCCAGGTGTGAGGGATTTGAGCTATAATGTAAGACTGCAGAATCTCAGGTGGCACAGTGGTTAGCACGGTTGCCTCACAGCGCCAGGGATCCGGGTTCAATTCCGGCCTCTGGTGACTGCCTGTGTGGTGTCTGCACATTCTTCCCATGTCTGCATGGATTTCCTCAGTGCTCCGGTTTCCTCCTAAGCTCCAAATATGTGCGGGTTAGGTTGGTTGTCCATGCTAAATTACCCCTTAGTGTCAGGGGGATTAGGAGGGTAAATGTGTGGGGTTACGGGGATAGGACAGGACCTGGATGGGTTTGTTGTCGGTGGAGGCTCGATGGGCCAAATGGCCTTCTTCTGAACAGTAGATTTATGATTCTATCTTCTCCATGGAGCAAAGGAGACTAAGCGAAGATTTGATAAACGTGTACAAGATTACGATAGATTTGGATCAGGTAGAGCAGGAGAAACTGTTCATAATAGCTGACCAGAGAAAGACGAGGGGACACAGTTATAATGTTTTGAGGAAAAGTTGCAGGAGGAAAATGTGAGGAAAAATCTTCTTTAACGCAGCGAGTGGTAATGATCTGAAACTTACTTCCCACAAGGGTGGTGGAATCAGAGATTCCAATGCTTTCAAAAGGAAACTTTGATGGAAATAAAGTTGCAGCGTTACAGGGATAGAGTAGGGGAATAAAACTGACCGGCTTGCTCGAGGGGGCCAGCATGGGTTTGGTGGGCCAAATGGCCTTTCTGTACTGTAAATGACAGTGAACTTTAGACGCAGAGGTGAAAGTGCTACCAACTGAGCTACAGTGGGCACTAGAAGAACAGAACTGAAAAGAAGAGAAGTTACGTTGAGCCTGTATGAAACTTTGGTTCGACCACACTTGGATTACTGTGAATGGCTCTGGTCTCCACAATATAAAAAGGATAGAGAAGCTATGGAAAAGTTTCAAATAGAATCTACTGGTATCAACCCAGAACTGAGAGATCATACCATCTGGAAAGATTTAACAGGCTGCAGCACTTTTTCTAGGAAAGAGAAGACTGAAGGGTGACCTCTGTCTTCAAAATTCTGAAAAGGTTCGACAAGGTAGATGTCGAAGTCAGTTCCACATGTAAGGGAGAGGTTCGTTCTCACTGGAACGATGGAGGTTGAGGAGTGACCTGATAGAGGTTTACAAGATTACAAGATACAGAATGGATAGTCAGATGCTCTTTCCTAGGGTAGAAAAGTCAAATACTAGGGGACATAGGTTTAAGGTTCGTGGGGAAAAGTTTAGAGGAGATGTGCAAGGCAAGTTTTACACAGAGGGTGTGAATGTCTGGAACGCGCTGCCCAGGGAGGTGGTGGGAGCAGGTACGATAGCGGCATTTAAGGGGCATCTAGACGAATCCATGAATAGGATGGGAACGGAAGGATATGGATTCCGTAAGTGCATACAGTTTTAAGTTAGGCATACATCATGATCGGCACAGGCTTGGAGGGCCAAAGGGCCTGTTCCTGTGCTATACTGTTCTTTGTTCTTCGAATAGAAGGACAATTGAAGAGGGTTAAATGAAGGGTTTGAGGAGGTTCACGTGGAGGATAAATAGCAGAAGGGGCCTGTTAATATAAGGAATAGGAGCTGGAGTGGGCACATGGGCATCAAGACTACTCTGTTATTCAATACGAACATGGCTGATCTTCCACCCTCAGCTCCACTTCCCGCACTATTCCCATATCCCTCGATTCCTTTAGACTTCCAGAAACTGTCTATCATAGCCTTGAATGTACTGAACGACAAAGTACCCACAGGGGTCAGGAATTCCGAAGATTGACAGCCCACTGAGTGAAGAAATTACACTTCATCTCAGTCCATGAGGTCTGACTGCATGCCCTGAGACTATGGGCCCGATTTTACCATTTTCATTCCAAGTGCTGAATCTGGGCGCATTTCAGATCCGACTTGGAAAACTGTTCCCAGGTGCCCCCATACGCACTCAGCCTGAAAAAAAAATGGTGGGTCTGAATTGCGCTGTGGGTGGGGTTATCACGCCCGAAACGCTGCAGCTCCAATCAGAACTTTGAACTGCGCATGTGCGGTGAAAACACAAATTGAAAAACGTACCCCCTGTCACATCGCACCCGGGCTGCAAAAAGCGGATAAAACGGCCCAGGAGCGATGGCCCTCACAGACATCGCCCCATCCCCACAACATAACTGTCCTCCTTATCCAACTCCACCCCCCTGCCCCCCCAGCGCGCTACCCAGCCCGATCGTGACCCCCTGACTGATTGCCCGCAGAGTGGCAGCGGCCCCCCCCCGCCACCAGAGATCCATCTGGCCTCCCTCCCACCCCCGCCACCAGAGATCCATCTGGCCTCCCTCCCACCCCCGCCACCAGAGATCCATCTGGCCTCCCTCCCACCCCCGCCACCAGAAAGCGTTCGGGCCTCCCTCCCTCTCTCCCCCCCCCCCCCCCCCCCCCCCACCACCAAAGAATGATCGGGGCCCCCTCCCACCGGAGAATGATCTGGTCTCCCGTCTCCCTCCCCACCCCCTACCAGAGAATGATCTGGTCTCCCGCCTCCCCACCCCGACCCTCCACCACCGATCTGAGTCAGAGAGCTGCTGGTAGTTCTGAATTTACCTCTTCAGAAGCTGGAGCGCCCGAAACAGACCTTTGCCGAGCATGTCTGTTTCACGCCAAATTTGGACGCGCGAACGCGTGCAAATGCATTTAAATCGCCGTTGCGCCCGTTTTGGGCGCGGTTCAGATCATGGCCATTTTCGGGCCTTGGTAAAGTGAGCATCTGCGCGGGCGCGGATTGCACTAATTGTCTCACGCCCAACTTTACCAAGTTTTCACGCCCGTAAACGGGCACGACGCAATGGTAAAATCAGGCCCTATGCGTTCTTGTTCTAAACTCTCCAATCCTTTCAAGCCCACTGAGAATCTTAAACATTCCAATTCAATAATCTTTCCTTATTCTAAACTCCAGAAAGTATTTACTCAATCTCTCCTCATGGGACAACCCTTTTTCTCAGGCATCATTCTAATGAATCTACTTTGCATTGCCTTGAGGCAAGAGTAACCCAAAACTATATACCGTATCCCCCTTGTGGTTTCACCAAAGCCCTGTACAATTGCAGCAAGACTTCCTTACTCTTTTATTCCAAATCTGTTATAAAGGCTGACATTCCATTTCATAGAATCCTACAGTGCAGAAGAAGGCCATTCGGCCCATTGAGCCTGCTCCGACCACAATCCCACCCTATCCCCGTGCATTTACCTCAGCTAGTTGCCCTGATACTAAGGGGCAACTTAGCCTGGCCAACCCAACTAACCCCACGTCTTAGGACTGTGCCTGTTTGCCGAATTGGTTCCTGTACCTGCATGTTAACTATCTGTGTTTCGTATGCAAGGACATCCAAAGTTCTCTGGACACCAACATTTAATAGTTTCATACCATTAAAAATTATTGGCTCACAGCTTCCTCAGTGAGGCAATCTGTGTCAGATTGACACTCAATGAATTTATCCACGCTGTCATTGCACAGTTCCAGTCTCACACAACCATCCACACAAGGCTGGGGGAGACAGGAGCTGTGCAGTGCATTCCTGGCAGTACCAGTGCAGAGTAACCAGGCCGCAGAAAGGTACGTCACTCCCCCTTTTCAGGACAGTAGAGCAACCCAAGTTATTCGCCTTCAGAATCCTTACACACCAAGTCTGAATTTAATGCCAGAAATAGTACACAATTATCAGTTGGGGAAATTTGGAATTGTTAAACATGTATAATCTTTCTTTATCACAGTAATTACTGACAGTTAGAAATTAGTGGTGGGACTGAAGGATAAAAAAAATTCCATAAATCTGCTCAAAGGGGATGTTTAAAGGCACAAGGGAGCAGGTAAGTCTCAGTGTTAAGCTGGGAGGGGAAGGGAGGGTGCAGGCCGTTGGGAGGGTCAGGGCAGGCCGGAGTGTGGGGGGCGAGGACAGGCCGGAGGAAGGAAGGGGGAGGGTGGCGGGGGGGGGGGACAGGCCGGAGGAAGGGGGGGTGGGGGGCGAGGGCAGGCTGGAGAGTTTGCCAAGACTCCCATTGATTTCAATTTTGCTAGGGATCTTTGGTGCCACACCCTGTCAAATGCAGCATTGATATCAAGGCTGTCATTCTCACCTCTGGAGTTCAGCTCTTCTTGTCCACTCTTGGACCAAGGCTGTAATGAGATCAGGAGCCGAGTGATCCTGGCGGAACCCTTCAGTGAGCAGGTTATTACTGAGTACGTTGCCTCTTGACAGCATTGTCAATGACATCTTCCATCATTCCTGGTGAGACGGTGGATTGGCTCGATTCAATATGTTCTGGTTTTACACGATTGGCTACTTCTGGAGCACAAGTCCTCAACATGACAGCTATGACTTTGTTGGGCCTGTAGACTTTGCAGTATCCAGCCCAGTGATCGACACTCCATCTTGATAGCACGTGGAGTGAATCAAATTGGCTGAAGACTGGGATCTGTGATACTAGGAGAGGTGGAGAAGGATAATCTCCTCTATAACTCTGGCTGAAAATGGTTTCAAACGTTTCAGTCTTGTCGTTTGCACCCGTGCTGGGCTTTAGCACTCTGTCTCTGTATGGGGTGCAGGCTAGACAGTTTCACCAGGTTAGCAACTCACTTTCAACATGCCTGCTGCTGCTCTTGGTTTGCTTTTCACTACTCCTCTTTGAAGCAGAGGTGGTTTCCTGACTCGATGGTAATGATAGGATGAGCCATGAGGGTGGTATGTTGGCACAGTGGTTAGCACTGCTGCCTCACAGCTCCAGGGACCCAGGTTCAATTCCCAGCTTGGGTCGCTGCCTGTGTGGAGTTTGCACATTCTCCCCGTGTCTGTGTGGGTTTCTTCCGGGTGCTCTGGTTTCCTCCCACACTCCAAAGATTGGCCATGCTAAATTGCCCCTTAGTGTCAGGGGGATTAGCTAGGGTAAATAAATGGGGTTATGGGGATAGGGCCTGGGTGCGACTGTGGTCGGTGCAGACTCGATTGGCCGAATGGCCTCCTTCTGCACTGTAGGATTCTATGATTCTATTCTATGCTATGGATTCTGCTGGAATACAATTCTGCTAATGCCAATATTCCACAGCATCTCCTGGTGCTTTGAGCAACTATAAATATTCTTAATCCATCATGTTTATATGGTAATGGTGTCACACAACAAAAGGGTGGATGCCCTTAGTCTAACCACGGGACTCCAGTCTGGGTGTACTCTGGGTGAGGATACTGCTGTGGACTGCAGGTAGAATGGTGAGGATGAGGCCAAGTAGGTTTCTGCCTTTTTCATAGATATCCTATAGTGTAGGAGGCGCCCATTCGGCCCATTGAGCCTGCACCGACAACAATCGCACCCAGGCCCTATCCCCATTATCCTACATATTTACCCTGTTAATCCCCCAATGCTAGGGTCAATTTAGCATAGCCAATCCACCTAACCTGCACATCTTTGGAGTGTGGGAGGGAGCCAGAGCACCCGGAGGAAGCCCACGCAGACATTGGGAGAACATGCAGGCTCCACACAGTGACCCGAGGCTAGAATTGAACCCTTTGCTACATCTCAGCAGCTGCAGGTATTTTGACAGGTATTTAAGCAGCAGCTGCAGTTTCTCAAAGAGCGGCATTAACCCTCAGAGCTACAACGCAGATTCCGACAAAATTGGTTGATAATGGGAACTCCACTTACCGTAATCTCGTTAAACTTGCCAAACTCCAGCGTGCCATAGCGATCGATGGGCGGCCGAATGTACTCGCAATAATCGCTGTTCTTCACCACCTCCAGCTGCCGCACACAACAAACGTAAGCAAGGCGAGTCTGAATTTCTGCCATGCCCAAAACCTGCAGCAATAACAGAATTTCATACATCACTCTGCGTGAATGAGGGAGGTCGAGTGATACTGGTGCAGGTATTGCACACTGTGGCCATAAGATAATAGTTATTGTTTAAAGTTATAAAGGGATGCATATAGAATCATAGAAACCCTACAGTGCAGAAGGAGGCCATTCAGCCCATCGAGCTTGCACTGACAACAATCCCACCCAGCCCCTATTCCCGTATCCCCACTGGTTTACCCTGCTAATCTGCATGACACTAGGGTTAATTTAGAATGGCCAATCCACCTAACCCGCACATCTTTGGACTGCGGGAGGGAACCGGAGCACCCGGAGGAAAACTACACAGACATGGGGAGAATGTGTAAACACCACACAGACAGTGACCCGAGGCCGGGAATTGAACCCAGGTTCCTGGTGCTGTGAGGCAGCAGTGCTAACCACTGTACCACCGTGCAGGCCAGAAACATGAACAGAAAATGCTAGTAATGCTCAGCTGGTCATAGCTCCTCTCTTATTGTGGACAGTCTCCAGCACTTTCTGTTTTTAATTCAGATTGCCAGCGTCTGACATCATTTGTATTTGCTGTAAGGATAAGTTGGCTCATTCTTGTCCCCTCAATGGGTGGAAGTGGCCATAAATACAAGATTAAACACAGGGGATCTGGGATGTGCTTTGTATATGTAGGTTGCTGTTGTTGAGAATTGGAAGACTCGTGAATTGATTTCTCCGGTTAGTGGCTGAAACACAAACCATTGGTTCCCAACCGTGTTTGTGTCAGGACATCACTATCATGAAACATTGAGGCACGTCTCCTATTTCCTCTGAACTGCTCTCTAGCAAAAGACTTTTTGGGGCAATTTTCAGCCCAGGTTTGCCGCCGCAAGGGCCGCCGGTGACGCGCGGCCACAAGACCGCCAGCGGCACACTGGTTGGGAACCACTGGCATAAACTCTGCCAACATCCACTATCCGATTAGATGGATGGATAAAAGAAAAAGGGGTTGAAGGATTATGGAAATGGAGTGGGTACAAGTTTATTTATTAATGCCAATTTAGGCTTACATTAACACTGCAATGTAGTTACTGTGAAAATCCCCTAGTCACCACACTCTGGCACCTGTTCGGGTACACTGAGGGAGAATTTTGCATGGTCAATGCACCCAACCAGCACGGCTTTCGGACTGTGGGCAGAAACCGGAGCACCCAGAGGAAACCCACGCAGACATGAGGAGAATGTGCAGACTCCACACAGACAGTGACCCAAGCTGGGGATTGAACCCGAGTCCCTGGCCTACTCGGATCGTTTGGGCCAAATGGCTTGTTGTAACCTCCAAGTATGAGCTTTAAATTTGTCACATGTTCCAGCTAAATTGTCCAGGACATAGCTGAGATCGGTCATTGGCTTTAAGGGCTGGATTTAGCCATCACAAATTCAAGTGAATATATTTGTCCTCTGTTGAGTTGCAGAAGCCACTGCCCTTTACCTAGAGCCTGTGCTGCTTATCATCTCATTCTTCAAAGCGTGGAAGGTTCCTCTCAGGATTGAGTTAACAGTGAAAGGTTGCTGATTATATCACTGCATTACATTCATCAAACACAGCAGGTACAGAAAGGCAGAGTTCTGTCGAATTTGCTGCTGAAACTATGCTGGTGTTAACTCTAGATTCGACTGCTCCAACATCTTCCAGGTCAGCCTCCCATATTCTACACTCGAGAAACCCGGCATCATCCAAATCTCTGCTGCAAGTGTCCTTAAAAGCACTGAGTCTGGTTCACCCAGTGCCTGTTAACCATCACTGGATGCTGCTTATGCAATTCCTTGATTTTAAAATACTCATCCTGGTTTTCAAATCCCTCCATGGCTTCACTCCTCCCTTTCTCCATCGTGTCCTCCAGCTCCATATTCCTAACACACATCGATGCTCTTCCAAATCTGGCTTCTTGAGCATCCCAGATTTTAATTGCCCCACCATCAGTGGCTGTGCCGAAGCCCTAAAGCTCTGGAATACACTCTCCAAACCTCTTCGCCTCTGCTCTTCTCTTTCCTAGAATCACACAATCCCTACAGTGCAGGAGGTCATTCGGCCCATCGAGCCTGCACCAACAACAATCTCACCCAGGCCCTATATATCCCCCTAACCCAGTGTTTACCCTGCTAGTCCCCCTAACACTAAGGGTCAATTTAGCATGGCCAATCCACCGAACCCGCACACGTTTGGATTGTGGGAGGAAACCGGAGCACCTGGGGGAAACCCACGCAGACATGGGGAGAACGTGCAAACTCCACACAGACAGTGACCCGTGGCTGGAATTGAACCCGGGTCCCTGGCGCTGTGAGGCAGCAGTGCTAACCACTGTGCCACCGTCTTCCTTTAAGATGCTGCTTAAAACTTTTACCTTTGATCAAGTTTTTGGCCACCTGCCCTACTCTTGTCTTATGGGGTTTAGTGTCAAACTTTGTTTGATAATGCTGCTGTGTTGCCGGGATGTTTTAATCCAGTACATTGAAGGTATTTATAAATACTCGTTGTTGCTGTTACAGATGTCATTGCTCATTTGATCCCATTTGCCACACTAATTACAAACCACCTCCCCATACACCTCCCCACTTCACGCACAAGGCTGGCAATGGTCCGAAACATTTCATTCTGCTATTTACCTTCACTTTTGCTGCCCAAGGATTAAACCGTTTCCATAGCAACCACCAGCCAGATAGCGAGTCCCCATAATTTGTCAGATCCGTTTCATCCTGGCTGCCAACATCAATTGCTATCACGACCTTTGCACCCATAGACCGGGCAACATCAGCTGAGAAGAAGAGAGAGATAAGTGAGCTTATGTGAAGACAAAGCCTCCCGACCCAGGGAAACTGGCTGCCAGACTGAGTGAGCAGTGCCCAATCATGTAGGAAGTGACCACACCCTCCAATCTCTCTAACGAGAGAGAACAGCCACCCCTTTGTGGAAAGCAATGCTTCTACTTTCTCAGGAGGCCAAGGAAACTCAGCATGTCCGCCACGATTTTCACCAACATACACAGATGCACCATACATCCTTTCTGATTGTATCAAAGCTTGGTATGGCTCCGGCACTGTCCAAGATCGCAAGAGGCTACGAAGGGTTGTGAATGAAGCCCAGTCCATCACTCAAACCAGCCTCCCATCCATTGACTTTGTCTACACTTCCCGCTGCCTCAGAAAAGCAGCAGCATAATTAAGGACCCCACGCACCCCGGACATTTTCTCTTCCACCTTCTTCCGTTGGGAAAAAGATACAAAGGTCTGAGGTCACGTATCAACTGCCTCAAGAACAGTTTCTTCCCTGCTGCTGTCAGACTTTTGAATGGACCTACCTCGCACTAAGCTGACCCTTTCTCTTTACTCTATCAGTAACTGCAACACTATATTCTGCACCTTATCCTTTTGCCCTATGTGCTTCATGAACGGTATGGTTTGCCGGTATAGCACACAAGAAACAATACTTTTCACTGTACACTAATACACATGACAATAATAAATCAAATCAAAAAGATAATGACTAAGGATAACAACCAATTATAGTTTGCAGTCTGGCCCACATTCCGCAGCTAAAAGATGTTAATGTCACATCAACACTTTACCACCACGCAGTGATCACATTAACAGTGCTGCGGTGAAGTCCATTTCCTGTCCTGCTGTTTGCTTCCCTTGATGGGTACTTGGAGAGACTAGAAAAGCTGGGACAGAGAAGGTTAAGTGAATAACTGGGTAGCACGAGGGGCTGAACAGCCTCTTTCTGTGCTGTAAGATTTTATATTCCAGAGCGAGTTCCCTCGATTCGGGAGCTGGGGGCACATGCTATAAACTGCTGACGTTTTGACAGGCCAATGAATCTGCTGAGCTGGTCGCCTGATTACTACTAATGAATAACACAAACTGATTACATTTCTCTCATTTTTCTGCTAGAGAGAGAGGGGAGGGGAAGGAAAACAGTTCTGCTCTGGGTGATCACTCAGTGGTTTTTGATGGACAGTGTAACTATCAGGTGAGGACAGGAGTAAACTGGGCTGTGCCCACTCCCACTATCAAGTTAAATAATTGCTGTCACTCGCCCTCTGAGGCCATGTGTATGAAGAATGGCTGTTACCCAGATAGGTGCAGCATTCAGTGGGCAAGGCACAGCATGCAACCACCAGGAGACAGAGAATGTGTTAATTGTACAGTAATTGGGTATTTGATTGTATTCAAAGCGATGGACATTATCCAGGGAATCACGTGTGTGCCTATAAATAGGAACAAACTGAAAGTGTGGTTGCTGGATGAGATGGTACATGTTTGTAATGTGTCCCTCTGGATAAAAGCTTAACTACATAAAGCTTAGGTTCCAGCTTTATCCTTCACCACTGAGCTGTCTGAAATAGCATACAAGAAATTGGCTAAAACTTATAAGCTCATAAGATTTAGGAGCAGAATCAGGCCATTCAGCCCATCGAGTCTGCTCTGCCATTTGATCATGGCTGATATGCTCCTCATCCCCATTTTCCTGCCTTCTCCCCATAACCCTTCAACCCATTACCAATTAAAAATCTGTCCAACACCTTCTTAAATTTACTCACTGTCCCAGCATCCACCGCACTTTGGGGTAGTAAATTCCACAGATTCACAACCCTTTGGGAGAAGTAGTTTCTCCTCAACTGTTTTAAATTTGCTCCCCTTTATCCTGAGGATATGACCTCTCGCCCTGGAATGCCCCACGAGTGGAAGCATCCGCTCCACGTCTACTTTATCCAAACCTTTCATCATCTTGTATACCTCAATTTGATTACCTTTCATTCTTCTAAATTCCAGAGAGTATCAGCCTAAACTGTTCAATCTCTCTTCATACGACAAACATCTCATCTCTGGAATCAATCATGTAAATAAAAACTCAACCTCTTAAACAAAATACAACCTCAGGACGTTTGGACACGGATTACGCTTCAGAAGACGCGTACTTCATTGGCCATAAAGCATTTTGGAACGTTCTGCTGTTGTGAAAGGAGATTTAGAAATGCAATTGTATGTTTTGCTCTCTGACGTGCACTCAGACATACCTGGAACCTACCTGGCAGGTTATTGATATATCCTCCATCCATGAGCAGGTGACCATCCTTTGGATCACAGAGAGGAGGTAGATAACTCGACAAGGACATACTGGCTCGACAGTATCGCCACAAAGAGCCTGGAATGAGTACAAAACACTCTCAATAATCAATAAGACTCTTACATGGCCAGAGAAGCAATGCAGCAGAGCACCTATTGTGGGGCCAGCATCCCTGCATCCAGTAACTCTGCTGAATCTAGCATACGGGGAGGGACCACTTATACAACGCTCATTTATGTACAATGCTTAAAAAAATAAAAGTGAGGACTTCACCTTGGGCAGCAAGGCTGGAATTCTAAAATAAAAACCGAAAACCTTGGAAATAACATGGAGTAAGAAAATAAAACAACTCTGGATATGATTCAAAACTGGTTCAAGCTCCTGAGCACATCACCCTGACTGAGAGTCCAGAACGTGCTGAGGGATGGAGGAAGGTGTATACAGTTGTGATAAAGACTTGGGGGGGGGGGGGGGGGGGGGTGGTGAATGTGTAAAGAGTTATCAGGAGCATCTGATTCTGATGCAACTATGATGCAATGTTACATGATTAAGTAACTGATCAAGTGGAAAACTGAATACAGCATTGTGTAGAGTACTGAGATATACACTGATCTGCAAATATACAGGAATGGTTCTATAAATAGCTGTCTATTGCAGCATTCTTAGGGTAACAGGCAAACTCTAAAGAAACCCCATGTAGACCCAGAACACAAAGCAAAACGAGAGAGGTGCCATCTTTCAGCAAAGGTGACAAACCAAGACTGTGTCTCCCCTCTCAAGGCTCCCAAGGCACTGCTGTGAAGGAGAGGAGAGTTTTCTCTGGTGTCCTGGCTGTCATTTATCCCTGAACCAATAACATGAAATAAAGCAAAATCTGTTCATTGAAAATAAGTGCAAGAGGAGGCCATTTGGCCCTTCAAACCAGCAACACCATTCAATATCATGGCTGATCATGCACTTTCAGTATCCCACTCCAGCTTTCTCTCCATACCCCTTGATCCCTTTCGCCACAAGAGCCATGTCCATCTCCGTCTTGTACATATCTAACAAACTGGCCCCACTATGACCTCATTGCTGTTTATGGGACTTTACTGTGCACAAGTTGGCTGCTAAACTTCCATTACAGCAGTGACATCGCTTCAAAAATTACCCGATTTGATGTCAAATGCTTTGGAAAGTACACAGGCTGCAAAAGGCATGGTACAAAGGTCAAGTCTTTTACTGTAACAGAAGGGTCCGAATTGAAATGCACTTCTTCAAAGTATAACCTGGCCCATAGCTCCAACAATTCTGTTCTATTTTACACACTTAACTACTGGTCTGTCACATTTTGCCGAGGAATCCATGCAGAATGGGAACTTTAACAGCAATGCTACCATGTCTTCTGCCAAGTTGCACCCTGGGGCTGGCTGCAGGCTTAGGCCTAATGCCCTTAAATTTAGCAACATGTCAAACTTTATTGTAGAAGTGAGGAAAAAGAATGACTCAAATTCCCACTTGTGTGATTGACATCCAGGGATCCTGCCTAGTAAATGCATGTTAGCATGAGAGTACAGGCAAGTTCAGGAGCAGCTCAGCTGATGTTTTACCCTTTGTGAGAATAGTCTGCTGACATTCACTGCTCGGGCCTGCACGTGAGCCAGGCAAGAGAAACATCAGAGGGCTGTGAGCCACGGAATCTCAGCCTGGAGTCAACAGCAGAAGACAAAACATAAGACTAGCTCTAATGGGCAGATATTGGAGCAAATATAATCCTGAAGCACTCTGTTGCAGTTTCTTAAATCAAAGTGACATCCTGTGTCGGTGATGGATGAGAAAGAAAACACAACTTATTAAAGGGAGAATGAAATGGGATGGCATGGTGGCAGAGTGGTTAGCACTGCTGCCTCACAGCGCCAGGGACCCAGGTTCGATTCCCGGCTTAGGTCACTCTCTGTGTGGAGCTTGCACATTCTCCCCGTGTCTGCCTGGGTTTCCTCCGGGTGCTCTGGTTTCCTCCCACAGTCCAAAGACGTGCTGGTTAGGTGCACTGGCCATGCTAAATTCTCCCTCAGTGTATCCGAACAGGCGCCGGAGTGTGGCGGCTAGGGGATTTTCACAGCAACTTCATTGCAGTGTTAATGTAAGCCTACTTGTGACTAATAAATAAACAAAAGAATGAAACACAAGTTCCTGACAAACTGTGCTTGTCACAGGAAGCTGGGCATGCCGCTTCTAAAGCCAGTCTATGTTTATGTATTTCCCCAAAGAAACGATTAAGTAACAGAATGTTCAGCAAGCATTAGTGCAGAAATTCAGCTCATGCCCGGTAAGTTCTGCATTTACAGCTCTTCCCAACAGCCACTTTATCCTAACTGCAGCAGTGCCACTGCAAGCTCTTGTCGATTAGTCTGATTCACTTGTGAAATGTAATTATGAGCTACACACGTTGATTGCAAATGAGCTTGGCATTCTGTATTCTCATTAGAAGAATACACATGCTGATGAATTTAAATGGCAAATGAACTTCAATATAGTGAAGTGCAGGGTGGCTCATTTTGACTGATGAAATAAGGAGGGCACTTATTCCTTGGAAGGTAATAAACTAAATGAAGCAGGAGCAAAAAGATCTGGGAATATAGAGAAATAAATCTGCACCAGTCATAAGGCAGGTTGATAGACCATAAAGTGAACAAACAAGGATGAGGCTGATCAGTCATACGGATGGACTTTGTTGCTGTTTTCCGGTTTAAATCATTATATTGTCCTAAGTTATATCTATGCTGGAGACCCCTCAACGAGTAAGCGCCTTTGGCTATGATAACATTACCCATTAATTATTCTTAGTTTTTTAGTCTGGAAGAGTGTGAGGCCATGCTTTGTTGCCCTCCCCAAATGCAAGAGAACTCTCAATAAAGGGGTGGATATTGAGAGGAGTACAGGGACTGAGAGACATTGGAGTGCTTGTCCACAGGTCCCTGAAGGTGGCAGGAAAGGCAAGAAAGGTAATAAAGAAGGCTAAAGTTTATTGCACAAGGCATTGACTACAAAAGCAGGGATGTAATGCTGGAAGCAGAAGCTGCTGGTTCGGCTGATCTGATTGTAACCTCAACTCCACATTCCTGCCTACCCCCAATAACGTTTCGCCCTCCCTTGCTTATTAAAAATTTATCTTGCTTAGTCTCCCTACTTTTGTATTCATTCACTTCACAATAAGTGATAACATTCTATTCACTTTACTAAATACTTGCTGTTCCTACACACTGGGCTTTTGCGATTCATACACGAGGACACCCAGATCCCTCTGCAACTCAGAGCTCTACAATCTCTCACCATTTAAATAATAAGCTTTTTTATTGTTCCTGCCAAAATGAATAATTTTGAATTTTCCCACATTATACACCATTTTCTCTTTGCCCATTCACTTAACCTATTTATATTCCTATGTAGCCTCCTTATGTCCTCTTCACAATTTATTTTCCTACCTTTGTGTCATCAGCAACTTTAGCAACTATACAATCGGCCCCTTCCTCCAAGTAATTTATATAAATTGTAAAAGGTTGGGGGCCCAGCCCAGCCCTGACCCCCGCCACCCATTACATCATGGCAGCCAGAAAAGGAACGATTTATGCCTACTCTCTGCTGCCTGTTAGCTAGTCAATCTTCTGTCCATGCCACTCTGTTAACCCCTAAACCATCAGCTTTTACTTTTTGCAATAAACTTTGATAAACTACCTTCTCAAATGCCCTTGGAAATCTAAGTACAGAACCGCCACCAGTCCCACTTTATCCACAGTACATGTTACTTCTTTAAAGAACAATAAAGTGGATAAATAGGATTTCTCTTTCACAAAACCATGCTGACTCTGCCCGAATTCTTCGAAGTGCCTTTTAATAACATCTTGAACAATACCTTCTCACACTTTCCCTATGACAGACGTTAAGTGACTGGCCTGCAGTTTCCTAATTTCTGTCTCCCCCCCTTTTTGAATAAAGGAGTTACATTCCAATCTAATGGAACCTTCCCTGAATCCAGTGAATTTTGGAAAATTACACCCATACACTATCTCACCACCCACTTCTTTGAGACTCTGGGCTGAGGTCCATCAGGATCTGGGGACTTGCATGCAGCTCCAACTATTTGCTTGGTATCACTTAACAGGGGATTGTAATTTTGCCCGAGTTCCTCCCTCTCCTGATTTATAGCCATTTCTGGGATGTCATTTGTATTTTCTAAAGTGAAAACTGATGCAAAATATCTGTTCAATTCATCTGCCACTTCCTTATTTTCCGTTATTAATTCCCCAGACTCACTTTCTACAGGACTGATTCTCACTTTGTTAATTCCTTTCCGATTTAAATATCTGAGGAAACTTTGGCTGTTTTTTTTGAAATAGAGATGGAAAATGTTGGAAATCCACAGGAGGCCTGTTAGATTTTGGAAGGAGGAACATTTTTGGTTTCTAACAATGCATTGAATATTATGGTGAATAAATTACATTCAAAACTGTCAACTCAGTGTCCAGATGCGGACAGGCCTGTAGGGGGTGCAGGTGGAAATGGGTGGGGAAGCAAAACAGGTGGAATGATGTTGGATGCCATTATTAAAAACAATATTTATCATTCTACTGAAATGAATTGGACTGAATATAGGGTGGAACATCTGTCTGACAGGCAACCAAAGCTTGTATGATCCTAACCCACATCCCCAGTATGTCTTTCCATTATTTACTGTTTGCTGTTCAGATATCCAACATTTTCTGTTTTCTTTCTTTTTCTCGATACTCTCTGATGCTGAGAACGAATCCTGGGTACAAGGGCAATTGATGGGAAGTCTAACCTTCTGGGTACACCTAGGAGCTAATCTTCAGGGTACACCAGGGATTAATCTTCAGGGTACACCCAGAGATTAATCGTCAGAGGACACCCAGAGATTAATCTTCAGAGGACACCCAGAGATTAATCTTCAGAATACACCCAGGGATTAATCTTCAGTGTACACGAAGGGATTAATCTTCAGTGTACACGAAGGGATTAACCTACAGAGTACACCCAGGGATTAATTTATACTTAGAACTTTCTTGTTTATCACTGGCACAACATTAAATTTACAGAAGCCTATTAACCAGAGATAAGGAAAGGATATTCTTGTCAGGGAGGTTACTGAGTAGCAATTTACTTTCTCTCCAAGTACTTTGAGGGACTCTTCAATCCTGATTTAAAAGTAATTGTCAATGCAGTTTATGCATGCCAACCAGTGACTGGATGTACTAACTGCAGCATCTTTAGACTGAACAGGCTTAAGGCCCTCTGGTACACGTTAAAATAAAGACCCAAGTATTAGCTTTGGAACCAATGGTTGTCTAACATAAAAAACATTTTCCTATGACTTTGGAAAGGAGAAGGAGCTGTACTTGGATAGGGAAATGCTCCTTAGAAGAGGCTCTGTCATATTGCCATGAGAAAAATACCTTCCTAATTCTAGGACAGCCCCTGTGAAATATAGGGAATAGCCTTGCTTGCCCTCAAGCCAACTGACAAGACAAGGTTCCATTTGTCTGGCTCAATGAATAACACTCTGGCCTCAGACAGAAGGTTGTAGGTTGAACCCCCGGGACTTTCCACTCCAGGCTGATAGTCCACTGAAGCACTGCAAAGGTACCATCTTTCAGCTAACATGTTTAACCAAGACTCCATATGCCCTCTCTGAAGGATGTGAAAGATCCCATGGTACTATTTTGAAGAACAGCAGGGCCATTATTCCTGTTATCCTGGCTAATATTTATCCTCAATTATCACAAAAACAGGCTACTTGGTCATTATTGCAATGCTGTTTGTGCGGGTTTGCTGCATGGAAAATAGCTGCCAAGTTCCCTACATTACAACACTGGCCACATTTCAACAGTACTTCACTGGCTGAAAAGCACACAGACCTCTGGTGGTCATGAAAGGTGCTATATAAATGCAAGTCTTTTCTCTTTTCTTTTTCAAAATTCGTCACAACAACGCAAACATGAGGAGAAGCAAGGATATCATTGCTGCAACAGGAATTCACCAAGCAACCAAATGTATACAGTACCAATTCTCATGCTGAATTGCCCCATAGTGTTAGGGGGACTAGCTAGGGTAAATACGTGGGGCTACGGGGCTGGGTGTGATTATGGTTTGTGCAGACTCGATGGGCTAAATGGCCTCCTCCTGCACTGTAGGGATTCTATAATATGATTCAAACTCTCAAAGGGACAGTGTACCAGGGGCTTTGCTCCCATAGAGGTGACATTTTGTCCAAATTTATCAATAGGAGCAACATCTCCACCACGCAAACCAGCCTCCCATCCATTGACTGTCTACACTTCTCACTGCCGTGACAAAGCAGCAAGCGTAATTAAGGACCTCACGCACCCCGGATATTCTCTCTTCCATCGGGAAAAAGATAAAGTCTGAGGTCACGTACCAACTGACTCAAGAACAGCTTCTTCCCTGCTGCTGTCAGACTTTTGAATGGACTTACCATATATTAAGTTGATCTTTCTCTACACCCTAGTTATGACTGTAACACTCCATTCTGCACTCTCTCCTTTCCTTCTCTATGTACAGTATGCTCTGTCTGTATAGCGCGCAAGAAACAATAGTTTTGACTGTATACCAATACATGTGACAATAATAAATCAAATCAAATTGGGTTCGGAGGGGTTTACAGGAGCAAACATGAGCTAGGACTGAGGTGGCGAAAGGCATTCCTCACAGAAATGTCCACTTGAATAGATGTGGGAGAAAGCTCAGTGTTTGAGATGCCACAGTTCACTGGGCTGACCACATTGATAATTCAGAAATGGGGGGAGTGGGGGGAGAGAGAAAGAGGGGGCAGAGGAGGAGGGAGATGAGGAGGAATGGAACTGAAATTTCAGCTGGGAGGCGTCTCCAAACAGAACCAGCTGGGCAGAGGTGAGGAGTTATTGAGTAGCACAAGGTGCAGTGGAATAGACACAATGACCTGAGAAACACACTGAATCAGAACAACCACCACCACTGGATGACGAGGACTTTCTCACACTTTTGTTTTACTAACTTGCCCTCTCAGGTCAGGTTCTTTCCTCTGTCACAGGTGTTGGAAATAAAGTGGGTCGGCTATGTGATTTGTGAGGAGAGCCGAGCTATCAATTGCTTTATTTCACTGACAGAAAACCAACATCACAGAAAAAAAGACCAATTAAAGCCAGGGTGACAAGTGAAAGCATCAGGACGCCGTGTTATGGCTTTGATTTGTTGGAAACAGTCACTGCCAATGCACTTTCGTCTTTAAAATATAGACAAGGCTTCCCTTTATTTTGGCTGCACTCTGATTAGAGGAAAAAGCTTGCTTTATTACAGTGTCACATAGCCATCAAGTTATTGAGAATCCTTCAAAAAGCTCATGTTTTACAGATGATACTTGGCAGGAAATGTCGCAACCTGGATTATAAGTCAATAACTTGCATTTGTATAAAGCCATTAATGCAATAAAATATCTCAAGGTGCTTTACAGGAACATTAAGAAACATTTGACACCAAGCCATGTAAGGATAATGGACCAGAATGCTTTACATAAATTAAGATTTCCTTCACTCAAATTCCTTTTTTCTCCTCATTTCTCTCAGAGTGTCAGGCTATTATTTTTCTAAGGGCTGTTCTCTTCTCCCATGTCAAGCGACGCAGCAGTTTTTTTGCAGGATAGGCACAGTGGTAGCACTGCTGCCTCACAGCGCCAGAGACCTGGGTTCGATTCCTGGTTTGGGTCACTGTCGGTGTGGAGTTTGTACGTTCTCCCCGTGTCTACGTGGGTTTCCTCCGGGTGCTCCGGTTTCCTTCCACACTCCAAAGATGTGGTCAGGTGGATTAACCATGCTAAATTGCCCCTTAGTGTCAGGGGGACTAGTTAGGGTAACTGTAAGGGGTTATGGGGATAGGGCTTGGGTGGGATTGTGGTCGGTGCAGACTCGATGGGCCGAATGGCCTCTTTCTACACTGTAGGATTCTATGATTCTATATATCACTGTCATATTTGGACTTGATCCAGTTGTCATGGATAGAATGTATGTGTTTCCCTTACTGCCTCCAACCAGTATGTTTTTGTGACGAACGGTGACGTGTGTTTTCACACCCCTTGAAGTGTGCTGGCAATTGAATAACCTCAGCAGCAAGCATCTGAGAGTTTGAAACTAAAGTGGGTTATCTATTCTCACACACTCACCCCGAGTTTAAACGTGACGTCTCACACATGCACAATGATTAGATACAGGTGAAGGTGATGTACATCTACAGTTTACAATGATCATGGTCTCTAATTTACCCACAAGGCAGGTGAACAACTGGGCGGGTTTGGGAAGGCCAATGCCTTTGATTCAGAATGACCCATTCACTCTGATAACAACCTGATTGGTTCAGGGAGGGGAATGTAATCACATCAGTCTGGAAGGTTATTTTGTGTTGGCCCATCTTTAAACAGAGGGGTGTGTGTGTATTTCGCAGATGGTTGTGAATGTCTATATTTAATTAGGTATTTGCTTGAGATGTGGTACTGTCTGTAGCTCAAATTAAGGTCACATGATTTGCAGCAGCCATTTTGATAGCCTGTTTGTGTCCAGTTTATTAAATTATTGACTGAAAGTTCACAACATACTGGGGAATAACACAGTCTTCATTTGATCATAGAGTCCCTACAGTGTAGGAGGAGGCCATTCGGCCCATCGAGTCTGCACTGACAACAATCCCACCCAGGCTCAATCCCTGTGACCCCACGTATTTACCCTGCTAGTCCACCTGACACTAAGGGGCAATTTAGCATGGCCAATCAACCGAACCTGCTTATCTTTGGAATGTAGGAGGAAACCGGAGCACCCGGAGGAAACCCATGCAGACACGGGGAGAACGTGCAAACTCCACACAGACAGTGACCCAAGGCTGGAATTGAACCTGGGTCCCTGGCGCTGTGAGGCAGCAGTGCTAACCACTGTGCCACCGTGCTGTGATGCTCCACACATGCTGTTTCTAGCGGATGTGACTGGTTAGTTATCAGGGGCACAGACAGTGACTGATGCCTCTCCCTCCCCACATCCAGCAATGTCCGGGGCAGTGGCCCATCTGCAGTCCAGCTGAGATCAGTCAGCTCAGATCAGGCTGGTGATACTCTCTGCTCAGTGGGGTTCAGTGGTGCATTTACCAATCATGACCTTGGCACAAAAGCTAAAAGCTCCTTCTGTAAACATGACGCAGATCACGTCCACAGCAGCCAGACTTTGTGAATTTCACAGAAGTAGTCTTTGTTTTCAAGGCATTTTGAAGAAGACTACAAGAATGAAATTGAGCTGTGCAATTACAGACCTGAAACTGGTACAATCAAGCTAGACCGAGCATCAGTCTCTGCATGCTACGGCTGGAACTATTACAGGAATCGTATACAAGTTCCACGCAAGATAAAGGCAAAATACTGTAGCTGATGGAACCTGAAACTAAAACAGAAAATGCTGGAAAAACTCAGCAGGTCTGACAGCATCTGTGGAGGGAGAATAGAGCCAACTATTGACTCTGGATGGGTTATCCAGACTTGAAACATTAGCTCCATTCTCCCTCCACAGGTGCTGTCAGACCGACTGAGTTTTTCCAGCATTTCCGGTTTTTGTTTAAGTTCCATATAACTCTGGCCTATACAGATAGGTTCAGCCTAGGTTTCACTAAATGGCGACAGACACGAGAGGTTAATAGCCTATTCCTACTCTTCTGTTTCTCAATCAGAGCAGGAATTACAGATACTTCAAATGGTCACAAAGCTACTGAGCTGGGGTTGAGTTCCACAGGGGACAGGACTTAGAGTCTCCATTATAACCTGCTGTATCTCCTATACAACAGTGGCCACTGCAGGGAAGCAGCATTAATGGGGACTTATGAATCAGTCCAGGGAAGTATGTGTGCCACGGGGGACTTGGAAGAACCAGGGGAACTTCGAGTAATTGCTGGTGGGGCAGGGTTGGGGTGGGGGGGTGGAGAAGGGTCGGGGCTGGTGGGGCAGAGTCGGGGTGAGGGTGGAGAAGGGTCGGGGCTGGTGGGGCAGTCGGGGTGAGGGTGGAGAAGGGTCGGGGCTGGTGGGGCAGGGTCGGGGTGAGGGTGGAGCGGGGTTGGGTTGGGGCTGGTGGGGGCAGGGCCGGGGTGGTGGTGGAGAAGGGTCGGGGTTGGGTTGGGGTTGGTGGGGGCAGGGCCGGGGTCGGGGTGGAGAAGGGTTGGGGCTGGTGGGGCAGGGTCGGGGTGGTGGTGGAGAAGGGTCAGGGTTGGGTTGGGGCTGGTGGGGGCAGGGCCGGGGTGGTGGTGGAGAAGGGTCAGGGTTGGGTTGGGGCTGGTGGGGGCAGGGACGGGTGGGGGTGGAGAAGGGTTGGGGCTGGTGGGGCAGGGTTGGGGCTGGTGGGGCAGGGTCGGGGTTGGGGTGGAGAAGGGTCAGGGTTGGGTTGGGGCTGGTGGGGGCAGGGCCGGGGTGGGGGTGGAGAAGGGTTGGGGCTGGTGGGGCAGGGTCGGGGTTGGGGTGGAGAAGGGTCGGGGTTGGGGCTGGTGGGGCAGGGTGAGGTTTGGGTCGGGGTAGCAAACATATATTTCAATGAATTTTTAAGATAGGATTCCAAATTAAAGTTAAGTTTCATTTGCACAGAATTAAAAAAGGTATTTAATAGGGGCTTTGACTGAAAATTATCAATTTCCTGGGACATTATTAAGCAGGGAATGTATCCATTCATATGATCAGAATTGCAGCATTGTACAGCTTTCACCAGCTCTCAAATCATTTAAGGTGATCTTGTTAATGAGTACTCACTTTCCACAATGGGTTTAAAAGCTCCCATGTCAGTGATTTGAGAGCACCTCCCGCATTAGGTGGCTAATATTATTCACCAGTTACTCACAGCAGGTGCCCCTTGCTGGGAGCAAGGAAGGTCAGAATGTCAAGGTGCACTCACCATCTGTATGGACACGCATGGCGGACGCAGTTATATCTGTGGTGATGTTGAAGTAAGGAATCCACAGGTCCTGAAAAGTGAATGAGGAGCATCTGTTCAGTGATTAGAAAGGCAACACAACCCCCTGATTCAAACTCTTCCCTCAACAAGAAGTTCCCATTTCAGTAGAAATACCACTACACCTGGAGGGAGATTGGGAGTCACTCTACCTTAAAGCATTGAGACAGATCTTTATATAGATATTTTGTCCTAACAGTACATGTTTGACTGATGCAAAGACTGAAGTCCAAAGATGTGCGGGTTAGGTTGATTGGCCATGCTAAACTGACCGTAGTGTCAGGGGGATTAGCTGGTTAAATATGTGGGGATACAGGAACAGGGCCTGGGTGGGATTGTGGTTGGTGCAGATTCGATGGGCCAAATGGCCTCCTTCTGCACTGTATGGATTCTATGCTGGATTTCCTCATGCCAAAACATTTCACAATAATGTGATCACTGTTCCCAGGACATTGCCATTTTGAAACAGGAAACCATGGAGAATAGAAGCTCCCCAATTGCTTTGCAAGTCTATTCAGAGAGTGGCCAAGCTAGAAAGATCAGCGAGGTGCCAGCTCAAGTTGACACTGTGTAACCTGGAGACCGATGCTAAATGAAACACACCAGGTTCTGTGCATCAGAAGAGCTAGTCCAGTACAAAATGTTCCATGTGTCTGCTATTGTATGACTGTAAAATACTGACCGTAAAATACTGACCAGTTACACAGCTTCAGGGGCAAATGAGTGAACAACTGTAACAACTTGCATCTATAAAGTGTCCTGAATATATAAAACACTGCAAGGCTGTTAATAACTAGCGGTAAGATGAAGAGAATGCTCTCCACGGGAGAGTGCCTTGGGAAATAGTCAGGGTCTTGAGAAGGTTTTTAAAACGAGAAATAGCCAGAAGGGTTTAGGGAGGGAACTTCGAAGGGCTGGGTCTGGACATCTGAAAGCTCTGTTGGAACAAAGGAGAGAGTGGCTGCACAGGAGGTTAGAGTCAGAAAAAAAAGGAAGGCTTGCATTCATGTAGCCTCTTCCACAACCTCAGCAACTCACAAAGTGCTTGACAGCCATTGAAATGGTTCTGAAGTTAAAATATAGGAAACTCTGCAAGAGGTTGCACAGATAGGATGGAAGGAGACCCCATGCCCAAATGTGAAGATTGCGGATTGCAAATTTAAGATGCTGGAGGTTAGAAAATAAATTGGGGGTGGCACAGTGGTTAGCACTGCTGCCCTCTTTTTAGGTCAAACCAAATAAACAAACTCAGATTAAGTCAGGATAGGGACCCGGGTTCAATTCCCGGCTTGGGTCACTATCTGTGTGGAGTTTGCACATTCTCCCCGTGTTTGTGTGGGTTTCCTCCGGGTGCTCTGGTTTCCTCCCACAGTCCAAAGATGTGCGGGTTAGGTGGATTGGCCATGCTAAATTGTCCCTTAGTGCCACAGGGACGAGCTGGGGTAAATGCATGGGGTTATCGGGATCAGGCCGGGGGGGGGGGGGGTGGGATTGTGATTAATGCAAACTCAATGGGCCGAATGGTCTCCTTCTGCACTGTAGGGATTCTATGAAATGTAGTTTATGAGGGTGGGACTGATGAGTATGGGAGATTGATCATAGAAGCCATAGCATCCCACCCAGGCCCTATTCCTGTAGTCCCACATATTTATCTTGTTAATCCCTCTGACACTAGGCATGGAAAGAATTTCAGCACCTAGGGCTTTATGGAAAATGGATGAAGAAAATCCAACAAGGACACAGGAATAATTGACTGGACGTGACCAGAGCATTGTTCAGTTTTAGCAGTGGAGGAGTTTACTGTCAGTTCTGAAGAAGAGTTATATTGGATTTGAAACATTAACTCTGTTTCTCCCTCTCCCCAGATGCTGCCAGACCTGCCGAGTTTCTCCAGCATTTTCTGCTCTTATTTGAGTTATTGGCAGAGCCAGGCAACGTCACAGAATAACTGATGTTGGTGATGGAGACAATGTAACGCTTGATGCTCAGCTCAGTATCAGACAGGCTAAGATTTTAGCAGGTTTCTGAGGGGAAAGGGAGAGGATTGAATTAATGTCATGGGAGTGGAGATTGGGGCTTTGTTCTTCCCAATGTTCAGCTGAAGGAAGTTACAACTCATCCAAGACTTGATGCCAGGGTGATACCAGTGCTGTACTGAGCACGTTGGCAGCTCAAGAACAGGACTGGAGAGGGTTATTTGAGCTAGTTCCGATACTGCTGGGTTCATCTCTTACCTCTATTTGCTTGTCCTTAAAGGTGTTGCTGATGCTGCTGTTAAAAGAAGATCCTGAGAACATCGAGGTGATTGGATAAGTCAAATCTAGCACTTTCTTGAAAACATTTGTCATTTCCTGTTAATTTAAATGAAAAATCATTAGCCATAGTGATTCACTTCAGACACAGAATAGGTAACGCCCCTACCTCCAAGCCAGAAGATCTAGGTGAAAGTTCCATGCCTGGACCTATTGACCATGGTATGAGGGCTAATGATGTGGTCCTGCAGGCTGATAATCGGCCCGCGAATCCTTCCATCACTTAACAATCCGCCTTTACTCCATACCCCTTGATGTCCCGACCTAACAAAATTCCATCTTGCTGAGTTTTGAACATTCCGATTGTCCGAGCATCCACTGGGGGAAATAATTCCCCATTCCCACTACACTTCGTGGAAAGGCACTTCGTGGTTTCACTCTCATTTTAAGATTAAGGTCCTTTGTTTTGGATTTTCCCAATTGAGGGATGATTATCCGTGTATTTAGACTATTGAATACTTCTATTATTTTAAATTCTTCAATCACATTATCCTCAACCTTCCAAACTAAAGGAAATAAACCCAAGTTAAAGCTAACAATTTAACTCTTTACGGGTCAGTATAGTTTTGCTAAACCTGCACTGTATCTGTTCCAAGGCCAAAGCACCCTCCCTGCGGTATAGTGCCCAGAACTGATCAGTCCAGATGGCATCTGGCCAAGGCTTTGCACAACAGAAGCAATCCTTGTAAGATTATGGTCCTTCGATTATTTTTTGTACCTGTGGATCAGCTTCTGCTGATGTACCTGGGCACCCAAATTCCAATGCATCATTACAGTTTATAGTCACTCATCATTTGAAAAATATTGATATGACATTTTGGATTCCAACTGGGTCCCCACACCGAACTCCATCTGACAATTTTGCTCACTCATTTAAACTGTTCATGTCCTTTAGTGACTTTCTGCTACCATCTGTGCAACTTACTGTTCCTCTAGTGCCATCTGGAAACACAGATACACAAGCTTACTCAAGTCATTGATACAAATGGTGAGAAGCTGACGCCCTAGTACAGATCCCTGTGGAACACCATTTGTCACATCCTGCTGATCAGAAAACAACAATTTTATCTCTACCCATATAGAATCCCTACAGTGCAGAAGGAGGCCATTCGGCCCATCGAGTCTGCACAATCCCACTCAGGCCCTATTCCTGTAACCCCATATATTTACCCTGCTAATCCCCCTGACACTAAAGTCAATTTAGCATGACCAATCCACCTAACCCGCACAGCTTTGGACTGTGGGAGAAAATGCATGCAGACAAGGGGAAAATATGCAAACTAACTCCACGCAGTGATACTGGACATATTAGCGAGAGGCAACATGGTTTTGTGAAGGGGTGGTTGTGCCTCACTAACTTGATTGAGTTTTTCAAGGAAGTGACGAAGATGATTGATGAGGGTAGGGCAGTGGATGACGTCTACATGGACTCCAGTAAGGTCTTGGACAAGGTCCCTCATGGCAGACTGGTGCAGAAGATGAAGTCGCATGGGATCAGAGGTGAGCTGGCAAAATGGATACAGAACTGGCTTGATCATAGAAGACAGAGGGTAGGAGTGGAAGGGTATGTTTCTGAATGGAGGGCTGTGACAAGTGGCGTTCCTCAGGGATCAGTTCTGGATCTTTGCTGTTTGCAAAATATTTTCCTCCAAATCATTTATATAATTGGTTTGATTAATAAGTTTGCGGACGACACAAAGGTTGGTGGATTTGCGGATAGCGATGAGGACCTTCAGAGGATACAGCAGGATATAGATCGGTTGGAGACTTGGGCGGAGAGATGGCAGATGGAGTTTAATCAGGACATATGTAAGGTAATGCACTTTGGAAGGTCTAATACAGATAGGAAATATACAGTAAATGGCAGAACCCTTAACAGTATTGATAGGCAGAGTGATCTGGATGTACAGGTACACAGGTCACTGAAAGTGGCAATGCAGGTGGAGAAGGTAGTCAAGAAGGCATACGGCATGCTTGCCTTCATCGGCCGGGGCATTGAATTTAAAAATTGGCAAGTCTTGTTGCAGCTTTATAGAACCTTAGTTATTCCGCACTTAGAATATAGTGTTCAATTCTGGTCGCCACACTACCAGAAGGATGTGGAGGCTTTGGAGAGGGTACAGAAAAGATTTACCAGGATGTTGCCTGGTATGGAGGGCATTAGCTATGAGGAGAAGTTGGAGAAACTTGGTTTGTTCTCACTGGAACAACAGAGGTTGAGGGGAAACCTGATAGAAGTCTACAGGATTATGAGGAGCATGGACAGAGTGGATAGTCAGAAGCTTTTTCCTAGGGTGGGAGAGTCAATTACTAGGGGGGCACAGGTTTAAGGTGCGAGGGGCAAGGTTTAAGGAGATGTACAAAGCAGATTTTTTACACAAAGAGTGGTGGGTTCCTGGAACTTGTTGCCGGGGGAGGTAGTGGAAGCAGATACGATAGTGACTTTTAAGGGGCGACTTGACAAACACATGAATAGGATGGTAATAGAGGGATATAGGGGGTAGGGGGTTTTAGTTCAGACGGGCAGCATGGTTGGTGCACGCTGGGAGGGCTGAAGGGCCTGTCCCTGTTCTTTGAGGCCGGAATTGAACCCGGGTCCTTGGCGCTGTAAGGCAGCAGTGCTAACCACTCTGCCACCGTGCCACCCCAAGGTTATCTCCGATTCCTCGCACTGTCATCTTTGCTGATAATCAATTGTGTGGAACCTGATCAATGTCTTCAGGAAGGCAACATCCATAAAATCTCTACTGTCCACCTTGTTAGTGACATCCGCAAAAGAATTCAACACTTGCGTTGGACCAGAGGCCACAATACCAATTCACGTGTGAAATCAAATATTGGTGCAATATTCCCAGTATTCCACCTCCCCACATACACACAAACCTGTAAAATACTGTACAGTAAAATAGAAGACCAATAAAGAATAAGGATCTTAACACCCAAGTCTCTAAACTCAAACCAAGATCAAGTAGTATTAATCTGGTGTCTTTTGCAAGTGAGCACAGCTGTCATGCATGACATAGTCACGAGCATGAGGTTAGCTTCCGAGAATTCCAGCCATGCATTCTTTTCAGGAGCTGAACGACAAGAGGCTCTCTTGCAGGATTACTGATTTAAGTAAACAAACACAGTGGTTAGCACTGCTGCCTCACAGCACCAGGGACCCGGGTTCACTGCTGCCTCACAGCACCAGGGACCCGGGTTCACTGCTGCCTCACAGCACCAGGGACCCGGGTTCACTGCTGCCTCACAGCACCAGGGAGCCGGGTTCCACTCCCGGCTTGGGTCATTTACTTTCTGTGCGGAGTCTGCAAGTTCTTCCCGTGTCTGCGTGGGTTTCCTCCGGGTGCTCCGGTTTCCTCCCACAGTCCAAAAGACGTGCTGGTTAGGTGCATTGGCCATGCTAAATTCTCCCTCAGTGTACCCGAACAGGCGCCGGAGTGTGGTGACAGGGGATTTTCACAGCAACTTCATTGCAGTGTTAATGTAAGCCTACTTGTGACACTAACAAACTTAAACACAATTAGTGCCAGTTCCTTCTCATAGCTAGGCAAACAATACAAAGCATTGCCGACACTTGGATGTTAATATTTGCTAAATTATCTACCTAGATGGAGGGTTGCAGGAGGACTTGGACAGGTTGGGAGAGTGGGTAAAGAAGTGGCAGATGGAACACAATGTGGAAAAGTGTGAGGTTGTGCACTTTCGAAGTAGGAATGGAGGCATAGACTATTTTCTAAATGGGAAAATGCTTAGAAAATCAGAAACACAAAGGGACTTGTGAGTCATTGTTCAAAATTCTCTTAAGGTTAACGTGCAGGTTCAGTCGGCAGTTAGGAAGGCAAATGCAATGTTAGCATTCATGTCGAGTGGGCTAGAATACAAGAGCAGGGATGTACTTCTGAGGCTGTATAAGGCCCTGGTCAGACCTCATTTGGAGTATTGTGAGCAGTTTTGAGCCCCATATCTAAGGAAGGATGTACTGATCTTGGAAAGGGTCCAGAGGAGGTTCACAAGAATGGTCCCTGGAATGAAGAGCTTGCCGTATCAGGAACGGTTGAGGATGCTGGGTCTGTACACGGAGTTCAGAAGGATGAGGGGGGATCTTATTGAAACTTACAGGATACTGCGAGGCCTGGATAGAGTGGATGTGGAGAGGATGTTTCCACTAGTAGGAAAAACTAGAACCAGAGGGCACAACCTCAGGCAGAAGGAATGATCCTTTAAAACAGAGATGAGGAGGAATTTCTTCCGCCAGAGAGTGGTGAATGTGTGGAACTCTTTAAAGCCAGGTCATTGAGTGTCTTTAAGACAGAGATAGATAGGTTCTTGATTAATAAGGGGATCAGGGGTTATGGGGAAAAGGCACGAGAATGGGGATGAGAAAAAAATCAGCCATGATTGAATGGCGGAGCAGACTCGTTGGGCCGAGTGGCCTAATTCTGTTCCTATGGTCTTACTTCACTGCCTCTTCCATTTCAGTGGCATTAATTTGCATGGAAGAGTGTTCTTAGCCAGCTAACCTATTTCCATTGTCATGTCCATAAGACATGAAAGAGATCATAAACTGTGTCAATCAAACCTTACTTTCTGCTTATTTTAAAATGGACTTAGTTGGACCAAAAACATGACTGCTACAAGTCACATGATTTGCAAGTTGGCAAACAGAAATTACAAGACAAAGTTCAAACCTCATCCATGGCGAGTCTCACACCTATTGTTTTGTGGAGTCATTGCAATCAAACAAGGGAGCAGCAGATTGTCTGCCTCCCCAGCCTGGACTTGTAACAAAGAGGGGGCCATCAATATTTGCCATGCTTGTGGAAAAGCCTAAGGTAAACAATGTTTTTTGACCAGCGACACAGAAACTGATCATTAACTTGAAACTGACTCAAAGGGCAATATCACATGACCCAAGATCATCTGGCTTTTGAAAAGTTTTAATGCCACATTCCTGGACTTTTAACAACACCAGGTTAAAGTCCAACAGGTTTATTTGGTAGCAAATGCCATTAGCTTTCGGAGCGCTGCTCCTTCGTCAGATGGAGTGGAAATCCACTCTTGTGAGCAGTGGAGTGGATATCCACTCCATCTGACGAAAGAGCAGCGCTCCGAAAGCTAATGGCATTTGCTACCAAATAAACCTGTTGGACTTTAACCTGGTGTTGTTAAAACTCTTACATTCCTGGACTTGCAGGGAAGTCTACTGTTAACATCTAGCTCTGCCAATGGGTCATCCAGACTCGAAATGTTGGCTCTATTCTCTCCCCAGAGATGCTGTCAGACATGCTGAGATTTTCCAGCATGTTCTATTTTTGTTTCAGATTCCAGCATCTGCAGTAATTTGCTTTTAACCCTGGATAGCATCCTCACCTTGCTTCATCATCACCAACTTCCCAGGAATTTGGCAATTCTTGTTTTTAGCTAGCTGAACTTACCTGAACTTTAAAATCCTACATGAAGGAATCTTACTGGACTCTGACATTCACATGGATTAATATCCACATCTTTCATTTTTTAAAAGTTTGTCCTAGTTGTAAAGCACATTTATTTGCTATCTCGTTCTTGAACAACGGACCTATTCACCCCGGGTTTGAATGTACAAGTGGGAAAACAGCCTATTTTAAGAACTAAAACACTGTTGCTTACAGACAGACGTTAGAAAAATGAAGGAGTTCAGTTTGTCTCTCCTCCATCTCTGCTTCACCATCCAGAGAGTAACAAATTAAAGTTGTCAACAGCTGACCGACTGCAAAATTTCATGAGGAAAATATGAAATAATAATTTAAAATGTGACAATGTTTCGATCTGTCACAGCTCTATCGCTCGCTTTCTAACCACATGAAGGCAATATCAACCTTTGTACCTTTGGTAGAAGCAGCTGCTGCCGTTGGGACTGAAGGCAGATTCAGAGCAAGAGCACCAAGCATAGTTACTTTTACACGGGTGGCATTGCTGCCTCACGGTGCCAGGGACCCGGGTTCAATTCCCAGCTTGGGTGATTGTGTGGAGTTTGCACGTTCTTCCCGTGTCTGCATTTGTTTCCTCCGGTTTCCTCCCACAGTCCAAAGATGTGCAGGTTAGGTGCATTGGCCACGCCTTCTTAACCACCTTACCTAACTATCCTGCTACCTTCAGAGATCTATCACCATGAACAAAAGAGTTTGTTCTGAAAATTGCTATTTTTTGTTGCAGTATCTATAGTTCTGACACATTCTCCCTCCCTTCAGTTCTAACGAAGAACCTAAGGACTCAAAATCTTCTCTCTGTGAGGGAAACGGAGTTAACATTTTTCCCCTTAGTGTCATGGGGACTAGCTAGGGTAAATGCATGGGGTTATGGGAATAGGGTCTGGGTGGGATTGTGGTCAGTGCTGTCTCGATGGGCCGAATGGCCTCCTCCTGCACTGTCGGATTCAATGGTGAGTTTCTTCTTCAATTCAGATCCAATCTGTCCAAGTCCACACCTTGGTAATGTCTCACTCTACCCCTACCAACAACTCAGCCCATTTACTGCTGCAACTCTCATCTGTGCCTTTGTCAGTTCCAGTCTCAAGTATTGCACTGTTGTGCTGGCCAGCCTCCCATCCTCCACCCTTGAGAAGTTCAGCTTATCCGAAGCTCAGTTCGCCGGATTGGAACCTGCCCCAAATCTCCTACATTCATCGCTCTCCCACTCAGCGGCCTAGATTGGTACTTGGTCACCAAAACAGCTCTACTACAAAATGCTCATCCTTGTACACAATCCCTTCGTGCTCTCCATCCTTGCAGCCTCCTCCAGTTCTGCAGAACAGAGGTGGACACTTAAAGGAAATAAAGAACATGCTGACAGCAGCAGGAGAATGAGAGCTGGAAAATCAGCCATGATCATACTGAATAGTGAAGCTGTCTCGAAGGATTTAATTACCTGTTCCTTCCCCTATTTCCCATGTTCTTATAAATATCTGAGGAATCTGTGTTCCCCCGACTCCGACTTCTTGCTCATCTCTGCCACATCATTGGTGACCATGGTATGGAGATGCCGGCGTTGGACTGGGATAAGTAGAGTAAGAGGTCTCACAACACCAGGTTAAAGTCCAACAGGTTTATTTGGTAGCACAAGCCACTAGCTTTCAGTGCGCTGCCCCTTCATCAGGCGAGTGGGAGTTCTGTTCACAAACAGGGCATATAAAGACACAAACTCAATTTACAAAATAATGGTTGGAATGCGAGTCTTTACAGGTAATCAAGTCTTAAAGGTTCAGACAATGTGAGTGGAGAGAGGGTTAAGCACAGGTTAAAGAGATGTGTATCGTCTCCAGCCAGGACAGTTAGTGAGATTTTGCAAGCTCAGGCAAGTCGTGGGGGTTACAGATAGTGTGACATGAACCCAAGATCCCGGTTGAGGCCGTCCTCAAGTGTGCGGAACTTGGTTATCAGTTTCTGCTCAGTGATTCTGCATTGTCGTGTGTCGTGAAGGCCACCTTGGAGAACGCTTACCCGAAGATCAGAGGCTGAATGCTCTTGACTGCTGAAGTGTTTCCCGACAGGAAGGGAACACTCCTGCTTGGTGATTGTCGAGGGGTGTTCATTCATCCATTTTCATAGTGTCTGCATGGTTTCCCCAATGTACCATGCCTCGGGACATCCTTTCCTGCAGCGTATCAGGTAGACAATGTCGGCCGAGTTGCAAGAGTATGTACCGTGTACCTGGTGGATGGTGTTCTCACGTGAGATGATGGCATCTGTGTCGATGATCTGGCACGTCTTGCAGAGGTTGCTGTGGCAGGGTTGTGTGGTGTCATAGTCACTGTTCTCCTGAAGGCTCGGTAGTTTGCTGCGGACAACGGTCTGTTTGGGGTTGTGCAGTTGTTTGAAGGCAAGAGGTGGGGGTGTGGGGATGGTCTTGGCGAGATGTTCGTCTTCATCAATGGCATGTTGAAGGCTCCGGAGAAGATGTCGTAGCTTCTCCGCTCCGGGGACGTACTGGACGACGAAGGGTGCTCTGTCCGCCGTGTCCTGTGTTTGTCTTCTGAGGAGGTCAGTGTGGTTTTTCGCTGTGGTGTGTCGGAACTGTCGATCGATGAGTCGAACGCTATATCCTGTTCTTTCAGCGTCTGGAGGTGTCTGTTGCAATCCTCCTCCAGCAGAGGAGGATCCTGTGTATACAGAAGACTTGTCCGTAGGTTCACAGGTTTGAACAAGACCTCTTCACCGCACAGGACCTTCAACTGATGCTGTACACTAGATACATCAATGACATTTTCTTCCTTTGGACCCATGGCGAACAATAATTGAAACAACCATATGATGACATCAACAAGTTCCATCCCACCATCAGACTCACCATGGACTACTCTCCGGAATCGGTTGCATTCTTAGACACACGCATCTCCATCAAGGACGGTCACCTCAGCATTTCACTTTACCGCAAGCCCACGGATAACCTCACGATGCTCCACTTCTCCAGCTTCCACCTGAAACACGTTAAAGGAGCCATCCCCTACGGACAAGCCCTCCGAATACAGAGGATCTGCTCGGATGAGGAGGATCGTAACAGACACCTCCAGACGCTGAAAGATGCCCTCATAAGAACATGATATAGCGCTCGACTCATCGATCGACAGTTCCGACACGCCACAGCGAAAAACCGCACTGACCTCCTCAGAAGACAAACACGGCGGACAGAGTACCCTTCGTTGTCCAGTACGTCCCCAGAGCGGAGAAGCTACGACATCTTCTCTGGAGCCTTCAACATGTCATTGATGAAGATGAACATCTTGCCAAGGCCATCCCCACACCCCCACCTCTTGCCTTCAAACAACTGCACAACCTCAAACAGACCATTGTCCGCAGCAAATTACCGAGCCTTCAGGAGAACAGTGACCACAACACCACACAACCCTACCACAGCAACCTCTGCAAGACGTGCCGGATCATCGACGCGGATGCCATCATCTCACATGAGAACACCATCCTACAGGTACACGGTACATACACTTGCAACTCGGCCAACTTTGTCTACCTGATACGCTGCAGGAAAGGATGTCCTGAGGCATGGTACATTGGGGAGACCATGCAGACGCTATGTCAACAGATGAATGGACACCGCTCGACAATCACCAGGCAGGAGTGTTCTCTTCCTGTTGGGGAACACTTCAGCAGTCATGGGCATTCAGCCTCTGATCTTCGGGTAAACGTTGTCCAAGGTGGCCTTCACGACACATGACAATGCAGAATCGCTGAGCAGAGACTGATAGCCAAGTTCCGCACATGAGGCCTCAACCGGGATCTTGGGTTCATGTCACACTATCTGTAATCCCCACGACTTGCCTGGGCTTGCAAAATCTCTCTAACTGTCCTGGCTGGAGACAATACACATCTCTAACCTGTGCTTAATCCTCTCTCCACTTCACATTACGTGTGACTTGATTACCTGTAAAGACTCGCATTCCAACCATTATTTTGTAAATTGAGTTTGTATCTATACATCCCCTGTTTGTGAACAGAACTCCCACTCACCTGATGAAGGGACAGTGCTCCGAAAGCTTGTGGCTTCTGCTACCAAATAAACCTGTTGGACTTTAACCTGGTGTTGTGAGACTTCTTATATCATTGGTGGCCATGCCTTCAGCTGTCTCGGCTCAAGCTCTCAAAATCCCTCCCGAAACCTCTTTGACGTTCCATCCCTCTCTCCACCTTTAACATCCTCCTTACAATCCCACTCTTTGACCAAGCTTTCAATCATCCCTTCTCATTGAGTTTAAGTCCTGCCATTCACTGGGTTACATTCTTGTGAATTTCTGCAAAGTGCGAACACACTTTGTAATGGGAGTGAATTAGATAGGTTGCAGCCATTGGAAAGTTGAGCCTTTTTTTTTGCCTGTGGGGCCCCCCCATTCACAGCCTGGGAACCTGTGGGATAACACACTTCCACTGCTTCCATTAAAAAGTTCCAAGTACAGTTAGCCCCAGCCTCGATAGAGTAAGTTAAATCCTTATGCTATTTAGGAGAATTAACTTTCCTCTATTTTGTTTCCCTCTTGTTTTAATGATAAGCATGGCCTCACTAGATAAAATAAGCAAAATACTCCAGATGCTAGAATCTGAAACAAGAACAAAGGACACTGGAAAATCTTAGGGCTGCCAGCATCTATTAGGAGAGAAACAGAGTAAACATTTCGAGTCCTTAGACTCTTCGATGGGAGGGAGAATGTGTCAGAACTATAGACACTGCAACAAAAAATAGCAATTTTAAGAAGACTCTTTTGTTCATGTCCATAGATCTCCGAAGGCAGCAGGACAGTTAGATAAGGTGGTTAAGAAGGCATATGGGATACTTGCCTTTATTAGCCGAGGCGTAGGATATAGGAACAGGAAGGTTCTGATGGAGCTGTATAAAATGCTCATTAGGCCACAGCTAGAGTACTGTGTGCAGCGCTGGTCACCATACCATAGGAAGGATGTGATTGCACTTAGAGAGGCTGCAGAGGAGATTCACCAGGATGTTGCCTGGGCTTGGAGTGTTTAACTATGAAGAGAGGCTGGTTGGGCTGAGGTCGTTTTCCTTAGAGCAGAGAAGCTTTGAGATGTGCAAAATTATAAGGGACATGAGGGGAAATAGAAAGAAACCTTTCCCCTTCGCAGGGAGGTCAATGAACAGGAGACATAGTTTTAAAGGGTAAGGGGCAGGAGATTTGAGGAAAAAAATTTTCAGTCTGGAAATCTGGAACTCTCTGTTGAAAGGGTGGTCGAGGCGGGAATCCTCACAACTGGTGAGTACTTGAAATGCCTTAGAATACAAGGCTGTAGACTAAGTGCTGGAAAATGGGATTAGAATAGATAGGTGCTTGATGGCCAGCACAGACACAATGGGCTGAAGGGCCTCGTTCTTGTGCTGTAAAACTCTACAGCATGGCCAATGTTATCTCTGGACTGGTTTTGGTCACCTGAGGAGGCGTTGGAGGGGTTTTGAAGTGTGTGATTGCTGTAATGTAGCAGCAGAAAGTAACAAAGGGCCATTGATAGCTAAAGTGAACAAATGAATGTGAGGTAGGCGGATATCAATGAGGGAAAAAGTGTGAGATCATCCACTCTGGATCTGCAGAAGGTAAGTGAGATTTAAGGTTCATGTACAGAAATCACTAAAAGCTAGTCGACAAGAGACAATAAATAATTTAAACGGCTAATTAAATGTTGACCTTTAACTAAAGGGAGCTGGAATACAAAGAGGTGGAAGCAATGTTCCAGTTATATAAAGCTCTGGTTAAGACCCCTTTCAACTCAGTTCCAGGCACCACACATCAGAAAGAATGTATCAGCCTTGCAGGGGGTATGGCCTAGATTTGTTTGAATGATACCTAGGTTAGTGGGACCTGATTGCATTTCCTTGACCACGGAAGTTTAAGGGATGATCAAATTGAGGTATTTAAGATCATTCAGTGAGTTGATAGGGTAGATAGAGAAAAAATATTTCCTCTGGTGTGGGAGACCAGAACAAAGGGACAAAACTTTTGGCTAGAACAGCATTTATTGGCCATCCTAAGTTGTCCTTGAGAAGGTGGTGGTGAGCTGCCTTCTTGAAACACTGCTGTCACTGAACTGTAGGTACACCCACAGTGCTGTTAGGGAGAAAGTTCCAGGATTTTGACCCAGTGATGGTGAAGGAACAGTGACATATTTCCAAGTCAAGATGATGAGGGGAACCTCCAGGTGGTGGTGCTCCCAAGTATCTGCTGCTCTTGCCCTTCTATATGGTAGTGGCCATGGGTTTGAAAGGTGCTGTATAAGGAATCTTGGTGAGTTTCTGCTGCGCATTTTGCAGATGGCACACACGGCTGCCATTGTGTCAGTGGTGGAGAGATTGAATGTTTGTGGAAGGGGTAGCAATCAAGCGGGGCTAGAAGCATCGAATCCTACAGTGCAGAATGAGGCCATTCGGCCCATCAAGGCTGCACCGACCACAATCCCACCCAGGCCCTATCCCATAACCCCATGCATTTACCCTAGCTAGTCCCCCTGACACCAAGGCAAATTTAGCATGGCCAATCCACCTAACCTGCAGACCTTTGGAGTGTGGGAGGAAACCCATGCAGACACGGGGAGAATGTGCAAACTCCACACCGACAGTGACCCAAGCTGGGAATCAAACCCTGGCGCTGTGAGCAGTGCTAACCACTGTGCCACCGTGTTGCTTTGCCCTGGATGATGTCAAGCGTCTTGAGCATTGTTGGAGCTGCACTCATCCAGGCAAGTGGAGAGTATTCCACTGCACTCCTGATTTATGCTTTATAGATGGTGGATAAACTGGGGAGTCAGGAGGTGAGTTACTCGCTACAGTATTCCTAGCCTCTGACCTGCTCTTGTAACCACAGTATTTATCTGGCTGGTCCAGTTCAGTTTCTGGTCAATGGTAATCCCCAGGATGAAGATAGTAGGGGATTCAGCAATGGTAATGCCACTGAATGTCAAGATGGTTAGATCCTCTCTAGTCGGCGATGATCATTGCCTGCCAATGTTAGGGTGCAAAGTCACAGTATGTACTGCTTCACCACCCAAAGGACAATGGAAATCTGGAGCTTTCCTCCTTGAAAATCTGCTGACCGACCTAGATCAAAATTTTCCAAACAGAGATTCAGAGATTTGTTTTTGTCAAGCTAGTATATTGAAAGTTACAGAACAGAGGTGGGTAGATGGAGTTAAGATGCAGATCAGACAAGATTTAAATGAATGGTTAAATATGTTTGAGGGGTTGAATGATTTCCTCCTGTTCCTAACTTGCGCACACTAATGAATTCATGATTAGGCAACACAAAAACAAAATACTGCAGTTGCTGGAAATCTGAATCAAGAGCAAAAAGTACTGGAAATACTCAGCAGGTCAGGCAGCATCTGTGGAGAGGGTAACAGAGTTAATGTGCCAGGACTAAAGGTCATCGAGCTGAATCATCAACACTTTACCCTATCCATAGATGCCATCAGACAGAAATGCCAGATAAACTCAGGTCTGGCAGCATCTGGGTAAATGGTCAGGTAGAATCGATTGTGTTAGTGAAGTTGGTGAAAGGGTACAATATCGATCAGGACACCAGGAGACCTTGTCAGCTCTACTTTGAAATAGAGCATGGGTTTTTTAAAAACTTGTTCACAGGATGTGAGCATTACTGTCCAGCATTTACTGCTCATCCTTAAATACTCTTAAGGTAGTGGGAAGACTTCCAAATGATATTATTGTGGCTATCTGGTACTTGTACCTCAAGAACATATAAAACCTGTAGGTTTGGAAAATGAGTGAAATCGCTATTCAGCTGCTGAGTGAGTTGTTTATCAGCAGTAACATATTAATGTAGCAACAATATGGCCAACCTTATAGTCAGTTCTTCCCCAAGTGAAAACAGACATTACTGTTAGGCATTGCAAAATAAATGATGATTAAACATAATTAGGGCAATAGAGACTTGAGGAATTGCTTTCTGATTCATTTTACTGACTCCAGAGAACTTTAGTCAATTTGATGACTGGCCTTTCAGAATCATTAATTTTTTTTTAAACAGCATTGTGGAACCCTGTGGTCCAAAACAATTAGGGGAAACTTTTAGTGTAAATTAGTTTTTTTAAAAAAGCTTATCCAACTAGACCAGCATTTATTATCCATCCCTAATTGTCCGTGAAAAGGTGGTGATGATGAGTTGTCTTCTTGAGCCGCTGCTGTCCCTGTTGCTGGTCAGTAGGCAAGCATCTGAGCAGAGCAATCGCAAAACATTGAAAAAGCAATGCTACATTCCTGACACCACTAATAACTAGAACAGCACTATCCCCCATGACAACAATATTGTTCAAAAAGGGAGGGGCAAGGATAAAGCCAGCAACAGCAGACCAGTCCGTTTGTCTTCAGCGGTAGGGAAACTTCTGGAAACTATAGCTTGCGACAAAATCAACAATCTCTTGGTCAAGTACAGAATAATTAAGGAAAGCCAGCATGAATACATTAACTAACTTGGAGTTTTTTGAGATGGTGACAGAGGGTTAATAAAGGCAATGCTGTTGATTAGGTGAATGTGGATTTTCAAAAGGCATTTGATATAATGTCAGGCAACAAATGTGAGCGCAAAATTCTAGCTCACGGAATAAAAAGGAAACTGGCTGAGTGACAGGAAACAGAGAATAGTGATGAATGTTGTTTTTCAGATTGGAGGAGGGTTTATAGTGGAGTTCCTCAGGGGTCAGTGTTGGGACTCTTGCTCTTACTGATGTATATTAATGACCTGGACTGTAGTGTTCAGGGCATGATTTCAAAATCTGCAGATGGTACGAATATTGGAACCATTGTCAACTGAAGTTTTTTAAAGTTTATTTATTAGTGTCACTAGTAGGCTTACATTAACACTGCAATGAAGTTACTGCGAAATTCTCCTAGTCGCCACACTTTGGCGCCGGTTTGGGTCAATGCACCTAACCAGCATGTCTTTCAGACTGTGGGAGGAAACCGGAGCACCCGGAGGAAACCCACGCAGACACGGGGAGAACGTGCAAACTCCACACAGACAGTGACCCAAGCGGGAATCGAACCCAGGTCCCTGGCGCTGTGAGGCAGCAGTGCGAACCACTGTGCTACCGTGCCGCCCTAGTAGAGGATAGCTTTGAACTTCAAAAGGACATAGACATGTTGCTGGTTGGGCAGACAAGTGGCAGAAGTTGTTCAATGCACAGGAATGTGAGATGATTCATTTTGACAGGAAGAATATGGAGTGACAGTACAAAATAAACGGAAAGTCTCTAAAGGAGGTGCAGGAACAGAAGAAGCTCAGTGTATATGTACATATGTCATTGAAGGGAGTAGTTGAGAGAGCAGTTAAAGCATATAGTACCCAAGCTTTTATTAATTGGGGCACTGAGTACAAGAGTAAGGAGATCACATTGAACTTGTATAAGACACTAGTTTAGGTCTCATCTGGAGTACTGCGTTCAGTTCTGGAAGGATGTGAAGGCATTGGAGAGAGTACAAAGGAAGTTCACAAAAACGATTCCAGGGATAAAGCACTGTAACTATGAGGGTAAATTGGAGAGGTTGGGTCTGTTTTCCTTGGAGAAAAGAAGGCTGAGCGGAGATTTGATGGAAGTATTCAAGATCTTGAGGAGTATGGACAGGGGAAAATAGTGAGAAATTGTTCCCTCTCAAGAGAGCTAGAGGGCACAGAGTCAAAATAACCGGCAAAAGAAGTAAAAGTGATGTTAGGAAAACATTTTTTCACTCAGAGGAGCAGTTGGAATCTGGAAGGAACTTCCTGGGAGGGTGGTGGAGGCAGTTTCGATTTGAGTTATTCAAAAGGGAATTGGATTGCTACCTGAAAAGAATGAATGTGTAAGGTTACTGCGATAAAGCAGATGGGGAGGCTAGATAGAACGCCCTTTCAATGAGCCAATGCAGGCTTGATAGGCCGAATGGCCTCCTTCCGCGCTGTAAAGATTCTGTGAACATTTCCCTTAATAACCACAATATTCCACTATTCCACTTACTCCCCTCCTCATTCAAGAGATTGCCATTTAAGAAATGTGTTATTCAAGAATTAGTAATGGATGATGGTGTCACAGTGGCGTGTAGTGGAAGAGGATTCATTCAACAATACAAGGCCAAACCATTCCGCCACCGTATTAGGCTGTTAATTACCTCATTATTAATCAACAAAAACAGCGACGCCACTTAGAGTAAAGTATACATGATGGAGCAGACACTTCCTGCAGCCAGTAACAACCCACACAAGCATTGTCCTGAACATGGAGTGTTCCCCACAAGGCAATGCTTGAAGTGATCTGCCTGGATAGGCAGTTCCCTCTTACCTTTGCCCATTGCTGGGCTCTGTTCCTCATGCGGTTTGCATTCCTCTCCTCTGCATAAAGCGCCCCCATAAAAGAGCCGATTGAGGTCCCGCCCACCATATCGATGGGGATTCCCGCCTCGCGCATCGCTCGAATAATCCCCACCTGAGAACAGCCCCTGCAAACACAAGTACAGTTCACCTGGTTACAGCTCAGAGCATAAATCAGCATTTTCCAACCCTGACTGACAGTAATCTCCCCCTTGGGGTGCAGTCAGACTTCATCATTAACAGTTAGAATGAGAAACTCACCACCACTGGAAGAGGTAGAGGCAATTGGCTTTCAAAAGAAAACGAGATGAGTACGTTAAAGAGGAATAGAGAGATGCTGAAACACTGAGATAAGGTAGATGGAACAGGAAAGGCTTATGTGGAGTATAAGCAGCAGCACTGAGAAGTTGGGCTGAATGGACTCTTTCTGTGAGCTGTAATATCCCAAGCAATTTTCTGTAGTTGGTGCTATATTCCTCCCAAATAGGCAAAATGGGTTTAATATTAAAAACATGAGCACCCCTGAATGCTCTGTGGGGAAATGCACTGCCTGGTATACTTCTAAGTGTCAGAAGGTCCCATTCAAGGATTGACTACATAACCCATGTTGATATACCCCACTGCAGTACTGGGGGAATGCTGCACAGTTGGAGGTACCAAGTTTCAATTAGATGTTCAACTGAGGCCCTATCTGCCCTCCAGGTGGACATGAGAAAGTCCATGGCATTATTTTAAGGTGAGCAAGGGCATTCTTCTGTGAATACCGCCCCCCCTCCCCAACATCTTGCTCAATAATTATTCCTCAACCAACTTCGCTGGAACAGATTAGGGATAGAGCTTCTATTTCAGACACAGCTAAGAAATCAGCCACAAATTACACTGGTTAGGTTACTGTTCAAATTCCCACTAAAATGCATTTATATAATGACACCAAACATAAAATCTTCCATGAACCAACAAAATCAGCAAGTGTAATAGAATGTAACCATTTCATCCTTGATATATTTAAGTTTTATCAGTACAGATGAAAACAGTTTTGTCACAAAAGATAAGCATTTTTAATAAATGTCCAGAGTTCCACATTAGGTCATCTGATTTTAAAATCACTGAAAACTATTTTAAAATTATTTTGAATCATTTGTGATAGGAGACTTTAATTTCTTAGTTTAATTAATTTCTGAGCAAATTATATATATTCTCCAATATGTAAAAACGTTCAAATATCCCCACGAGTTCATGTGAGCTTCAATTTGAAGAGCAGGGCAGCACGATGGCACAGTGGTTAGCACTGCTGCCTCAGAGCGCCAGGGACCCAGGTTCAATTCCAGCCTTGGGTGACTGTCTGTGTGGAGTTTGCACGTTCTCCCCGTGTCTGCGTGGGTTTCCTCCGAGTGCTCTGGTTTCCTCCCACACTCCAAAGATGTGCAGGTTAGGTTGATTGGCCATGATAAATTGCCTCTTAGTGTCAGGGGGGACCAGCAGGATAAATATGTGGGTTGCAGGAATAGGGCCTGGGTGGGATCGTGGTCGGTGCAGACTCAATGGGTCAAATGGCCTCCTTCTGCACTGTAGGGATTCTATGAGCCTCTGCCATGGGCATTAACTAGGTGCAATCAGCAGAAATTTGCCACTCTCAGTATTTGCAGCTGGGCTTGTGGTTAGCCTTACGAGTGGAGGTGGCTTTGGGCAAACTGATTGAGAGCAGCATTGAAGACTAAGAATCTTGATTTACGCTTGATGTAACTTACACTCGGGGCCTTGCTGCGCAGAAATTGGCTGCCGTGTTTCCTATGTTACAACAGTGACTACACTTCGACGTGAAACCCTTTGCGGCCTTCCGAGGTCACGACAGATGTTATATAAATGCATGTCTTTCCTGACGGCTCTGAACTATGCACACCATAATCTGCCCATGTTCACTTCCAGGTCTGCGCTGAGTGTGCTGCCCCAGTTGTAGGTGGAAATAAACTTGCCTTCAGCAAGAACAGAAGAGATGTAGGGAGAACAAGCTGAACTCTGGAGTAGCTGCAGGATGATTGTGAACTCAAGATGGCCTCAGCTTGATGAGCTCCCAGGACCAAATAAGCTGCCAACAATATCCAGTCTTACGAATGAAGACAGATGGTGGTTGAAGCAGCAGAGTGTAAAATAAACCCCATCAAATGCAGCAGAGTGAAATTAAAACACCACACTGGGCCAAAACATCAGCAAGCGATACAAAGACCAAGTAAAATTAATAACAGCATTGCTGTTGTGCCATTATGACCCATCATAGGTTAAAAATAAGATAACTTGGAGTCATAAATCACGGGATCTAAGGTAGCGGCTTATGGTTTCCAGGAACAAATGCCAGACTTCATTCCAATTACACATCAGTGATACAGTCCATAAAACACACTAAAAACATAATGAACAGTTACTGGCTTCGCTCCATCATAGGATGTGACCGCAGCAGATATAGCCACTCCACATTTAAACAGCAAGCCCATTAAAAACAAACTTTAAAACATGCAAACCATCAGTTCTGACTTTTAAATGTTACATACACGGACATCGCAAACCAGCAAGTGGTATGGGAGTGAATAACCTCCCCAGTCTGGCCAATACAGAGCCTACACAAACACCAATCGGCAGTTTTGATTTCATCAGCTTCCACAGGTCTCTGATGTATAGCGTCTTATTACTGAGCGTAAACCCCAGGATGTTAACACCAGGAGACTGGCCAATAGATCACAACTTCCAGTAGAGGTGTTGTGGACCTCAAGCACTCTTTGTAAAAAGTGTAGAACCGAGAGGCCGTTTGATTTTCAGCCATTACTGGGGTAGATGATCACAGTTGGGCCAGTTGCTGTAAATCACTCAGGTACTGCCTCCTTAGCAAGGCCGTATCCAGTAACTCCTGCAGGCTGCAAATGCCCTACGTGTCCCACTGGTCATGTTGTTTCACAGCTCTTCATGAAACACACAGGGAAGCGATTACCACCCACCCACAGAATCCCAACTGTGAAGAAGGAGGCCATTCGGCCCACCCTTTCCTTCATTTCTCAATTCAACCCTGAACCCAACCAGCCCACTGAGCAACATCACACCTCTCAATCTCCCTCCGCCCACCTGCTGAGCAAGACTTTTCCCTCTCCCAAACCAGCAATATTTCAGCCCTCTCCCCAACAAACATGATCTGATCTCCCCGCCCCACTTAATACCCAACCCATTCAATGGCTGCCAATCTCTCCACCCAAGGCTTGAACTGGTTACTGTTGCCGCCCCACCAGGCGATTCCAATCCAACTTTATTTCCCCTTTTGCCACAACACTCTCCACATTCTCTCACCAGTTACAGTTCCCCTCCACAGGACACACTGTCCCACCTCAGAGTCATAGAGGTCTACAGCATGGAAACAGGCCCTTCAGCCCAACTTGCCCATGCTGCCCTTTTTTTTTTAAACCACGAAAGCTAGTCCCAATTGCCTGTGTTTGGCCCATACCCCTCTATACCCATCTTACCCATGTAACTGTCTAAATGCTTTTTAAAAGACAAAATTGTACCCGCGTCTACTACTACCTCTGGCAGCTTGTTGTTCTTGGCAACTGGCAATATTTCTCCTCTCCCAATTGCTGTCTGCTCCTTGCTGCCACTCTAAATACTGCAGGAGAGAAATGAACAGAAACTGTGATAGTGAGAGATATGTACACAGTAGAAAGCACGGCACAGAAGTGAATGTGGGCACAATGAAATGGGGGTTCAGTCGGCTGACCTGTTAATCAGTTATTATCCTGAGGGATAGGCCTATCCATTGATGCAGGAGCAGGGGGCTCCTGTGTGTATGTTTTAGTTGATCCCCATCCTCAGTGTACAGTTACAATGAGATGATGCTGGATCTTAGCGGAAGGAGCCATCGTCTGACATTGTACAAATGGATCCTTTGAGGAGCCAATTAAAAGTTTCATTCATCATTGTACTTGGTTTAAGACTGACACCTTAATGCTGAGAAGAAAGGCTGAAGCTAAGAGTAATATAAAAGCCAATATGCCAGCTGCCCATGGGCACACTAAGCTCAGTGTGAAGAATGTACTTTTTACTGGAGAGGCTGGTGAATCATTAGCACAGAGCCTCCAGGAGAAAGAGAGAGGGGGAAATTTGAAAGGGGAGATAAAATTGAAAAAGAACATTGGATATGAAATATATAACAGTACACATATTTTTCAATTCTTCATAGAACAGAGGGAAAGGGAGGAGTGCTGTTGTAGTAAAGCACATTTTGGACAAAGGCCCACAAAGTCAATGAAAGCAGTGAGTCACAATGCTCACTGTTACAAGTGGTTTGAGTTAGGCACGCACGCTCATGTTCTGATAGAGGCATAGAGGTTTACAGCATGGAAACAGGCCCTTCAGCCCAACTTGTCCATGCCGTCTTTTTATTTTGAAATCCCTAAGCTGGTTCCAATTGCCCACATTTGGCCCATATCCCTCTATACCCATCTTACCCATATAACTGTCTAAATGCTTTTTAAAAAGCAAAATTGTACCCGCTTCTACTACTGCCTCTGGTAGCTCGTTCCAGACACTCACCTTCCTCTGTATGAAAAACCTGCCCCTCTGGATAATGGAATGTGATGTGGTGGGTACTCCCGATAAATTAAACACTGGAGTTAACAGGGAATGGACAGGGGACAGCTGACAATAGCCGTCTAGCACCATGACCCAGCCTTATTTGGTTGTACAAAAGGTGGAAATGACTGGCTATTGGTGGCAGGCACCATGTGAAATTTTTCAGGTTAAACATCTTGAGCTCCAATGTTGCCTCAGATACAAATTTTGATTGTTCCCAAAAACCGCAGGAAAAAATCATTTCATCAGTCTGTACGGGGACTGGAGCGGCATAGGGTAAAATGGCAACTTTGTCCAATAGCAGCACTCTCACTTTGAGCCTAAACTTGGGGAGCTCGAGTTCTGTTCCAGAAATTGAACATGCAACCTAACTGGTAGTGGTGAGATTTGTCACTGATTCAAAGATACCCCTAAATGAGACATTATAATCAAGACCCCATAGCAAAATTGATGGTTTACCTTCACACTGTTCTATTAAGTTCTGTTATGGTACATCAGAGGTGACTGGCATCAGTCATGGCTCAGTTGGTAACGTTCTTGCCCCCGAGTCCAAAGGACAGAATCCACTCAAGGGCTTTGACCAAAAAATCCAAGTTGACATTCCAGAACTGAGGAAGCTGACATCTTTAAAGCTGAGATATTAAAACCGAGGGCTCACTGTTCCCTCACAGCTGGACTGTTTGAAGAACAGCAGAGGACTTTGATTTTGTTCCTCTGCCAATATTTATCCCTCATCTAATAACCCTAAACAGATTATCTGGTCATTTATCTCATTGCTGTTTGTGGGACCTTGCTATGCACAAATTGGCTAGTGTTTCCGACATTACAATAATGACTACACTTCAGTGAGGTGGTATCATGCTTTGGGATGTCCTGAGGTTGTGAAAGGCACTATACAAATGCAAACCTTTCTTTCGCTCCCTTTCATTGACAGAAATCATATCCCAGATATCCCAGGGGCATAGATCAGCTGGATAGTCAACAAATTTCCCAAAGATAGGGAGTCTAAAATTAGGGGGCATAGGTTTAAGGTGAGAGGGAGAGATACAAAATGGTCCAGAGGGGCAATTTTTTCACACAGAGGGTGGTGAGTGTCTGGAACAAGCTGCCAGAGATAGTAGTAGAGACGGGTACAATTTTGCCTTTTAAAAAGCATTTAGACAGTTATGAGTAATAAGAATATAGAGGGATATGGGCGAAATGCAGGCAATTGGGACTAGCTTAGTGGTTTAAAAAAAAGGGGCAGCATGGACAAGTTGGGCCGAAGGGCCTATTTCCATGCTGTAGACCTCTATGACTCTATGAATTGGTGCACTGCATGACGGTTATTTAGTTAGCAAAGTCACTCAGTTCAAATAAATATCCTATTTAATATCTTTAACTATGTATTCAATGGAGAACCTTCTTGAATTGAACAGTTATTTAAATTTTGCAATGTTCCAGTTTTTAAGAGGTATTGATCAGTCTGCATTTTTCAAATCACTGAGTTTGACCTGGTGACTTGTGATTGATTGAACTTGGAAATGGACAAGTGGAATCACCCAGAAAGCATTATCCCATCCAGATATTGCCATAGCTGGTCAGACAAGGCAAAAACAAAAAACATTTTAAAGGTAAACAAAACGCAGAGTTCAGGATAGAACCTGTGACCTATTTATTATCTTCTATTATGAGAAGCTGTCTAAGCTTAACACCTTTTGGAAATGGGTGTATTATGTTGCTTGTTGTATTACTGTTCAATTAAACCCATTTGGCAGCCAAGAGTCCACAATCTCATCATGGCAAAATGAATTCAGTAAATCGGATAATTTGCAACAATGCAGCAGGAGAAAAGACTGGCATTATAAATTCCCAACTGGTGCACTGGCACCTTTCAGCAAAGGCAATCTGCCATTCCCATCTGGTCACTCAGTCCATACTGTATGTCTTTTTTATTCATTCGTGGGACGTGGCGTCACTGTCTGGTCAGCATTTATTGCCCCATCCCTAGTTGCCCTTGGAGGGCAGTTGAGAGTCAACTACATTGCTGTGGCTCTGGAGTCACATGTAGGCCAGACCAAGTAAGGACGGCAGATTTCCTTCCCAAAAGGACATTAGTGAATCTGATGGGTTTTTCCGACAATCGATAATGTTTCATAGTCATCAGATTCTTAATTCCAGATACTTTTTCTTGAATTCAAATTCCACCAACTGCCATGGTGGATTTGAACCCGGGTCCCCAGAACATTAGCTGAGTTTTTGGATTAATAGTCGAGCGATAATACCACTAGGCCATCGTCTCGCTACGTTTGATGGTTCATATTCCCTCTGTTGTTGTTTAGCAAGCCCAAGATCATCTATCTTCTTCTCAAAGAAACCAATTAGAGCAACTAGTGTCACCACATTTCAACAATAAACCTTAGCGCGTTTGATAAAATGCTATGTAAATGCAAGTCTCTGAGGAAAGTGATTGCAGATTTCCCTGCTTTTGGCACCTAACCTAATACAATATTTAGATTGGTTATAAAAAACGGACATTAAATATGCACATTTAAATGGTCAGGTTTTTCCTCTCACTGTAGTATTCTGACATAACAGTTGGGCTAGCTCCACACGAGTCTTGCAACACGAAACACAATTCTCTCCTCTACTATAAACTTTTCTTTAAATATCATGATTTATTTCCAGCCAAGACTGAATAGTAAACACCTAAACTTGCAAGGACGCGATTGCTTAATGTTGGTGCGATGATAAAAAAGATTCATCCATTTAACAAATCTTTTTAACTTCTAACAGCTGACTTGTTTAATTCAGCTGCATCCTCAGATCTCGGATTTCTCTTCTAATGAGATTCAAACACAGTATCCAGGTCAGCATTATCTAGAGCAGTCCGTTCAAAGCTAAAGATAGAATTCTGCTGGCAGAGGAGTTCATATTATATATATATTTATATATACACCTATCAGAAGCAGTTAGCACCAAAATGCACAGTTAAACACTGGCTCAACTCCGATAAGATCCAACATTGAGCGAGTGCTGTTGGTGTAATCCTTGTAAGTCTACCATCTCTGGGGAAGCAATAAACCCAGCAAAGATGCATCAACCCTGATCAATAGTAGCCACAAAAGTCCTTCACACTAACTTTTGCTAATGAAAGTCTTACTGATTACAGCTAATGAAGCCATAATGACTCTCCAGTGGAACTTAATGACAAAACTGCTGGGCTCCCATTCAACATCCTGGACATCTAAATAAAACTTATTTTTAATCAATTTACAAGCAAGATACCAGACTTAAGAGGTTATAATTATCAGGTTTAAACTGAACAGAGTGGAACTGTCCTCAAGGAAAGTGAGGGCTCAGAGGTAATGATAGAGATCTTTAAAACTATTAAGGGGTTTAATGGGTAGATGTAGAGAAGACATTTCGCTTGTGAGGGGTCTAAAACTAGTGACAGTGAATAGAAGATAGTACCTAATAAATATGGTAAGTTTGACCTAGAGAATGGTTAAATATGGAATTCAATACCACAAGGGAATAGTTGAGACAAACAGTTTTGATGCATTTAAGGGTAAGCAAGCTAGGTCAGTACGAGGGAGAAAGGAACTAAAGGATATGCTGGTAGGGTTGGGAAGGATTCATGTGGAGCACAAGCCAATTGTGCCAAATGGCCTGTTTATGTGCTGTAAATTCTATGTAATTCAATTAATCAAATCACAGTCACCATCCAAGTAAGCCAGCTTTGATAATGCCACTTTGTGATTCAGACGGCCTTCCTTCCAACAAAAAGCCCAGTCGGGGGTGTAGGATAACCATGGTGTAGCATGATAGAATGCTGTGTCCCCCAAATGCCCATACCCCAAGGGCACCCATATTGTATCCTCGGGCTCTTGCTGTTGCCCCCGAATGAGGGAATCAAATCCAACGAGTGTGAAATCATCCCATCCTAGGTACAACAAGGCATAGAATCCCTACAGTACAGAAGGAGGCCATTCAGCCCATCGAGTCTGCACCGACCACAATCCCACCCAGGCATATTCCCATAACCCCACATATTTACCCTGCTAATCCCCCTGATATCCCTGACATTAGGGGCAATTTAGCATGGCCAATCAACCGAACTCGCACATCTTTGGACTGTGGGAGGAAACCGGAGCACCCGGAGGAAACCCACGCAGACACGAGGGAGAATGTGCAGGCTCCACACAGACAGTGACTCGAGGCCGGAATTGAACCTGGGTCCCTGGCGCTGTGAGGCAGCAGTGCTAACCACTGTGCTACCGTGCCGCCCTTTGAAATAACTCATTTAACAGAACAGCAAAGGCAACGGGAGCTGAAGGGGAGATGAAGATATCTCACAACCAGGATCGGCTCCACTGTCAGCCTTAACAGGAACAATCTGCTTTCAGCTGTTTTAGTTTTACGCTGACTGTTCTGCATTTACTTCGCTGCAATATTCTGCTTCTTGCCCATTGAACGCTGTCAGATATGCTGGATATCAAACTCAATAAAAGTGCCTTTCATGGAAATTGCATAATTGATTTTCTGGTTGGTGATTCCAGATGACAGTGCAAGGTCCAGCAGCATTTCAAACAGATATAATGCCAAATGGCATCTAATATCATAAACATCTCTCAGCCTCAACACTGGGGGACCAACAGAGAGCATTACATAATCATCCAGTTTCTGGGAAACCTTTCAGAAGATCAATGGTTGAGCTAAAGTTTTTAAACCATTCAACCATGTAAGAGGAAGGAACGGGAATGACAAGAGAGGAAAGTGATCTCTTAATTTTCAGACCTTTCTAACTGATTTGCCAGTAATTGCCCTTCCTCATGACAGTTTTGTCCGTATTTGAAACCAGCTGTGTGTTACCAATTGCAAAGATACATAGAAAGCAAAAAGGTTTCGTCACCAGAGTCAGGCTGTGCAAGATGGAAAATGCTGGATGTAAACATTCACCCAAGTATTTGGATGTGGCTTTACACGAACGGTTTGGGGTGGTGGCAGGTCAGACCTGAACTCGGAGTCTCAAATGCGGTTTGGAAAGTAGAGGCCTTTGCAATGTCCCATCATTGGACATTGGCAAGGCAAAGTGGGGAAAACTTATTCCCTATTTAGTGAGCTCACCCATTTGGATCACGTGCATCGCAGGTTAATTTGACAAGTATCCAGAAATGAATTCTAAAAGCAATGTTTGCAGTGGTATTCATTGAAAAAGCCTTGAATCAATTATATTTCCAAAGCTCATCAAATGCTTTCATTAAGTTTCCACCGTCCCACACATCATTCACTGGCAGCTATGGTCTCCGTCCCTGCCACACTGTGGGTGCAAGCTTCGGAAGATTAGGTTCAGTTCCTGATCACTTCATCTACATCCCCCTACCACATCTCAACCCCATCTCCTCCTGTGTCTGTCCCAGGGAGGAAAAAGAACTACACCCCAATTCATTCACAATGGCACTTAGAAAATGTCAACTGACTTGCCTTTGGCCCTCCTTTTGGCACAACATTTCCGCAGCTCCTGGAAATAATGAGGAGAATGATCTGTCTGGAGAGGTTAGGTAGGCTGGGCCAATCTTCCCTGGAGTTTAGAACAACGAGAGGTGACCATGTTGAAACACACAAAATTTTTAAAGGGTTTGACAGCGTAGCTGCAGAGAAAATGTTTCCCCTGGCTAGGGAATCAACAAGACCGAAATAAGGGGTCGGCCCCTTAGGCTGAGATCGGGTGAAATGTCTTCACTCAAAGAATTGCAGTCGTCTCTATCCAGGAGCGCTGTGGACACTCAGTCATGAGAATATCCAAGACACAAGTCAACAGACCTTTCAAGAATTTAGGGATAAGGGAAGGTGGAGTTGTGGTTGAAGATCAGCCATGATCTTAGTGAATGACAGAGCAGGCTGGAGGGGCTGAATGGCCTACTCTAGCTCCTATTTCTAATGGACGGATCAGCTCAGACCCTCACCTCCATCTTTGAAGCCGAGTCCCCAATAAAAGCATTGCTCTCTCTGACCTTGGCTGTTTTTCACTCGGCCTTCATCTCCACTCCCTTATGTCTGTGGTAGTGTTTTGCAATCTTTGTCCTGGTGTGATCTTAATTTTCATGCCTCAGACTTTGTGACCCAGGATGACAATTTTGGACTTTTTGGTGGGGAGGGGTGGCAAGGTTGGAGGTTTCAGCTGTTCAGTGGCAGTGACAGTGGCTGGGATTGATGAAAAGGCAGGGCTTCTCCAACAGAACAAAGATCTATCGATTCACAACCTATTTTGCAGCAGCAGTAACCAGTCCTCGGAGAGCAGTCCATTAGACTACACCCACCAACAGAAAATGCCCGCACCCATTTAAAGATGCCTCACAGCTGTCAGAAATTGGTCCGAGCTCCATTCCATGCAATGCTATCCCAAAGCTCACAATCCCAAAATCTCATTGCACGAAGCCGGGTCGAAGGGATGCAGATTTGAATAGATATGATAGACAACTGGTTTGGACATCCACTGCCAAATCTGGCTGGAACACAAACATTACATAAGAATGTAACAACTAGGAGGGACAGGAGCAGGCAATTCAGCCTCTTGAGCCAGCTCTGTCATTCAATATCATGGCTAATCTCATCTCGGCCTCATCTCCATCTTCCTGCCCACCCCCCACAACCCTTCATCCCTCTACTGAATAAAAACCTATCTGCTCCTTAAATTTGTTTAGTGTTCCAGCACGCTTTGCACTCTGGGGTAGAGAGTTCCACAGATTCATGACCCTTTGAGTGAAGTAAAGGTTCTTGCTCCCATCTACCAAAACTTCTCACGATTCCAGGGTCATCCTAGAATGCAAAGATAACCTCAGCTTCTCCTTGCGACTGCAAACCATAAATCCCTCTGTCTTGTTCACCTTCACCAATAAATGCAACGGGCTCACGGACCTCTTTGTCACTAAGACTGAGAGCGTCTGACCAGCTGTCTCTTGTCCATTAGGCTAAATTCCCGCTCAAGATCCCCATGCTCTGTCCCTCAACTCGACCTCACCATCCTTGCAAACTACCATCCCATCTCCAACCTCCCTTACCTCTCCAAAGTGCCCGAAAGCATTGCTGCCTCCCATACCCATCTTTCCAGAACTCTGGCTGAATCCCTCAAATCAGGTTTCTGCTCCTGCCACAGGACCAAGGCTGCTCTTCTGAAAGTCATAAATGACAACCTTTGTGACTGTGACAAAGGTAAGCTAGCCCTCCCCTATCCATCCGCTGCCTTTGACATGGCTGACCACCTGATCCTCTTCCAACACCTCTCCAGTCTCACCCAGCTGAGTGGGGCTGCATTCATTCGATCCCATTCTTATCGGATCGCAGCCAATCACTGGCCATGACTTCTCTTCCTGATCAAACACTGCTCTCTGGTGTCCCTCAGTGATCAGTCCTTAGCCTCCTTTTTCTCATCTATATGATGCTTATTGGCAACATCACCTGAAAGTATAGGCTACTAATGTTCAGCTCTACCTCACTGCCCCTGCTCTCCGTTCCTTCACTCTCTTTAATTATCACACTGTTTGTCTGCCTTCCAACATTAGATGAGCAGATTGGAAAGACTGAAGACACTACTTTCTGCAGTATTGCCTTATGTGGCTCCACAGAATCCCTACAGTGCAGAAGGAGCCAATTGGCCCATCAAGCCTGATAACAATCCCACCCAGGCCCTATCCCCATAACCCCACGTATTTACTTTGCTAATTCCCTGACACTAAGGGGCAATTTAGCCTGGCCAATCCACCTAACCTGCACATCTTTGCACTATGGGATGAAACCGGAGCACCCGGAGGAAACCCACGCAGACACAGGGAGAAGGTGCAGAGTCCACACAGACAGTGACCCGAGGCTGGAATTGAACCCGGGTCCCTGGCACTGTGAGGCAGCAGTGTTAACCACTGTGCCACCATGCCAGCTCAGTGTCCAATTTTGCTTCATAATGCTCCTGTGAGGAACCTTGGGACATTTATTACGTTAAAGGTACTATTGAAATAAAGTAGTTGGTTTGGGGCTCTCCCTGCTCCCACTGATTACGGTGCCAGCTCCAAGCCGGAGTCAGGCATTGGAATGTTCAGGTTCAGCAGAATCCTCGAGTTCAAGCTGTTTGTGTGAATGATGAACAGTGGCCCCAGCATCGATCCTTCTGGAGTGCCACTTCTCACCTTTCATCAATCTCAGTAACTACCTTTAAACTCTCTGTTTCCTGTTTCTGTAGCCCAGCTTGCTGTTTATTTTGGACTTGCCCACTGAGACTCCACAGTCTCGGATTTCCAGTGTTCACAGTACGTTGTTTTTGTTGTAGTTCCCTCAAATTGTTCAATCTCCTTTTTAAAATATAGAAACAACATTAGCTCTCCAACAGTCCCCGGCATCATTCTCTTTCCTGATGAAATACTGTAGGAACACTATTGTGCTTCTGCTACCTCTTCCCCAGCTTCTGTTAATATGCACAGATTCAATTCATCCAGGACACAGTTTTATTTCTTTTACAAGTTTGACTAGTTAATCAGTGTTCGCCCCCCACCCCTCGCCACCCCCCCACCCTTAACCCGTTCTTTTGGAAATATCTTCAACTTGTGGAACTTGTGCAGAACGGAGTGGAGACAGTGGGATGGGAAGAGAGAGAAAATCAGAAGGCAATGGTTATGAAGGCACCTGAGATCTGAGCTACACACAGTCTGTAGCCTGTAATATCATATCCCAAATCCCATATCTGTGAACTCATAGTTCTCAAGGAAGCTCCAGTCTGCGCTTGGCAATGTGTTCTGCCATCTGCCAAAGGAACGGAGGGACAGCTGACCCCAGCTGTGTGAACCTAAATATTGGGTGTCCTCCAAATGATATTTCTGTTTTAGACAGTTACATTCCATCGCAAGTCCTGATGTTGTCAAATAATTTATTTTAGTCGTTATTATCCATGTAATGAAACCCCAGCTATCCATTTCGATGACTCATCTGGCACCATCTGTTAGTCTGCATGTAATTTACCCCTGAACATCAATTAGTCTGTGTGCAATGTAACCCTGACTGACCAACACACAGGCACTGAATATAAGCTGACTGTAACATCTCTGTTCCACTGAGAATGAATAGCTACTGATGCAGTCGGAAATGATCAGCACCATCTTCTGGTGATGTTGGAGAGCACAGTAAGAAGTCTCACAACACCAGGTTAAAGTCCAACAGGTTTATTTGGTAGCAAATACCATAAGCTTTCGGAGCGCTGCTCCTTCGTCAGATGGAGTGGAAATGTGCTCTCAAACAGTGCACAGAGACACAAAAAATCAAGTTACAGAATACTGATTAGAATGCGAATCCCTACAGCCAGCCAGGTCTTACAGGTACAGACAATGTGGGTGGAGGGAGCATTAAACACAGGTTAAAGAGATGTGTATTGTCTCCAGACAGAACATTGTCTGTACCTTTAAGACCTGGTTGGCTGTAGGGATTCGCATTCTAATCAGTATTCTGTAACTTGATTTTGTGTCTCTGTGCACTGTTTGAGAGCACATTTCCACTCCATCTGACGAAGGAGCAGTGCTCCGAAAGCTTATGGTATTTGCTAGATTCTGGCCAATATTTATTCTTCAGTCACCATCACTAAACCTGATTATCTGGTCATTATCAGATTGCTGTTTGGTGGAACTTGCCGAGTGCAAATTGGCTGTCAGATTTCCAATGTTACTCACAACAGCACCGAAACTTCACAAATACTCAAGTGCTTTGAGACATTGAGGTTGTGAGAGGCATTATGTAAATTAGTGTTTTTTTTTTACATATTGCAGAAAAGGTGGTTCTACGAGCTGAACGCGTTATAACACCAGCAAAGTTCTTGCATCTGAATCTCTGAGCTGTTACTGACCCCATTCCCTGCACTCTCCAACATCGATGTGGAGATGCCGGCGTTGGACTGGGGTGAACACAGTAAGAAGTCTCACAACACCAGGTTAAAGTCCAACAGGTTTATTGGACCTGAAACCCCAGCTATCCATTTCGATGACTCATCTGGCACCATCTGTTAGTGTGCATGTAATTTACCCCTGAACATCAATTAGTCTGTGTGCAATGTAACCCTGACTGACCAACACACAGGCACTGAATATAAGCTGACTGTAACATCTCTGTTACAGTCAGCTTGGCCAGAATCTATGGAGGACTAAGGTGTGCAGGTTAGGCTGATTGGCCATGCTAAATTGCCCCTTAGTGTCAGGGAGACTAGCAGGGTAAATACGTGGGGCTATGGGGATAGAGCCCTGGGGGGGGATTTTTGTCAGTGCAGTCTCGTTGGGCCAAAAGGCCTCCTTCTGCACTGTAAGGATTCTATGACTCCCTTACTGTTGCGCAGAGTACTACTGCAGGATCTTTGAAGAGTAGTTGGGAGAGCAGACAGGGCTTCAGTTTAATGTCTCAACTGAAAGACTGCATTTCCAACAGAATGGAGGCACTGAATTTGCCTGGTTCCCACAGTGGCATCTATTTGGACATTGAGCAATGCGGGTATAAACATCACACATATAGGAATTTTGACTGTCATGAACAGAATTGCCATCCGAATTCACAACATGCCCACAATCTGGCACTACACAATTTTCACCCACCCACAGCTGCTGTCAAACCACCACACACATACGCACGCACACGCAGCAGCACTTGCTTCCTCTCACTCCAGGGCTAGAAACCAAAAGTGGCTTTGGAGAGGGTGTTCCATGCCACAGGCATGTATGACATCTCAACAGTATTCTGGTCTGGCCTCTGAAGGTATACAAGGGGGATAAGTATTAACCATTTGTTTGGAGAATTTGTTAACAGAGGCAAGGAACAGTAAAGAACAGATAAAGTACCTTTGCTGACAACCTTACTGCATTTGGTGGATAGCACGAGGCCATTGCATTTGTTGAAGTAAGAAAAAGACCACAGTCGCATCTTTAGCTGCTGATCTTAATGATAAAGAAAAGGATGACATAAAATCACTGCTTGACTGCTGGGCAGGACTGTAATTCCCCATCATTGCAAGTAGCTGTTGTGTGATTGAGTCTATCTGGGAACCAAGCATTGCCCAAAATAAGACTGACTGAAAGGAACCCTGCCTGTTGATTTCTCATGATCCTCGGTGTCTGGGAGAGGATTGTTTTCCATCCCACTAAATAGCAAAAAGCAGTACGAATCGCAAAATTAAAAGACCCCTCAAGTCATTAAACATCAACCTTAACTTTCTATAGAGATTTAATTTAGCACAGTGGTTAGCACAGCTGCCTCACCAGCACCAGGGACCCCGGTTCAATTCCCAGCTTTGGTCATTGTCTGTGCAGAGTTTGCACATTCTCCCCGTGTCTGCATGGGTTTCCTCTGGGTGCTCTGGTTTCCTCCCACTGTATGAAAGACGTGCTGGTTAGGTGCATTGACCATGCTAAATTCTCCCTCAGTGTACCCGAACAGGCGCCGGAGTGTGGTGACTAGGGGATTTTCACAGTAACTTCATTGCAGTGTTAATGTAAACCTACTTGTGACACTAATAAATAAACTTAAACAGTACAAATGCAGCAATTTCATGCAGCACAGAGAGAGGTTGACTGTGGGCTTCCATTCTCACAAGGTGAACAGTGGAGTGGCAGAAATTACCCAGCAATTTAGCGATTTGCAATTGGCAACAAATCTCTTCATCACCACAAGTTGTCAATGATTTGCACACTAAACTCCTTATTCCCCCAGCAAATTCTGGGTAATTGTAATGGCTGCTAAAGCCATGCTCACGATATGTGGACGCCCAGCTCCCACCAGGGATATTCTGCTGCTCTCCGTTCTAAATGTTGTACTTGGAAGGAGTTGGCAATTATTCTGCACACCACGTCTGCAGGAATCGTGACTCATTCAAGTAATAGACACATCAGAACCCAACTCACAGAGCACTTGGTCACATCTACAATCTCGTGTCAAAAAGCACTCTACCCTCAGTGTAATTTTTCAAAGTTAAGAGTCAGCCTCCCAGTGTTCCCAGACTTACTAACGCTGATTAATAACGGGTTGTTCAAAGAGAACATTCCAGCATTTTGCTTTAAATTGAAGACTACAAGGGAACCACAAAGTGGGGCAAACTTTAGATAAAGACATCTGCCATAAAATCCCTGCTATTGTTCTCATCAGTCCCATTAATCAAGTCGCCCCCTAACGGCTATACCAAGTCTGACATGGGTTGAGCAACAAACGCCAGAATTGCCAATGATATTCGTGTTCCAAAAAATGAATCTCAAAAGTTCACTTTTCCAGATACTGAATGACTTGCTGAGTGACATTAAATCATTGATGTTCTAGTGGAGCAAGCTAATGGGCAAAGTGAACGATTGGCACATAAAGCAGCCAGCATAATTAAGGACTCCACGCACTCCGGACATTCTCTCTTCAACCTTCTTCTGTTGGGAAAAAGATACAAAAGTCTGAGGACACGTACCAGCCGACTCAAGAACTGCTTCTTCCCTGCTGCTGTCAGACTTCTGAATGGACCTACCTTGCATTAAGTTGAACTTTCCCTACACCCTAGCTATGACTGTAACACTACATTTTGCACCTCTCCTTTCCTTCTCTATGTACGGTATGCCCTGCCAATCCCCCATCCCCGCCCCAAAATCAGCAATATGACAGTGACCAGATAATGTGTTTTAAGTACAAGTTTGAAACACAGTTGTGTCCAGTTTGCAAGATGGACATGTGGTCTGGGATGCGCAAAATGACCTCAATAGATCGCAGAGGTCAATGTGCCATGTAAGACTCTTCTCTCCAGATCTCCAGTGATGCTGAGATAAATTCTGTATGATGGGAGATTTTAATTTGTAGGAGGACTGAGACTCGTAGACAGAGTAAACGACAGCTAACATAATGTGCCAGTGAGTAAACTAGGGATAATCAGCACTGCAGTTTTATTATTCAAGTCCATTGGCCAAACCGGAGATGTTAAAAATGTAATGCTCGCTGCAGATTTCACAAGGGTTTAGCTGCACCGGCACAGCAGCACACTTCAATCCGGTCACTTCGGAAAACCCCCGCGGCAAAGAAATTAGCAACACAGAAGAAAGATGGAATATATTGGAGATCATTCTGATGTTTGCACCCAAAGTCAGCAAACAAGCACAAGGTTAAACAGAGTCAAAATTCTATTCAAGGAACATCAGACGTAAACAAAGATACCTTTACAGACAAAAAGAACAAACGCTCTGGAGAACAAAGATAAGCATTGAACTCAGCTAACAGCAGCAAAAATTCCTGTCAGGAGACCATAGCTTTCACATCAGAATGATCCCCAATATATTCCATGTTTTTTTCTGCATTGCTAATTTCTTTGCCACGTGGATGAGGCGACAATGGACAACTGTTTCTCAACGTCCAAGCCGGAGAGAAGGTTTAGGTATTTTAGATGTCAGAAAAAATAAAGGACTTAATTTGGCTTTCTCAAGCCAGATTGAGGTGAATTCCCAGGAAATGGCAGAGGTTCTATATGATTATGCATTGGAACAAAGGGCTTAGAAGCAGACGCAGGCCAGGAGTACTCCACATCCGTATTCACTTCAGTATTCACTAATGTCCTTTAGGGAAGGAAATCTGCGGTCCTTACTTGGTGTGGCCTACATGTGACTCCAGAACCACAGCAACGTGGTTGTCTCTCAACTGCCCTCTGAACAAAGGCAACTAGGGATGGGCAATAAATGCTGGCCAGCCAGAGACGCCCATGTCCCACAAATTAATTAAAAAAGTATACAATTCTCAGCTATAATTAATGCATGTATAGTGATGCTGCAACTTTAAATGTCAAAGAAAAGTACAATCGTTTATTTAATGTGTAGCATGACCAATGGATGTCCCAAAGAACTTTACAGACAATGAAGTGCTTTGGAAGTGGAGGCACTGTTATAATGTAGGAAACGCAGCAGTCAATTTTCTCACAGCAAGCTTCCACAAACATCAATGTGATAACAACTAGGAATTCTGTGTTTGTGATGCTGATTGAGTGCTACCATGGACGACACGAGTAGTAGCTGCAGATTTATTCGTGGAAAGAATTAATGATCTCAAAACAGATTGAAATGCTTGCCCGCATGACGTGATGGACCAGCTGGTCTTCTCCTCACAAACATTCTTACATTTTGTGCGTTTGTGTCACCTGCAGACACAGTGTTAGCTTTCGCACATATTTGTGATCTGTGGCTATAAAATTCTTATACTGTTAGCAACCCCATCACTACCTTCGATAAATTGCAGATTATTCCAGCTCAACATTAAGATGACCAAAAACATTGTGATCACCCCCACACCTCATCACTCTATTGCTGGCCTTGCATCCTCCGCAAAGAGGGACATTATACCAAACAACACAACACACTTCATGACAAAAGTTCTAGCTACGCACAGCTTATTGTGTCCCTTGCAACTGGAATTGCTAGGTTAGTTAGTAGTCAATTGTTCTTAGCAAGTCCTTAGTTCGATTAACGGTTAGAATCAGTCATGGAATGGTTACAGCACAGGGGAAGGCCATTCAGACTTTGGCAAAAGCAACTCAACTGGTCCCACTCTCCCAATATTTCCCCATAGTCGTCAATATTTTCTCTTCACATAATTATCCAATTTCCTTTGAAATCCATGATGGAATCTGCCTCTAAGATACTCTCAGGAATTGTATTCCGGATCCTAACCACATGCTGTGTAAAAAAAAACTTTTCCTCATATTCCCTTTGGTGCTTTTGCATTAAATCTGTGTTCTTTAGTGAGCCTTCTGAAAAGGGAAACCTGTTTCTCCCCATCTACTCTGTCCAAAGCCATGATTTTGAATAGCTCTATCAAATCTTCTCAACCACCTCTTCTCCAAGATCTTCAGTGCCCCAATCTACTCAGATAACTGGAGTCTGGGAGAACTCTGTGCACTGCAAACTGGTAGATGTCCGGCTGAATGAGAGCATGAGAAACACATCAGGAGCAATCTGGTCAACAAACGCCACCAGTGATCTGCAACACTGCACCACCACAAATCCATCATGAAACTAGCACAGCACAATGATTCAAAAGAGTGCACAGAAATCTGGTCCTGCCACTGGCAGAAGACATCACTGTAACCCACCCAGCGTATGCTTCATCTCAAGGCAGCCAATCTGGACCAACCTGCCCGAGCCAGGCAGTTCTGCTGCAGGCCTGTGACACGACGCCAACACCACCGCCCAGAATCAGCACCTGGTTGATGATCCCATGTTGGAAATCCCAGGCTCCGCGCTCCCGCGTGGCGATGGGGTCAAAATGAACAGGTTTCGCACTGGAGTCAGACCCTGCTGCAACAGCCATTTGCATTGGGTACACCATGACTCACCCCTGTGCAATTGTGGCAAAGTGCAAACCACAGTGCGACACGCGCCCTAATCTTTGCTTCAGTGGCTGTCTCACTGCCCTACACCAGGCTGATGAGAAGCCTGCCAACTGGCTGAAGAATTTCAAATTTGACATCTAGCTGTTCGTCAGTGCATACGATCGTGGGGTATTGAAACCCCTCATCCCCGGAACTATAGAGGTCAATCTTCTTTCCCTCCTCGCTAAGGCCTTCCCACCCTTCCATAAGTAGCGTCCAGAATTGGACACAATAATCCAGGTGAATTGAATTGAGTTGGTTAGCTTGTATAAAACAATCTTACTGTTTTAAAGTGTCACACAGAAATTTGCAAGCCTGAAAAACATGTTAAATGCAGAAGGAAAAACATTTTTGTCTAAGGATTTAGCTGCCTTTTGCATGTCTGTCATACTGCACAAGGGGTTAAAACCTAATCTGACTCCCCAGTTTAACTGCACACATCATTGCTTCCCTTGGTCACTGAGCAGTTGGCCAGAGGATACAGCCAAACCACTCAGTTCAAACATAAACATGTTGCATGATTTGTTTAAAAACTTGGCTGACTGGCAGTTTTTAAAATTTAACAAGACAGTTCTTTAAATTCACAAAATCCCCCTTCACTGTTTTTTGATATACTGAGTAGCCTGACCTGTTTGAGTTTGATCTGGAGTCTCTAAACACAGGCTGTTTGACTGGAACCTCTCGCGAATGAGATAATCCAGACAATTAGCATAGTTGGCAGGGAAGAAAAATTACAAATGCCAAAAAAAGTAACGGTAGTCCTAATTTTAACAGGAGTGTTTCTGAAACAAGCTATTTTTTCACTCTTTGAGAAACAAATATTGCGCAAACTCTATAAATAGATATGTTTCTATCACTTCTTTCACTATTTATCATTTGTCTGGGAGTTAAAACTCTCAATGTTATAATCTGATAACATTCTGCTTTTCAAGACAAAGATCATTTAAGCAGACATGAGATTCAATGATGGACTGGAGTAATCTGAAAGGCTATTAATTATCCTGCATGCTGTGTTAATTTGTCTCGTTATCTCATCAAGTTAAAACACTCAAGGACATAGGGATCTGTGCTCTCGAACACTCAAGGACACAGGGATCCATGATCTCACTAACAGAAGAGCAGTCCAAAACATCAAAACCAAAACTTATAAAACGTGATGTTAACTGTGGTTCATTGGGAGAACTCGGAAGGTTCAGTCAAAAGGTTGTGGGTTCAGGTCAGACTCCAGAGACCTGATCTACACTGACACTCCAGTGAGTGGATCTTACGGACGAGATGTTAAACCGCCCTGCCCTCTCAGGTGGATGCATCTCATGGCATTGGTCAAAGCTCTCACTAGTGTCCTGGTCAATATTTGCCCCTCAATCCAACATTACCAAAAGGGATTCTCTGGTCATTATCACGTAGCTGCTTGTGGGATCTTGCTGTCAGCATTCCCTACATTACAATGTTAACAATGCTCCATTAGCATTACCGCGCTTCCCTGTTGTGAAAGGTGCTATACAAAAGAAAGTCTTTCTTTCTCGAGTAAATTGAATAAAAGAACTCAGTAACATTAAAACTTCAATTGATCCCTTTCTGTGAACCCAACAGATGGATGGTAAATATAACCAGGATTTGATACGGGATGTTCAGATTTATACTGCAGAATCCTTCGTCAGAAGTATTTTACATCAGCAACACTCTCAGCCTGAAAGCGAGGCAGCCCATCATCTGATTTGCTGTAGCCAGTACTTTGGCTCGAGTGGCACAGGTTGAGGGAAAGAAAAACTGCTCCGAGTGGGGCCTCTACTAAATAAATTGTGCATCCAGACTCATTTCACCCCTGACTGGAGGACTAAATTAAGACATCAAATATAATCCACTGCCGCGTCCAATGAAAAGGTCACTGAGATTAAATTTATTTGCACCTTTTAAAAAAAAATTGAACTCTCACTTGCCTTCCCCTGCAAAACTCACCAAGTGTCAGTCCCGTTCCCCAAGGAAATTCACTTAAATTGTGATTCAAGGGTGTTGAATTGCAGGATTTAAATTAAAACTCAAGCCTGGATTGGAGTCACATTCATTATAACACTTAATACGCTCTAATAAAAGGGGAATTGCCTTCACAATAGTTCAGGAGTGCTTAGCCATCTGAACTCTACTTCAGCCCGTTGATCAAACTTAGACAGCTTTAGAAAGGCATTATACGGATGCTTGATTCTGCAACTGCCCCACAAACAGTGTGGCTTGATTTCGAGATGATTAGGTGCCATTTTAAAAATTATTTCTTTACAAGCCTATGAAGCTTTGAGGGTTAACCCATTTGATTTTGTCGAAAGCTTTATTTGTGGTGCGTTAATATTACTGTCCTGTTACCATCACTTTACTGGCAGTACGGTAAAATAGCTAAACAAGCCACTCACCATCCTGACTTGGAAGTATAGCGACAGTGGCGGAGCGGCGATGAGTCCAAATCCTCGAACTCCCTCCCTAACAGCACTGTACCTACACCACATGGACTGCAACATACAAGGAGGCAGTTCACCAACACCTTCTCAAGGGCAATTAGGGATGGCCAATAAACACTGGCCTAGCCAGTGGCAAGGATCACAGGGAGAAGGCAGGAGAATGGGAATGAGAATCATATCAGCCATGATTGAATGGCAGAGCCAAATGGCCTAATTCTGCTCCTATATCCTGTATCTTATGGACACCCACATCCCATGAAAGAATTTGAAGGAATTTCCTTCAATCCCACTTTGCTGCCCAAACCCCATATATCTTGATTGATTTCTTGAGACACCAAACTTCTATTTCAGTGTTAAATATGACGGCTCATCTAAAATCCTCTCGGTGGAGAATTTCAAAGGTTCACAACTTTTTGAATGAAGAAATTTCCCTTAATCTCAGTCCTAAATGATCGGCCCCTTATCCTAAGACTGTTCCCCCTTGTTCTCGATTCCCCAGCCAGGGCAACAACATTTCAGTACCTACTCTGTTGAGTCCCTTCATAATCTTGTGTGTTTCAATGAGATCACTTCTCATTCTTCCAAACCCTCAAGACCCAGTTTACTCCATTTCTCATCATTGAGCAACCCTGTCTTTCCAGGGACCAATCTAATGAACCTTTGCCACACAGTCTCCAATGCACGCATGTACATATGTCTTTCCTTGAATCGTACAAGGTATTCTAGGTGTGGTCTCACCAAAACCCTATACAACTGTGGCAAGACCTTGTCCTCCAATCCCCCTGCAATAGAGGCCAATATGCAATTTGTTTTCCTCATTTCTTGCTGTACCTTTTTGGTGCATAGAAAGCATTCTTTCTGATTGTATCACAGCTTGATGTGGCTCCTGCTCTGCCCAAGACCACAAGGAACTACAAAAGGTCGTGAATGTAGCCCAATCCATCACACAAACCAGCCTCCCATCCATTGACTCTGTCTACACTTCCCGCTGCCTCGGATAAACAGCCAGCATAATTAAAGACCCCACGCACCCCGGGCATTCTCTCTTCCACTTTCTTCCCTCGGGAAAAAGATACAAAAGTCTGAGGTCACGTACCAACAGACTCAAGAACAGCTTCTTCCCTGCTGCTGTCAGACTTTTGAATGGACCTACCTTGCATTAAGTTGATCTTTCTCTACACCGTAGCTATGACCGTAACACTACATTCTGCACTCTCTCCTTTCCTTCTCTATGAATGGTATGCTTTGTCTGTGTAGCACACAAGAAACAATACTTTTCACTGTATACTAATACACGTGACAATAATAAATAAAATCAAATACCCGCATGCCAAATCTCTCTCGCTCGGAAAAGTATACCAATGTCTTTCTGAACATCAACACATATAAGCTCCGCAGTTTTAAAAAAATATTCAGCTTTTCTAACCTTGCACTTACCCCAAATTATACTCAAGTCACCTTATTGCCTACTCACTTAAGCTATTTGTATCTCTTTGCAGCCTCTGTGTCCCCTCACAGCTTGCATCCTTGCCTAACTTTGTATCGTCAACAAACCTTGATATCTCCATTTAGCTTGATTTCTCTTTCTTGATATCTCTTCCATGGTGCTGGCCCCTTTAAGGTTCCCACTGACCTCAGACTTTGGAGTCAATTGTGAGCTTATGATATGCAAAAGAAAACTTGCATTAGACCAGCCTAGTAAATTCATACAAGGCCCCAGAGGAAATTCAGGTGCTGAGCCATTGGTTCCTTTGCCCTGCAGACTGGCTTATGCTGCTTTCGCCACCTATTGTTCCCTAGAAGGAGCCAGTTACAAACAAATTGAAAGCACCTTGACCTTGAATTTCAGTTACAGAAATGTTTTTCTGGGAATGTGGACAAGAGTCTTCGCACAGTTAGTCACACAGTTCCTTTGTAGCCAGGTTTACACGCATTTGAGAGGGTTTGGGTGAACTATGGTGCCTTCTCTCACTCTCATACCTCACAGCGCAGACCATTCATCCCATCATTTCTCTTCTTGCTATTTGAAAGAGTTTTTCCATTAGAATCACACTTCTGCTATTTCACAAATGGCACAGAAACAGACCATTTGGCCCAACCAGTCCTTGCCAGCCAGCAGTTACTCCCCACTCCAGCTGCCTCCTATTTCTAAACTAAATCTACCATTCTGCCATTTTTTTTTGTCTCGTTGGTCTACAATTCATTCCCCCCTCAGTACCAGGAGCCTAATAAAGCTGTTACAAGCACTTTCAGATCAGCACAAATAAATTGCAAATGAATCTGCCAAAATGTAGCAGCCTAATCCCTTGAACTGCTAGCACCTAAGTACCAACACACACAGTAGCAGCAGGTTTTCATGGGACAATCAACACCTGATGGAACAAGAGAATATCTGTGTTTATGAGCCGGAAATTGATCTACATGAACTTTACAGCACTGAATCTCCACAGGTGTAAATTACAGACAAGTCTGTTATCTGAGGAAATTTGGGAATAGGAAAATCATCCTCATTTCTTCTGGCCACTGTTTTCTCTCTTACTGTTCCGTATTTTTTCTCTTATCAGAGAACGTCTGGTAATAACAGCTCTGGAAGCACAGGGCCACTTTATGCAATGGATGCGAAATAAAGTGGGCGGCACGGTGGCACAGTGGTTAGCACTGCTGCCTCACAGTGCCAGGGACCGGGGTTCGATTCCCAGTTTGGGTCACTGTGTGGAGTTTGCACATTCTCCCAGTGTTTGCGTGGGTTTCCTCCCAGAGTCCAAAGATGTGCAGGTTAGATGGATTGGCCATGCTAAATTACGCCTTAGTGTCAGGGGGACTAGCTAGGGTAAATGCATGGCCGTTATGGCGATAGGGCCTGGGTGGGATTGTGGTCGGGACAGACTCGATGGGCCGAATGGCCTCCTTCTACACTGTAGGATTCTTTGATTCTATGATAATAAATGCCGCTATTATTGAGTTCGTACAGATCCACTAGATGTTAGTAATCTTGAAATATTCTATGGCCATGGCTCAAAGGCACCATATTTTTACTGAATGTAGAACTAACTTTCTAAACAGACTTTGGAGAAGGGGGAACGTTACGTTGATAACTGAGGGGTTATAACTACCAGGGAGGATTGAACAGACTGGGGCTCTTTTCGTCCCTTTATTCTGTCATGGGATATGGGCATCACAAGCAAGGGCATCATTTGTTGCCTATCCCTAATTGCCCTTGAATTGAATGTATTTGAGGGCAGTTAAGATCTGGAATCACAGGGGATTCTAGGAAGACAAAAACATTTCCTTTAGCTTTATATTCCAGATTTATTAATTGATTTTAAATTCTACCAGCTGCCATGGTGGGATTTGAACCCATGTGCCCAGAGCATTTGCCCAGGCCTCTGGATTACTAATTCAAGGACATTGCCACTACACCACCATCTCCCCTTTTCTGGAAACAAAGTGAGAGGTGACCTGATAAGAGGTTTTTAAACTTAAGGGCTTGATAGTGTGGACGTAAAGTAGATGTTTCCATTCAGAGACAGTACCAAAACCAGGGGCCGTAAGTAAAGGACAGTTATTAATCAAGTCGACGAGGAATCGAGAAGAAATGTCTTTACCCAGGAGGTACTGGAATGTAAAATTCACTACAAGAGGTAACTCAGGTGAATAGCATAGACACATTTCAGGGGAAGTTACATAAACATCAGGGGGAAAGAAATGAAATGCTATTTTAATCTGATCTGTTTAGATAGGAGATGGTTCATGTGGAACGTCTAAACTGCCAGAGATCAGTTGGGATGAATGGTCTGTTTCGGCGCTGTAAATTCCATGCAATCCAATGGAAGAACAGCTACTTTGGCATGGCACCAGAGAGCTGGCAGTGCCCATGGAACCGTACCTTAGGAAAGGTTGGTGCCTTTACAAGGGACAAGGATTGCAGGGTGACTAAACCAAAATGATTTAAACAAAACTGATGTTATAGCAACTGCAATGATATAACTGATTCTCATACGACGCAAGGCACACAGATTTCTACCATCATGCCAATACATTCACATCACCCTTCTGTCCGAATGCTGAAGGGCACAATGCCCTAGAATCAGTGCTGCTTTATCCTGAAACCTCAATCTGTAGGAATGCCCTGGTTGTGCTCACAGGCACAAGTGTTTTTCCACAGCAATATATCATCTTTCAGCAGAAGCACGCTGTCTGTGTAGTGATGCACTCAAGTTAAGTGGCAATTTTTATATAGTAACTAACTCGAGAAGATTCCCAGCAGAGCAATGAGCGAGTCCAAGTTACCTCCTCCAGGACACACTCAAGTGACATTCAAATTACAACACAAAGTCAAAGCAATGTCAAGGATTTATCAGAAGAGATTTCTGTGGAAAAATACATTTTAAAAAATCAACAACTGCTCTTTTCTTATCTCTTGGTAATTTCAATGATTGGCCACCGGACTGAAGGGTTTAGTGCTCGGAATGTGCAGCCGTAGCATTTGCTGTGCTTGGTGGAAAGTTATCTGCCCTTTACCTGTGTGAAAGATCAGGGGAACAAGATCCACACACTGGCTTCCTCGTCTCCAAGTACTCAGCTGAGTAAAGGCAGCAAGACAGTGAGTGGCTAAGGAATGACTGGGTGATTCAGTACAGCAGTCTAACACCGGCTCACAGGCAGCACAAACAGCTGATAAAATAAGGGAAGCCAAGAATGGCTGCCCACCTGTGGGACCCCGCCTGCCCACGGCACCCAAGCTATTTATGCTGCACATCAGATTTCACAGCAACTGGAGCAAAAGGTGAAAAGCTGAATACATGGAAGACAATGCTCTGAAGTCATGATGTGATTTGCTCTGACGCCCGGATCCTTCTGTGTGTGGATGGTCAAACTCCCCAGGGGGCAATGATCAGAAACAGCATCACAACTTCACCGCTGGACATCATGTTTAGCCCATTGTCAGGGTACTGTTTCCCCTGAAGGTGCCAAATACCTACAGCACACCAAGGAACAGGCTGCAAAACACGTGGACAGGTGGCTTCCAAGCTCTGGGGCATTGTTTCTAGGGGGGGACCCCCAGCCCCCGCAAATCCCTAGGTAAGGATTGCACTGGGAGTTTTTACTTCTGATGGGCTTGGGAACCATTGGAAAGTCTGGTGTAAATTGCAAACTGTGGGTGGTTCAGATCATCTTATATCAATAATTATCCAAGAAACGTTAGAATTAAAACCACTTCTAACTCCTGGGTAACTGTAGTATTAATCCCTACAATCCCCACAAGGGACTCCCCCCTGACCACTTGAGCCCCCCTCCACTGACCTCCTCACCCCCACTGACCACCAATCAGCCCACCCTCCCACTGACCACCTAACTGCAAGGTCACTGACAAACAAACCCCCTCCCCCAGCCTTCCCACCTGAAATTCCAACTAACTGATCCACACCTTTTGACCATTCGACACCCCCCACAACCACCCGAACCCCACCTTACTAAACCCCTGACACCCCCCTCACCAACCACCCTGACCAACCGAGCCCACCTCCCTGACCACCCAAAGCCCCCTTCCCTGACCACCCTCTCCCCGACTACCCCCTCCCCGACAAGTGTGAAAAAGTGCCCAGTTATACATCTTGGCCATGAAAAGCAGAACCAGTCAAATCCTGGGGAAGCAAGGACACAATCCCAAATAAACGCACTAACCGCAGTGTCCGGCACCCACCCCCTCGCTGTTTAGGGGGAAATTGGTGCCAAGGCAAATCAACGTAAACCAAGCACAGGCCAATGCTCCCAGTTTCCCAGCCCCAACACCCAACCCCCTGACACCAACGCCCCTTCATGTGTAGCAGTTATTTATTTGCAGCACAGACATGCCATCAGAATTTGTGAACCTCAAACTACTCAGTTCCATTGTTCTGAGCTTCCACCGATACACCTCCACTCAGACGCTGAAGATTGCTGAGCTTAATTACAGACACCGGCATTCAATCTTCGTGCATTTCTGAGAAAGACTGTTTGATATTTTAACAAATAAGCCTATTTCAGGAAATATCAGGCTGAACGCTAGGTCCACTCAATCCAACAGAAAGGGAGAAATAAAAAAAACTCATTTTCTTTTTGTCCTCAAAGGCATCCTCAGAAATGAAATGCATCTGATAAAAGCTTGATAAATGTGTGGTTCGGGAATTGGGGATGGAACAGAAGCAGACAGCTTTACTAGCTGCTTGTAACTCCAGTGATCTGAATGAAGATCTGCAAAGCAGTACAGCACTCCTGGCCAACATTATTCAGGCACTCATCCTGATTAAGTCATTAATTGAACTTGCCTGATGCCAACTTAGAAATAGAAATCATAGAAACCCTACAGTGCAGAAGGAGGCCATTCGGCCCATCGAGTCTGCACCGACCACAATCCCACCCAGGCCCTACCCCCATATCCCTACATATTTCACCCACTAATCCCTCTAACCTACGCATCTCAGGACACTAAGGGGCAATTTTAGCATGGCCAATCAGCCTAACCCGCACATCTTTGGACTGTGGGAGGAAACCGGAGCACCCGGAGGAAACCCACGCAGACACGAGGAGAATGTGCAAACTCCACACAGACAGTGACCCGAGCCGGGAATCGAACCCGGGACCCTGGAGCTGTGAAGCAGCAGTGCTAACCACTGTGCTACCGTGCCGCCCACAACAGAGGGAGCAGGAAAGACGTATTCATTCACACAGCAGTTTCGATGAGCCCAGGACACCAAAAATCATTTCACAGGCAATGAAGTACTTTCTGAACTCCAGTCAATGTTGTAAAGTAGAAGATATGGCAGTTCAAATCACATACAAGAGAATGCCACTATCAGCACTGAGATAGCGCCCAGATTAATTGTTCTAATAACTGGTTTCATAGTGGTTAAGACACCGGAACTCTCCTGCTCTTTTTTGAATAGTGCCATGGCATCTTTTATATCACTCCAGGGTGGGTAGGTGAGAACTCGGTTTAATAGTATTCAAGAGGCGGCTGGATACAGCACTTGGGGGCGAATGGGGTCAAAGGTTTTGGAGAAAAAGCAGGATTAGGCTATTGAGTTGGATGATCAGCCATGATCGTGATGAATGGCGGAGCAGGCTTGAAGGGCCGAATGGCCTCCTCCTTCTCCTATCTTCTATGTTTCTATGTTAACATTTTGTGTGAAAGCCAGCATCCTCGATGATACAGCACTCCCTCTGTTCTGAATGGCGGGGTGGCCAGGGCACAGGGAGACAAAGCGACATAAATAATCAATGTAACATCAGACAAAAGGTAAGGAAAAAAAGGAGAGTAATAGTCAGAAATAGTGTTTTAGGCACCACCACTGGTAAAGGCAATATTAAAAGATGCCAAGGTAATGAAATGTGAGAGAAAAGCATTAGAGCAGGAGTAGTCTGGTGTGTATTCCAGTTAAGTTGTACAAACACACAAAGTAGAAGAAACAAATTTAATGAATTACAGACACAAATTCTGCTTTGAGAATCTGACATTGTAGACATTACTGAAACATGGCTGCAAAGTGGTCATGACTGAGACAGGGGACTGAATACATCAGGCTATAAATTCTACAGGAAGGATAGGGAAACTGGTAGAAAGGAGGCAGTAATCTTGGTGATTAACAATGAAATTGCTTCAATGAAAGTGGACATAACAAGAGGAAGGCAGGCAATGGAGAGTCTATGGGCCATGCCATGACCGTGCCTGGAAACAGCATGAAGACTAAAATCAAACTCCACCGGGCCTCTGTGCTTACCATTTTGCTGAATGGCACAGGATCCTGGGTGTGCTATAGGCACTACAAAATTCTGGAATGCTCTAACAATACAGCTGAGTTTCCTCAAGAGAATTCAATGCAAAAACAAAATCACAAACAATGAGGTTCTCCATCATGCTGGGCTCAACAGCACAGAGACAACCGACCAGAAAATTCAACTTAAGATGGGTAGCCCGTGTTTGCCACTTGGACGACTACAGAATCTTCAATGGGGAACTGTCTTGGGCAAACATCAACAAGGTGGTCAGTACGAATGATAGGTCACCCTAAATAAAAGGGCCTTACAAACATATGCATTACAGACCACCTGTTCTGTGGATGCCATGAGAGAACCCCACAGAAGATGAAAATGATATTTACAACTTTAAGTTTATTGATTAGTGTTACAAGTAGGCTTACATTAACACTGCAATGAAGTTACTGTATACATCCAAGGACTGCATTTGTTGAGCAGAAATTGAGATTTTTTTCTCCGCTTTGACAAAAGTAGTCATTTGTCAAAAGACTAAAAGTAGTCTTTTAAGGAGTCTTAAAAGGAGGGAAGAGAAGTGGGAGGTTTAGGTTGATTATGACTGGGTCAATAACAATGGCACCAGACGAGGGCAATCCCACCCAGTTGGTCAATGGAGGGCAGGTTTAGAGGAAGATGGCATGGTGAGCCATGTCAAAGGCTGCAGACAGCTCAAAGGATGAGAAAGATTAAAGGTCATTCCAAGGACACTTCAGTGCTGGAGTGGAGGAGGAAATCTGAATTGATGAATTCTAAATAGAACTGTAGCAAAGATAGGCACATCACTTCACCACTGTTCAAACACTTTGGAAAGGAAAGGCAAGTTGTAGGTAGGACAGCTGTTTGCAAGGACAGAGAGAAAGCAGTATTTTGATGTGATCACAGGGATAATGATGGCAGGTGTGAAGGGAGGAGGATAGTACCTGGTCAGAGGGAACGTTTAACATCAGCTATCACAGAAGCAGAAGAGAGACGTGGGGACATCAGCACTTGGGTGGGAACGGGTGGCTTCTCCTTTGAAAGCAAGCGGATATCAGAGAGAAAACGCAAGAAGAGGAACTTCTGAGCCAGAAACGCATGCAAAGCTCAATTATATGTGGTAGGTATCCTGTCCTACTTGCAGCAGAACCTTTTTGAGTTCTCAGCAATCACTGACATACCCACCGGAACCCTACCAAACACCGCAGATAGTGAACATGGTCATCTCCGCCTGGAAGGATGAACAAGGTGGGAGTAGGATTTAGGGAGGAGGTGGTGCTCCTCATGGTGAAATCAAAGGGCGAATGATGGGAGATAGGAGAGAAGCTGGAGAAAAATGCAAGTTCAGGGTTAGGATTTGTGTTAAACTTACAGAGTGCATGGGCTACTGGGCCAGAGGAGGGAAACAGCAAAGGCAGCTGATTGGATGGGCTCAATGCTTGTGGCAAAGAAGTTCAGCAGCCGTTTGCAGTTGTTTTTAAGTTTAAGTTTATTTATTAGTGTCACCAGTAGGCTTACATTAACACTGCAATGAAGTTACTGTGAAAATCCACCAGTCGCCACACTCCGGCGCCCTGTACGGGTACACTGAGGGAGAATTTAGCATGGCCAATGCACCCAACCAGCACGTCTTTCATAACGTGGAAGGAAACCGGAGCATCCGGAGAAAACCCACGCAGACATGGGGAGGACATGTACACTGACTGTGACCCAAATCAGGAATTGAACCCGGGTCACTGGTGCTGTGAGGCAGCAGGGCTAACCACTGTGCCACCCCCATTGTTGTTGTTTGGGATCAGGAAGAAGGGAGAGGACAGGGGTTTCAGAAGACAGTTTGGAGTGGGGAGAAGATATATCATAGATTATGCTTGTATTTCAGGATGATTTTTGAATAGTGACCAATTTTGGCAGAGGAGAATATGACCTGCATGTGCTTCACGCAGTCCAGGCGGATCTGGCGAAATCAGATTTCCACCACTGTCCCTCCTGGACTCAGGGGAGCAGAGAGGAGAACTGCACCAGGGGAACAATGAGTAACAGATGGAATGGTGGGCAGGGCATCAAAGTTAAGATGAGAATGTGACTGACTGGATTGCGAGCTGTAGAATCATCATTAATGAATAAAGGGCCAGAAACTAGACAGGTAGAAATCTGAACATGCATTTTATGACCCCCCAGAGGTAGGCACAGAGGGAATTGGAGTTGGAGATGGATATGGGGATACTGAAGTCAATTGTTAGAACCCAACTCTACTGAGATCAGTGATCTCAGGAGCAACAAGCGACTGAACCTGGGACCTCCCGGTCAGCTTGGTTCAATATTGCTTCAAGTTGTGCATTTAACCATTGTGCAGATTAAAAATTTAATCTACCTTACAAAAACCCACAATGGTGCAGTACAAAACTCCGATGACCCAGGCACACCCAGCCAGACCAAGGAAACACAAGTAAAAGATAATCCAAAAGTCAGTCGCAGCTGGTCTTCCCACGAGACGGATGTGCGTCAGTCATCAATAGAATGTCTTGTTATTCTGCCCTCTCAGAATTCAGCAAGGAAATCAGTCATAACGGCAGGTCAGAACTTTTCAGTTTTTAAATCAATTGACAATCAAAAGTCTAATTTTCACACAGCGTGTGTGTGAAATTGTTCAAAGGAAATCATGTCGCAAAAACTCACCAATGGGATAGTGAAAAGGGTATCCGCTGTCACTGAGGTCTCCCTTTCAAACTAGGTTAGGCAGAGAGAGAGAGAGAGAGAGACTTAAAGGACCATACCCAAGGAAGGACGTGCTGGCCTTGGAGGGAGTCCAGAGGAGGTTCACAAGAATGATCCCAGGAATGAAGGGTTTGTCATATGGGAAGTGGTTGAGGAGTCTGGGTCTACGCTCGATGGAGTTGAGAAGGATGAGGGGGGATCTAATTGAAACGCACAGAATACTGAGATGCCTAGATAGAGTGGACATAGAGGGGATGTTAACATTAGTGGGAGGGCATGAAGACTAAAATCAAACTCCACCGGGCCTCTGAGGATCATATCAGCCATGATTGAATGACGTAACGGCCTAATTCTGCTCCTATATCTTATGGTCTAAAGGTTTAGAGTGTTGGGCAAGGCTGACCCCTCAATAAACTTTAAACTTAAACTTTGTTGAAGAGTTGTTGCTGATGGTGTAGCAATAATGATTTTCTCTGGGACAAGTTAACAGCAGGAATTGGGAGGGAAAGGGTTGCTCAATTGGGGAGGAGAAGGACGCATAAAACAGACAGTGAAGTAAGTTCAGATACTCAGAACAGGCAGATGGGAGCAAATACAAAAGGATGAAGAGTCAATTCTGGGGTCGGGTCAGTCAGAGCTGCAGCATCTAGGGGTTACAGGGAACTGGGGAATGGGGAGGCATAGATTTCTCACAGCTACAGCCTTCTAGTTTGGAGATGAAAATTGGGGGCTCCTAGTCAAAGGTAAGGAGAATATCATTTTAAGTATAAATAGGTGTTGCCTAGGTGTGACTGGAAGGGATTAGAAACGGCGACATTTTAAAGTTTATTTATTAATGTCACAAGTAAGCTTATATTAACACTGCAATGAAGTTACTGTGAAAATCCCCTAGTCGCCACACTCCGACGGCTGTTCGGGAACACTGAGGGAGAATTTAGCATGGCCAATACACCTAACCAGCACGTCTTTCAGACTGTGGGAGGAAACCGGAGCACCCGGAGGAAACCCACGCAGACACGGGGAGAATGTGCAACTCCACACAGACAGTGACCCAAGCCGGGAATCGAACCCGGGTCCCTGGCGCTGTGAGGTAGCAATGCTAACCAATGTGTCACCGTGGCATTTGGAAGACATGCATCTCATTTTCAGTCTACACATGCAAAATTTGTTACAAATGCAATATAATCTTAAATGTTAGGTACCTGAAACTCACAAGGACATTGCAATGCACAAAGTTCATTGCTTTTGACAAAGTATTAACTGACTTATGATGAGAAACACCATGAACAATTTACTCGTAATATATTAAAATGGAACATCTACTGTTTGCAAATAATTCACTGATACACATTTATTGTGAAACAACATTCAATTTGAAAGCTGATGTTGAACGAGTTGTCATTGACCAGGCTAATTCACGTGCAGAGTGAAATTCACCATTTGTTGAGCCAGCACTCAGGGGATGTAGTCCTTCTGGACTTTCCTACTGAGGTAATTATAAAGATAGAAAATGTAGAACACCCACCAGCGATATATGGAAGAAATCACAAGCACCAAGAGAACTATAACAGGGAATGTTCTGAGAAAATTCAAGTTCCTATAGGCGGCACGTGGCACGGAGGTTAGCATTGCTGCCTCACAGCGCCAGTGTCCCAGGTTCAATTCCGGCCTCGGATCACTATCTGTGTGGAGTTTGCATTTTCTCCCTATGTCTGCGTGGGTTTCCTCCGGGTGCTTCAGTTTCCTCCCACAGTCCAAAGATGTGCGGGTTAGTTTGATTGGCCATGCTAAATTGACCCTAGTGTCAGGGGGATTAACAGGGTAAATTTGTGGGGTTACGGGAATAGGGTCTGGGTGGGATTGTGGTTGGTACAGACTTGATGGGCCGAATGGCCTCCTTCTGTACTGTAGGGATTCTATAATGGTAGGCTATAACATGTAGGTTTCTGATAAATGAATCACTACAAATGAAAATATGGAGTTGCTGCTATTTCCAAGAACGCTTATCTAGATTGATAGCCCAGTGCTGGTATGACTGCTGCACTGCTGGAGGTGCCATCTTTCCAATGAGACATTAAACAAGTCCTCCACATTCTCTCTCAACTGGACGTACAAGATCCTGTGGCATTATTCAAAGAAGAGCAAAGGGGTTCTCTTGGATCCTGACCAATAAATTTTCTTCAAACAACAATAGTGAAACAAATTATCTGAGCATTCTTTTGTTGATGTTCGTGGGAGCTTGTGTACAAATTGCCTACTCTTTCCTACGTTCCAACACTGTCTGTGATTCTAAATTACTTCATTAAATGTAAAACATTTGCCTTCAGAATACCATTCATTGTGTGTCAATAATCAATGACAATTACAGAAGGTAAACGGACCGTCATGTGTCAGAATATACAAAGAAACTGCTTGTTAATACCTTACACAAGTCCCCATTCAATTAGCTATCTCTGGAACCCTAAGCTCCAGCCCAGAAGGCAAGAATTAGTTTCAATGCTGTCATTGTGGCATTTTGAAATAACAGATTCCCAAAGGCATTTGAAAAAAGTATTGGAAAAGGGGTTACATGCATATTATTTTCCCTGGCTCCCATCCAATTGCTACCTCCTAATTTATAAAATGATCTGTTAGGAGAAACTGTGATTAATAAGGTGGAATCAATCATAATTTCTCTCTGTATCCCATGTCCTAGAAAAGATAAATTTCAAGTTGGGAAGAGGCTATTAAGAAGCACTCACACAGAATAATGTTACTGAACGTCTGGACATGACAGGAATCTAAATCTTAATCACCTGTAGATGCTGATCCAATGCATGTATAATTGCTAATGTTGTTAGAGTTCTGTTAAGTGCTAAGTTTGAGAATTGATTTGACAGCTTCAGATTGGCACGCAGCAACAAGAATGCTGATTAGCATTGTGTCTACGCAGGCAGAGGCTGAATAACTGCTACAAAATATTAACTACAATACAAATCAGACATATTCGGAAACTCTATTCCCAGTTTGCTCAAAGGACTGTCCTCCCCCAACTTTACAGAAGCTCCTGGAGCCCTTTTTAATTGGACCATTTGGGCAGCACTCATAGCTTCTCCAAAGTGCCATTCTTCAAAGTGTGCTGGATAGAGTGCCAGCTGTGGGAGCATGGGGCTATCATATTCAAGCTTGATACTGTCCATACCTGATGTGGTTGAAGGGTAAACACAGTAAGAAGTTTAACAACACCAGGTTAAAGTCCAACAGGTTTATTTGGTAGCAAAAGCCACAAGCTTTCGGAGCCTTAAGCCCCTTCTTCAGGTGAGTGAGTCCCACTCACCTGAAGAAGGGGCTTAAGGCTCCGAAAGCTTGTGGCTTTTGCTACCAAATAAACCTGTTGGACTTTAACCTGGTGTTGTTAAACTTCTTACTGTGTTTACCCCAGTCCAACGCCGGCATCTCCACATCGTGGTTGAAGGGGCCAGGATTGGGACATGTTCTGGTTTGGTGTGTGATGTTAGTGTACCTTTAAGTGATTTTAAAAAAAATCAAGCTCACAGCCTTCGGTGATGTCATTGTTGGGAGGAAGAACGAACTGGGGCAGGTTGGGTGACTGGGTTCATTTTCAGTTTCAGGAGTTGGAGGTTAGAAGCATCAAGCTGAAAGAGAAGTCTCGCTCTCTCCCTGTTTTTTATTTAATTGTTGTTTTTCTGAAGGGTGAAAATCTGTTGTTGTTGGGGGCTAGACCAGAGTCTCTCTGGTGTTTTGGGAAGCTATCTTGTCTTCAACCTGTTCTGAGTGAATTAAGACAGAGTTTTCAATTCTCCAACCAAGGGACTGAATTTCCAGCATCACGTGAGCTTTAGTCTGTGCTGTGTTAAACCTGTGAAAAGGGTCTTTTGTCTATGGGATTGGTTTGATTGGAACACAAGAACTAGGAGCAGGAGTAGGCCATCTGGCCCCTCGAGTCCGCTCTGCCATTCAATAAGATCATGGCTGATCTTTTTGTGGACTCAGCTCCACTTACCCGCCTGCTCACCATAACCCTTAATTCCTTTACTGTTCAAAAATGTATCTATCCTTGCCTTAAAAACATTCAATGAGGTAGCCTCAATTGCTTCACTGGGCAGGGAATTCCACAGATTCACAACCCCTTTGTGTGAAGAAGTTCCTCCTCAACTCAGTCCTAAATCTGCTTCCCCTTATTTTGAGGCTATGCTCCTAGTTCTAGTTTCACCCGCCAGTGGAAACAACTTCCCGACTTCTATCTTATCTATTCCCTTCATAATCTTATATGTTTCTATAAGATCTACCCTCATTCTTCTGAATTCCAATGAGTATAGCCCCAGTCTACTCAGTCTCTCCTCATAAGCCAACCCTCTCAACTCCGGAATCAACCTAGTGAATCTCCTCTGCACCTCCTCCATGCCAGTATATCCTTTCTCAAGTAAGGAGACCAAAACTGTACACAGTACTCCAGGTGTGGCTTCACCAGCACCTTATATAGCTGCAATACAACCTCGCTGTTTTTAAACTCCATCCCTCTAGCAATGATGGACAAAATTCCATTTGCCTTCTGAATTACCTGCTGCACCTGCAAACCAACTCCTTGAAATTCCTACACAAGGACACCCAGGTCCTTCTGCACAGCAGCATGCTGCAATTTTTTACCATTTAAATAATAGTCCATTTTGCTGTTATTCCTACCAAAATGGATGACTTCACATTTACCAACATTGTACTCCATCTGCCAGACCCTCACCCACTCACTTAGATTATCTATATCCCTTTGCAGACCTTCAGCATCCTCTGCACCCTTTGCTCTTCCACCCATCTTAGTGTCATCTGCGAATTTTGACACACTACACTTGGTCCCCAACTCCAAATCATCTATGTAAATTGTAAACAATTGTGGTCCCAACACTGATCTCTGAGGCACACCACTAGTCACTGATCGCCAACCAGAAAAACACCCATTTACCCCCATTCTTTGCTTTCTGTTAGTTAACCAATCCTCTTTCCATGCTAATGCATTACCCGTAACACCGTGCACCTTCATCTTATGTAGCAGTCTTTGGTGCCGCACCTTGTCAAATGTCTTCTGGAAATCCAGATACACCACATCCATAGGTTCCCCATTGTCCACTGCGCATGTAATGTTCTCAAAGAATTCCACCAAATTAGTCAAACATGACCTTCCCTCATGAACCCATGCTGAGTCTTGCCACTGGCACAATTTATATCCAGATGTCTCGCTATTTCTTCCTTGATGTTAGATTCAAGCATTTTCCCTCCTACAGAAGTTAAGCTAACCAGCCTATAGTTACCTGCCTTTTGTCTACCTCCTTTTTTTTTAAAACAGTGGCGTCACATTTGCTGTTTTCCAATCTGCAGGAACCACCCCAGAGTCCAGCGAATTTTGGTAAATTACCACTAGTGCATTTGCTATTTCTCCCGCCATCTCTTTTAGTACCCTGGGATGCATTCCATCAGGACCAGGAGACTTGTCTACCCTTTAGCCCCATTAACTTGCCCAACACTACCTCTTTCGTGATAATGACAGTTTCTAGGTTCTCACCTGCCATAGCCATAGCCTTCCTAAATTCAATTTTTGGCATGTTATTTGTGTCTTTCACTGTGAAGACCGACACAAAATACACAAAAATTATGGGCGGCACGGTAGCACAGTGGTTAGCACTGCTGCTTCACAGCTCCAGGGACATGGGTTCGATTCCCGGCTTGGGTCACTGTCTGTATGGAGTTTGCACATTCTCCTCGTGTCTGCATGGGTTTCCTCCGGGTGCTCCGGTTTCCTCCCACAGTCCAAAGATGTGCAGGTTAGGTTGATTGGCCATGCTAAAATTGCCCCTTAATGTCCTGAGATGTGTGGGTTAGCGGGTAGATATGGGGGTGGACCTGGGTGGGATTGTGGTCGGTGCAGACTCGATGGGCCAAATGGCCTCTTTCTGTACTGTAGGGTTTCTATGATCTGACACCTGTTCAATGCTTCAGCCATTTTCTCATTTCCAGTTATTACATCCCCCTCATCCTCTAAAGGACCAATGTTTACTTTAGCCACTCTTTTTCATTTTATATATTTGTAGAAACGTTTGCTATCTGTTTTTATATTCTGAGCTAGTTTACTCTCATAATCCATCTTACTTTTCTTTATAGCTTTTTTCGTGGCTTTCTGCTGACCTTTAAAGATTTCCCAATCCTCTAGGATCCCACTAATCTTTGCCACTTTGTATGCATTTTCTTTCAATTTGAATTCCTCCTTTATTTCCTTAGATATCCATGGCTGATTATCTTTTTCTATAGTCCTTCCTTATCACCAGTATATACTTTTGCTGAGCACTGAGAAGGGTCGCTTTGAAAGTCCTCCACTGTTCCTCAATTGTCCCACCATAAAGTTTTTGCTCCCAGTCTACCTTAGCCAACTCCTTCCTCATCCCTTTGTAGTCTCCTTTGTTTAAGCACAAGACACTGATATTGGATTTTAACCTTCTCACGCTCCATCTGTATTTTAAATTCAACCATACTGTGATCACTTCTTCCAAAAGGATCCCTAACTGCAAGATCATTAATTATTCCTGTCTCATTACATATGACCAGATCTAGGATAGCTTGCTCCCTCGTAGGTTCCATTACATACTGTTCAAGGAAGCTATCGCGGATACATTCTATGAACTCCTCCCCAAGGCTGCCTTGACCGACCTGGTTTGACCAATTGATATGTAGATTAAAATCCCCCATAATTGCTGTACCATTTTTACATGCATCAGTTATTTTTCTGTTTATTTCTTGCCCCACCATGATGTCATTATTTGGTGGCCTATCAGTGACTTTTTCTCCTTACTATTTCTAATTTCCAACCAAATGGATTCAACCTTTTTTTCCATGGAACCTAAATCATCTCTCACTACCGCCCTGATATCATCCTTAAACATCAGAGCTACACCACCTCCCTTACCTTCCTGTCTGTCCCTCCGAACAGTTTGATACTCCTGGATATTCAACTCCCAGTCGTGACCATCCTGCAACCATGTCTCTGTAATGGCCACCAAATCATACTCGTTCGCAATGATTTGTGCCGTCAACTCATTTACCTTGTTTCGAATGCTACGAGCATTCAGATAAAGTGCCCTTATGCTAGTTTTTGTACCTTCTTTTTGAATTCTAACACTTCCATTAATAACATCTCCTGATTTGCCTTCCTTTTAACTTTTTTCCTGATTTTTGATGTAGTTGGAACATTCTCCCCACATTTTGTCCTTGCTCCCTCCTTCTCGGACTCCTTACATAGGTTCCCATCCCCTTGGCATATTAGTTTAAACCCTCCCCAACCGCTCTAGCAAACACTCCCCCTAGGACATCAGTCCCAGTCCTTGTAGAGCTATTGTAGAGATCTTTGTTAAGGGTTATACATTATGATTGTTTGTTTCTTGTTTGTAATTGATAAAAGTTCGCACTAATTTTCTTACTATACACGTTAACTATATTCTTAAATAAACGTTGTTTGTTTAGTGGGACATTTAAACCATACCTGAAGCGAAACATATCATGCTTATCCTAGCCAAATTCAAGATGCTAAACCTATGATCCAGGCGGGCTCCATAAAACACTTTGGAGTTTCTGACCTGGACCATAACAGGTGGCTGTGACAATCAAAGATGTGGAAGACTGTACTACCATCTTCAGAGGAACACAACCTTTCTAAACACTGCTGGCTACATTTGAACTCCTATTTGTACCTGGACAGTTCTGTTGATTCAGCTGGTATAATCAAAACTTGAGTCAATCAGATCAGGAAATCCACATTTGATCCCAGGCTCTGCTGACTCTTGCATGATATCAGTGGCGCTACACTGAACTTCAGAGCCCAGATTGAGAGAACAACAGTTTCCGCTCTGGAATAGCTACCCATTGATCCTTGTTGGAGGGTGAGGATAGAGTTGAGTTTGGTTCTGATGCTGCCACAGTTCAATAGCCAGATGATGCACAGTGCTTTGATTCATACAGGAAGAAAGGCCAGGTGGGTGAGACACAAAAGGTTACCCAAGAGACAGTGCCATGCAGAGGGGAAAGGGGAGAAGAACTGTAGTTAGGAGAGAAGTGATAGGACTGTCGTGCAACACATTTAACTAGAAGCCCAATCACACTGACAATCTCCAATCCTGTGCCTGGGTTTGATCTAAACTGTGGTTATCAGAGCTGACAGTCCAGTGTTGTAAATGCACCACCGCACCCAATCCACTGGGGATAGCTTTGAGCAGCTGTGCAATTGTTAATTTAACATGATTAAAAATGAAGCTTTTAATTAAACTTGGATTTTATTAAAAACAAGATCAGATGGTAGAGCTCGTGTGTTAGTGAGCTATTTTGCATTTCAATGAAAAAGCAATCACAAACTTAGAAAGAATCTCAGTTTGCTCAAAGTTCTGAATCTGAACTTGGTGATGTGATTCCACCTGGAGATCTCACAGAAGACACGGGACTGTGATTACTCACGGCCCTTCAAGGTGACAGCTGTTGTAATATTCAGTGACTCGCTTTAAATAAAAACTAGTCTTTGGTCCCCAGAGTTAACCTAATGATTTAAAATGCCGAATAGGGAAAAACAATAATGATGCGGTGACTGCTTCTTGTCCAGACTGGGGATCGCTGCCTGTTGTGAAACTGCAAATATCACAGAACACGCTATTCTGAAAACTGCACCCAGGTACAGACCAGTTCATGGATGGATTGGACTGAAATATTGTACCATTGCTGAAGTTGTGAGTGGTGTTCACGTCTCTTCCACCTTCTTCCATTGGGAAAAAAATACAAAAGTCTGAGGTCACGTACCAACCAACTCAAGAACAGCTTCTTCCCTGCTGCTGTCAGACATTTGAATGGACCTACCTTGCATTAAGTTGATCTTTTCCTACACCCTAGCTACGACTGTCACACTACATTCTGCATTCTCTCCTTTCCTTCTCTGTGTACGGTACGCTTTGTCTGTATAGCGCGCAAGGAACAATACTTTTCCTTGTATCCCAATACGTGACAACAATAAATCAAATCAAAAAATCTACACACATACAAACATACTTCCCAATACAAAAACCTCACCCAGTCAACAGTTAAAAAGAGGAATCACAGTGTTCATTATTCACAGACACAGAACCTGTATCCAGACAGCAAGCCTCCAGTCTGTATAGTTCACTGAAATTAACATTCATTGAGTTTTACACTGCTGACCCTGGAATGTTACTGCACTCTTACCCACCTCTATTGCATTTCTAAATGTTTTACGCAGGAACTGTAAGTCAGTCACTGTGAAAGATGTGTACAATCAAACAATTATCAATCTATTGGTAAGGGGGGGGGGTAGGAAATACAGTATGCTCAATGTCTGTTTGAAGCCTCCTTTTCAAGACTGGACTCCCTCAATGTAACTGGCACTTGGTCTGCCCTCCTGATCACTCCATCTCCCGAGTCCACTCTAAACCTCACATTATCCTGGTCGAGTACTCAGGTCCTGCACTCAACCCTGGAACACCTAGATAACAAAGACACCTATGTCAGGCTCCTACAGCTCAGCCTTCAACACCACTATTTCTACGAAACTCATCTCCAAACTCCATGGCCTGGGGCTCGGCTCCTCCCTCCGTGACTGGATCCTGAACTTCCTAACTCTCAGACCACAATCAGTAAGGATAGGCAACAACAACACCTCCACGATCATCCTCAACACCGGTGCCCCACAAGGCTGTGTTCTCAGCTCCCTACTATACTCCTTTATACACCTATGACTGTGTGGCCAAATTCCCCTCCAATTCGATTTTCAAGTTTGCTGATGACACCACCGTAGTGGGTCGGATCTCAAACAATGACGAGACAGAGTACAGGAATGAGATAGAGAATCTGGTGAACTGGTGTGGCAACAATAATCTCTCCCTCAATGCCAATAAAACGAAGGAGATTGTCATCGACTTCAGGAAGTCTAGTGGAGGACATGCCCCTATCTTCATTAACGGGGACAAAGTGGAAATGGTCGAGAGCTTCAAATTTTAGGTGTCCAGATCACTAACAACCTGTCCTGGTCCCCCCTTGCCGACACTATAGTTAATAAAGTCCACCAATGCCTCTGCCTTCTCGGGAGAGTAAGGAAATTTGACATATCCGCTACGTCTCTCATCAACTTCTACAGATGCACCACTGCATCGGTAGAAGTTGTATCGCAACTTGGTATGACTCCTGCTCTGTCCAAGACCGCAATAAATGACAATGGGTCAGGAATGTAGCCCAATCTATCACTCAAACCAGCCTCGCACCCACTGACTCTGTCTACACTTCCCGCTGCCTCGGAAAAGCAGCCAGCATAACTAAAGACCCCATGCACCCCGGACATTCTCTCTTCCACTTTCTTCCCTTGGAAAAAGATACAAAAATCTGAGGACACTTCCCAACCAACTCAAGAACAGCTTCTCTCTGTTGCCATCAGATTTTTGAATGGACTTGCCTCACATTAAGTTGATCTTTCTCTGCACCCTAGCTATGACTGTAACACTACATTCTGCACTTTCTCCTTTCCTTCTCTATGAACAGTATGCTTTGTCTGTATAGCGCAATAACCAATACTTTTCACTGTATACTAATACACGTGACAAAAATAAATCAAATCAAAATCCTGATTACCTCCTCCCAACTCCCAGGACCTGAGGGAACATACCTGCTCAACTTGCAATGCGCTTGGCTCTGAACTGTCCTCTGGAATGGCCTAGCATACGATTCAGTTCAAGGATAATTAGGGGTGGGCAAAAAATGCTGGCCTTGCCAGTAATGCCCACATTTCATGAACGAACAACAAAACACTTGCCCTTGTGGAACCAGCTCAGTTCCTCAACGTAGATCAATAGCTGTAGCCTTCTGACAATGTACCATGGAAGCCCAATTTCAGGGAAACCTTGGGTGCTGAGACACCAGCACGCAGCCTAATGAGCCGACCCAAATTCGCACTCCATGTCTTCAAGAAGAAAGCTTTGGGGAAGTAAACAGCAGGATAGTAGAGGTGCCCCCTGATTTAAATGTGCGAATCTTCAGCCCTGTGTAACTCTACCCAAATAAAGCAAGAAATAGTAACGGTAGGTTAAGAAATGGAAAACAGCTGGAAAATGGAGAAAAGCCTTGGTGGTTTCTGGAGGTTTACTTGCAGTCAGTTTTAGATTGTAAGTTTAGCAAAAGGTGAAATATTTCCACAATCAAGACTCACCTGGCCCCCCCACCTCCCAGCACCAGTGCAATGCAATTGCCAGTAAGGGTCCTGGCTAACCGGGAGAAATCCGAGTGCCGATCAGGCAGCTTCTGGGAGATCCTTTGGTACATCTCGAGCTGAGAAAACACAAGATCAAAGAGTACCATGAGGCAGTTTGACAGTGGTATAAGTGACCTCAGTGTCTGAGTTAGCTACAACATCAAAATTACATACTGCATTTTGTTAATGCGCAAAGAAACTCCAACGCTCTCATTTACTTGTCTCATGTGGCACAAATTACACCTTGTGAAGCTCTTCCATTGAATTTCACTAGTTTGAGATCCTAGTTTCCATCATGGTCATCTCACAGCTGACAAACTGGACAGTTCCTATGGCCTTATGACATGTCAGTTGACAGGTGTAAAAATAACAGAGTGCTGCTGGGAGTAATGTTCCTCCTCTATCATACCAGGCTTTAGTGGAAGGATGTAACCATGGATACATGTTAAATTACTTATTAGGACAACGATATTGTGACTATGATTTTCTGCCAAGATAAAGGAAAAGGACAGTCTCGCTCTGAATTTGGCTCCATATTGTAGCCACTTTGGTAATCCAACCATCGCTCTCAATTATATCCCAGCTGTAGACTGGAGACCTCAGTAGAAAGATCCAAAATCTAAACAAGCTCCAATATTCTCAAGGCTTGAAGAAAAGGAGCCTTGCAAAGTGGTGACTGAAGATCAAAGAGCAAGGAATGGGCACTCCAACAATGATACTCTCACTCACTCAACCAACCTTTGTGCAAACCTTTATTAAATATCAAGATAAGCAGAATGGAAAATTCTGAGATTTGGAGGGTGAATTTCTTTAGGGGTGCACTGCTAGAGGTTTTAAAGTTTACACAAGTTTCGGAGGCATTCACCTTCACCCCAACATTGAGCCCAGTTTGAAACACTGCAGTACTCATGCGGTTTGCTTTAATCCATTTCCATCAGGTCAGGGTAACATGCCCTAATTGAATCAGCAGAATCTGTGCATCTGGATGAGAGAAATTACTTTTGTAAAGCGACAGTCATCAACTCACACTTCACTGGCTCCCTGCATAATTCATCTTCCACAGTTAACTTCGTCATCAATCGCCCAGCACTAACTGGTGTTCTCAGCATTAGTGCTGCTTGAATTGGTGTCAATTTTCTCCCACAGCTGATGCTTTAAGTCTAACTTCAATTAGAATTTAATTTTAATCTACTTGAAAATTTATTTAACTTGTTACAACCTAGATGCCCCCCAGTGGTGAACAAGGTTACAGTACACAACTCACTTGTCTGCTTGATCAGGGACCCAATCCACCATCTCAAACATTCACTTCTTCTATTACCAGAGCCCAGTGGCAGCAGTGTGCAACATCTAGTGATGTACTGCAGCTACTCACCAAGACTCCTTCCACAGCACCTTCCAAACCTTGACCTCAACCACCTGGAAGGACAGGGGCAGCAGACGCATGGGAACACCATCACCTGCAATTGCCCCTCCAAGTCACTCACCATCCAGATTTGGAATCATATCACCACCCCTTCATTGTTGTTGAGTTAAAATCCTGGAACTGCCTTCCTAATGCCACCATATGTATACCCACACCAAAGAGACTGCAGTGGTTCAAGAAGATGGCTCACCATCACCTTCTCAAGGGATAGGCAACAAATGCTGGCCCTTGCCAGTGATGTTCAGCTCGAGTGGAAGAATTTTTTTTTTTTCACACTGTCCCCTTGAGAGTGGGTCAATGCTCTCTGTTGTTAAGCAATGGACCTAATATTTGGATTGTGACTCAAACTATTTATAGTTACCAAATTATATGTAGCTTCCAATTGTTATGGTTCAGGTTAGAAACTCCAAAGCGTTTTATGAAGCCTGCCTGAATCATCAGTTTTGCAATTTGTATTTGGCTAGGATAAACATATGATGTTTCACTTCAGGTATGATTCAAATGACCCAGGAGGGAGCTTTTATCAAACAAAGCGTATTTAAGAACACAGTTAATATGTATAGTAAGAAAATTAGCAAGAACTTTTATCAATTACAAACGAAACAAAACAGCTATAATGTATAACACTTAGATATTTAATGTGTTCCAATCAAACAAAAACCTTTGCCACAGACAAAACCCACTAAACAGGTTCAATACAGCTCACGCGATAATGGGATTGAGGCCATTAGTTGAATTCTGCAGTCCAATGCTCTTGATACTCAGAATAGTTTGAAGACAAGACAGCTTCCCAAAATACCAGAGACACTCTGGTCCAGCCTCCAACAATAGCAGATTTTCACCCTTCAGGAATCCAACAGAATTTTCAAAACAACAGGGAGAGGGGGAAAACACTTCTTTTTAGCTTGCTGCCCCTTCTAAGACCCAAAACTCAAACCTGCAGCTCCAAACTGAAAGAGAAAATGAATCCCAGTCATCTGACCTGCTGTGGAGATGCCGGCGTTGGACTGGGGTAAACACAGTAAGAAGTCTCACAACACCAGGTTAAAGTCCAACAGGTTTATTAGGTAGCAAATACCATAAGCTTTCGGAGCACTGCTCCTTCGTCAGATGGACATTTCCACTCCATCTGACGAAGGAGCAGTGCTCCGAAAGCTTATGGTATTTGCTACCAAATAAATCTGTTGGACTTTAACCTGGTGTTGTGAGACTTCTTACTGACCTGCCCCACAGGTTTTATTTCTCCTCCCAAAAAATGACATCACCCAAGGCTGTGAGCATGACTTAAAAAAAAACTCAAAGACAAAGTAACATCACACAATATACACTGTTTTTTGCGGACACAAAGAACACGTACATACATTGTGCCTGTTCCATCTAAACAAAAGAAGTGATAGCTATTTGCTGGTTCATACCTTAGGGCAATGCCTTGACCAGAGTTCAGCTGCCTGGTTTAAATTTTCAAAACATTGCTTGGGAGTTAACTGTCAGTTATTGTTAACTGGTGCATTCTCTATGGCAACGCCTCTGCCAGAGTCCACTTGCCAACCAATCAGTACTCTCTTCTCATGCAGTATAAAGTTGCTGTTTCCTTTGATATTGGTATTCTTGCATTTGGCCTGATGAGTGCAGCACATTGAAACACTGCTGACTCTCAGTGCCAGGGACCCAGGTTCAATTCCGGTTTTGGGTGACTGAAGTTTCCATGTCCTTCCCATGTCTGTGTGGGTTTCCTCTGGGTGTTCCAGTTTCCTCCCACAGTCCAAAGATGTGTAGGTTAGGTAGATTAGTCATACTGAATGTGCAGGGTTACAGGGCTAGGGTGGAGGGGAGGGCCTGGATGGGATGTTCTTTTGGAGAGTTGGTGCAGACACGATGGGCTGTCTTTATGGTTCTACGAAGATGAAAAGCGTCGACAAAATGTCTTTTTTCAACAATATTCAAGTTCTGTGCTACCAAACGACTAATTTAACCAGCTATTTCTGCTTAGATTAGTAAGTCTGGAGCAGCAATCAATGCCACGCATCTTCATCCTTCCTTTCCCTCTCTAGTGTCTTTGAATGTGACATCCTGTTCAAAGGCACTCTCCCAAAATGCTGTGAGCTTATTTTCCATTCATTCTTTCCTTTGCTTTCCATTCCTCTCATAACAGCCCTAGCCAGTTATAAATGCTATTCTCTGTGGTTGTGGCAATGGTGCATTATCCCTCTCATGCCAAATATTGCAGAGTACCTTCTTAGAATCATAGAATCCTACAGTGCATAAGGGAGCCATTCGGCCCATTGAGCCTGCACGGTCCACAATCCTACCCAGGCTCTATCCCCATAACCCCATGCATTTACCCTGGCTAGTCCCCTTGACATTAAGGGGCAATTTAAAATGGCCAATCCACCTAACCCGCACATCTTTGGACTGTGGGAGGAAACCGGAGCACCCGGGGGAAACCCACGCAGACACGGGGAGAATGTACAAACTCAGCACAGACAGTGACCCAAGCTGGGAACTGAACCCGGGTCCCTGGCTCTATGAGGCAGCAATGCTAACCACTGTGCCGCTCTTCTCCGACACCAGCTCTTTGGGACTGCCATACCAATCTCAACATAAGCCGGTGCATCTCCAAAAACGGCTTCACTTCCTTCCCTCATCTCCAAATTTCCCCAAGGATCTACAACTTGTCCAAAGCTCTATTTTATGACATCTTGTCCTGGATTGTGTCTCTCGCCCATCACACCGTTCTCACGAAATTAAAGTTGCTCCCCATCCATTATATCTTTGCCCTTCTCTGGAACTCATTCATGGCTTCCTTCACTTCTCCTCATGGAGATACAAGTCAAGCAATTAAGGATTTGTGGAGGTGCAGAATAGACACACAAAAGTGATAACCAGCATTAAAGAAATTAGCTTGATTTAGACTCTTAGAGCTTTGAAAAGTGACAACAAGTAACATCCATTCCCTCCACCACTGGTGCACCATGACTGGAATGGGTACCATCCATGGAGTGTACCGCAGCAACTCAAGGCTTCTTCAACAGCACCTCCCAATTCAGCTGGAAGGATAACGGCAATGGGTATATGGGAATACCATCATTCCCCTCCAAGTCACATAGAACATAGAACATAGAAAGCCACAGCACAAACAGGCCCTTCGGCCCACAAGTTGCGCTGATCATATCCCTACCTCTAGGCCTATCTATAGCCCTCAATCCCATTAAATCCCATGTACTCATCCAGAAGTCTCTTAAAAGACCCCAACAAGTTTGCCTCCACCACCACCGACGTCAGCCGATTCCACTCACCCACCACCCTCTGAGTGAAAAACTTACCCCTGACATCTCCTCTGTACCTACCCCCCAGCACCTTAAACCTGTGTCCTCTCGTAGCAACCATTTCAGCCCTTGGAAATAGCCTCTGAGAGTCTACCCTATCCAGACCTCTCAACATCTTGTAAACCTCTATCAGGTCACCTCTCATCCTTCGTCTCTCCAGGGAGAAGAGACCAAGCTCCCTCAACCTATCCTCATAAGGCATGCCCCCCAATCCAGGCAACATCCTTGTAAATCTCCTCTGCACCCTTTCAATGGCTTCAATATCTTTCCTGTAATGAGGTGATCAGAACTGCGCGCAGTACTCCAAGTGGGGTCTCACCAGGGTCCTATAAAGCTGCAGCATTATCTCCCGACTCCTAAACTCAATCCCTCGATTAATGAAGGCTAGTACGCCGTACGCCTTCTTGACCGCATCCTCCACCTGCGAGGCCGATTTAAGAGTCCTATGGACCCGGACCCCAAGGTCCTTCTGATCCTCTACACTGCTAAGAATGGTACCCTTCATATTATACTGCTGCTTCATCCCATTGGATCTGCCAAAATGGATCACTACACACTTATCCGGGTTGAAGTCCATCTGCCACTTCTCCGCCCAGTCTTGCATTCTATCTATGTCTCGCTGCAACTTCTGACATCCCTCCAAACTATCCACAACACCACCTACCTTGGTGTCGTCAGCAAACTTACCAACCCATCCCTCCACTTCCTCATCCAGGTCATTTATGAAAATGACAAACAGCAAGGGTCCCAGAACAGATCCCTGGGGCACTCCACTGGTCACTGACCTCCATGCAGAGAAAGACCCCTCCACAGCCACTCTCTGCCTTCTGCAGGCAAGCCAGTTCTGGATCCACAAGGCAACAGCCCCTTGGATCCCATGCCCTCTCACTTTCTCAAGAAGTCTTGCATGGGGGACCTTATCGAACGCCTTGCAGAAGTCCATATAGACCACATCCACCGCTCTTCCTTCATCAATGTGTTTGGTCACATTTTCAAAGAACTCAACCAGGCTCGTAAGGCACGACCTGCCCTTGACAAAGCCGTGCTGACTACTTTTGATCATACTAAACTTCTCTAGATGATCATAAATCCTGTCTCTCAGGATCCTCTCCATCAACTTACCAACCACTGAGGTTAGACTCACCGGTTGGTAATTTCCCGGGCTGTCCCTGTTCCCTTTCTTGAATATAGGGACCACATCTGCAATCCTCCAATCCTCCGGAACCTCTCCCGTCTCCATCGACGATGCAAAGATCATCGCCAAAGGCTCCGCAATCTCCTCCCTCGCCTCCCACAGTAACCTGGGGTACATCCCATCCAGTCCCGGCGACTTACCAACCTTGATGCCATTCAATAGTTCCAACACATCCTCTTTCTTTATGTCCACATGCTCGATCCTTTCTGTCCACCGCAAACCAGCAGTACAACCACCCAGGTCCCTTTCCACCGTGAATACCGAGGTAAAGTATTCATTAAGCACCTCCGCCATTTCTAACGGTTCCGCACAAACTTTTCCCCCTTCACCTTTTAAGGGTCCTATGCCTTCACATCTCATCCTTTTACTCTTGACATATTTGTAGAAAGCCTTGGGATTCTCCTTAATCTTACCCGCCAAGGTCTTCTCATGACCCCTTCTCGCTCTCCTAATTTCCTTCTTAAGCTCCTTCCTACATCCCGTATACTCGTCTAAATCCTTAACACCTCCTAGCTCTCTGAACCTTCTGTACGCCTCTCTTTTCTTATTCACCAGGTTCATCACAACCTTCGTGCACCACGGTTCCCGTACCCTACCAACACCCCCCTGTCTCATCGGAACGTTGTCATGCAGAGCTCCAGACAAACATTCCTTGAAAATCCTCCACTTTCCTTCGGTACTTTTCCCCAAGAATGCCTCCTTCCAATTTACCCGTCTAATTTCCTCCCTGATGACACTGTATTTCCCTTTACTCCAGAGAAACACTTTCCTAGCCTGCCTGATCCTATCTCTTTCCAATGCTATCGTGAAGGAGATAGAATTATGATCGCTATCCCCAAGATGCTCACCCACCGAGAGATCCTCCACCTGTCCAGGTTCATTAGCCAGCACCAGATCAAGTACAGCCTCTCCTCTAGTAGGCTTATCCACATACTGTGTCAGGAAACTCTCCTGGACACACCTAACAAACTCCTCTCCATCCAAACCCCTAGCCCTAGGGATATTCCAATCTATGTTTGGGAAATTAAAATCTCCCATCACGACAACTCTGTTATTCCTACATCTCTCCAGGATCTGTTTCCCCATCTGCTCCTCAACATCTCTGTTACTATTGGGTGGCCTATAGAAAACACCCAGCAAAGTTACCGACCCCTTCCTGTTCCTAACCTCCACCCACAGAGACTCCGTAGTCAATCCCTCCACGACGTCCACCTTCTCTACAGCCGTGACACTATCCCTGATCAACAGTGCCACTCCCCCCCCTCTCTTGCCTCCCTCCCTGTCCTTCCTGAAACATCTAAAACCCGGCACCTGAAGCACCCAGTCCTGTCCCTGAGACATCCAAGTCTCCGTAATGGCCACCACATCACAATTCGAAGCAGCAATCCACGTTCTAAGCTCATCCACTTTATTCACTACACTCCTGGCATTAAAATAGACACATCTCAGACCTTCAGCCTGAGCACTTCCCTTCTCCATCACTCGTCTAACCTCCCTCTTACCCTGTCTACATTCCTTATCTATTTGCGAGCTAACCTCCTCGCTCTCAGTCCCCTCATTTCGATTCCCTCCCCCCAACCTTTCTAGTTTAAAGTCTCTCCAGTAGCCTTAGCCAACCTTCCCGCCAGGATATTGGTCCCCCTGGGATTCAAGTGCCACCCGTCTTTTTTAAACAGGTTACACCTGCCCCTAAAGAGGTCCCAATGATCCAAGTACCCAAATCCTTGTCCCTTGCTCCAGTCCCTCAGCCACGCATTCATTCTCCACCGATTCCTGTTCTCACTCTCCCGCGGCACAGGCAGCAATCCCGAGATTACTACCTTTGCATTCCTCTTTCTCAGCTGTCTACCTAACTCCCTATATTCTCTTTTCATGACCCCTTCCCTCTTCCTACCTATGTCAGCAGTACCTATATGCATCACGACCTTCGGCTCCTCTCCCTCCCCCTTCAGGATTTCTGGGACTCAACCAGAGACATCCCGGACCCCTGCACCAGGGAGGCAAACCACCATCCGAGAGTCCCGTCTGTGTCCGCAAAAACGCCTATCTGACCCCCTCACCGTACAGTCCCCAATTAGCACTACCCTCCTTTCCTTACCCTTTTGCACTACTGGGCCAGGCTCAGCTCCAGAGACACTGCCACCGCTGCTTCCCCCAGGTGGGCTGTCCTCCCCAGTAGTACTCAGACAGGAGTACTTATTATTAAGGGGCACATCCACCGGGGTGCTCACCATCAACCGAGCTTTCTCCTTCCTCACTGTTACCCAGTTACCCTCCTCCCGTGGTCCCGGTGTGACCACCTGCCGATAGCTCCTGTCAATGACCTCCTCACTATCCCTAACCCGGCGAAGGTCCTCGAGCTGCAATTCCAGTTCCCTAACATGGTCCCTTAGGAACCGCAGCTCAACACACCCAGCACAGATATGGTCGTCCGGGAGGCTAGGAGCCTCCAGGACCTCCCACATCCTACATTGGGAACAACATACTGGCCTCACACTCATAATTGCCCTTTTAAACACACAGGGGAAAAAAAAGTGAATGAAAATATCATTCATAATATCTGACTTGCACATAGAAATCACAGAAGTCATAGAATCCCTACAGTGCAGAGGGAGGCCATTCGGCCCATCGAGTCTGCACCGACAACAATCCCACCCTGGCCCTATCCCCATAACCCGACGTATTTACCCTGCTCATCCCCCCCGACACCAAGCGGAAATTTAGCATGGCCAATACATCTAACCCACACATCTTTGGACTGTGGGAGGAAACCCACGCAGGCATGGGGAAAACGTGCAGACTCCGCACAGACAGTGACTCAAGCCAGGAACCGAACCCGGGTCCCTGGAGCTGTGAGGCAGCAGTGCTAATCACTGTGCCACCGCCCCAAACATATAACAGAGTTTACAAATGGTACAAAATTCAGCAATATAGTAAACAATAAGGAGAGTAGCAGATTTCTATCCGATGAGAAGAATGAGGAGAGGCAATATGATCAAAAAAGTACAATTCTGAAAGGGCTTATAAAGGAGCTGAGAGGTCGTGTGTATATGCATTTACATTTCTGAAGGTGGCAGGACAAGTTGAGGAGGTTCTGAAAAGGCATATGTTATTCTTGACTTTATTACTGGAGGTACAGGGAAGGAAGTTTTCCTAAACCTTCATAAAGCACTGACTGGGCTTCAGCTGCTGCATTAAGTTTGGAGAACAGAGACCACTCCATCTGACGAAGGAGCATTGCTCCGAAAGCTTATGGTATTTGCTACCAAATAAACCTGTTGGACTTTAACCTGGTGTTGTGAGACTTCTTACTGTGCTTACCCCAGTCCAACGCCGGCATCTCCACATCATAAGTTTGGGCACCACACTTCAAAATCATAAATGGTTTTGATGAAGGAAGGGAATAAGGAGAGAGTGTTTTCAATCACTGAAGGGTCAGTATGTGGAGGACACAGATTGAAGGTGATTGGCAAAGGACACGAGGAAACCCTTTGTTTTTTTGTAAACGGTGTGTTGTGATCTTGAATGCGCTGCATGAAAAGGTGAAGGAAGCAGATTGAATTGAAACATTTAAGGGAATTAGATAAAATTGAAGTGGGGAATTTACAGAGCAATGGGGAAAGAGCACCAGGGTTAGACTAATTGAATAGCTTGACCAAAGAGCCAGCACAATCATGATGTGCCAAATGGCCTCTTTCACGCTGCATCATTCTATATTGCTTCACCTTTGTTATTGCAGGATCAAAATACTGGAGCTCCCCCAACTACACGTGGACTGCAGCGTCAAGAAAGTGGCCCACATTGACCTTTTTAAGGACAAGTAGGATTAGCAATAAATGCCAGCCTTGTTGAATAAAAACAATCTGCAAACAAGTATGAGATAGTAAGCAGTACAAAATGGTAAACGCAGAGTGACTCCACATTAAGCCCAGACAGTTTGAGGGTCATCAGAAAAAGACATTGAGGACTGATAAGGAAAGTGATCAGTACATGGAACAGACCTTCAAGTGGCGTTGAGGGGCAGAAACTCTGGAATGATTGAAAGAGCAGTTAGATGCTGTGGGAGAGGCAGTGATGGATGGAATAGTCTTCTTCATTCGCATCGATTAATAGGTGTTGACCATATTGGCAAAGGATTGGAAATGGTTGATCCCAGAAGTTTGTGTGGCGTGCACTTTACTTTTACCTCCCTTTATAAATGGATGATATGGATTTGATTATGGGAACGCAATACTGAAACTTATCAAGAAGCAAGAAGTGTGAAAGATTTTAGCAGGAGATGGATAGGTTAGCAGAATGGGCAGAACGGTGACGGATGCAATTTACCCCAGAGAATTGTGACATGTTGCACCATGGGGGTAGTGAAATAAGGAATGAGAGATGACAGAAAGACACAAACAGTATGGTGGGTCAGAGAGAGAGTTAGGGGTTCCATGTACTGACTTGGCCACATTCACTTGATGGATGATGACCGTACACCCAAAGACCTTCAGTGCGGTGAACTGACCACTGGGTCATGACCCCCTGGGTGACTATAGCTCTGCTACAAGGGCACTGGCAAGTGAGATATGAAGCTGGCAATTATCAAACCTGACAACTGGGAGACAGTGACCTCTGCTTGGATGGGCATTGGAAGAGGTGAGAAGAAACAACAAGGAGAGGCTGAGGAGAAAACAGAGGCCAGTGAATCTGTACCTCCTTAGCTCACTGCCATCCTCTGCAGCAAATGCAGGGCAGACTGCCATGCCAGAGAGAGGCTCCTGTGCCACATCAGGTGCTGCATAACAGAGTTGAACGTCACGTGCAAACCATCATCTTATGAGACAGAAAGCTGCCACATCAGGTTCAACTCCCTGACATTTAGTTTAACATTTGTTGGGAAAGTGTTAGGATCAATTATCAAGGAAGCAATAGCAGGACATTTGGAAAGTCAAAACTCTATCCATCAGAGGCAGCATGGTTTATGAAAGGCAAATCATTTTTGACTAATTTGCTAGAGTTCTTTGAGGATGTATCAAGCAAAGTGGATAATGGGGATCCTGTGGATGCAGTATATCTGGACTGCTGGAAGGCATTTGATAAGGTGCCGCACAAAAGGTTAATTCACAAGGTTAGATCACATGGGATTAGGGGTAATTTATTAGCTTGGATAGGTGATTGGCTGATGGGCAGAAGACAGAGAGTGGGGATAAATGCTTTTTTTCCTGGATGGCAAGTAGTAACTAGTGGGGTGCCACAGGGTTCGATCCCCAGCTATTTACAATGAATATTAATGACTTTGATACACGGATAGAAGGCTCTATAGCCAAATTTGCAGATTACACAAAAATAGGCGGGACAGTAAGTTGCAATGAGGAAATAAGAACCCTACAAATGGATATAGATAAGTTAGGAGAGTGGGCCAAAATGTGGCAGATGGAGTTTAACGTGGATAAGTGTGAGGTTATGCATTTTGGTCAGAAAAATGTGAAGGTGACTTATTATCTAAATGGGGAGAGACTTTGAAGTGCTCCAGTGCAGAGGGATCTGATGTCCTCATTCATGAGTCACGGAAAACTAGCATGCAGGTACAGCAGGTAATAAAGAAAGTGAATGGAATGTTGGCATTTATAACTAAAGGAATAGAATATAAAGGTAAGGAAGTATTGTTGCAACTATACAAGGCATTGGTGAGGCCGCAGCTGGAGTATTGTGCACAGTTTTGGTCCCCTTATTTGAGGAAAGATGTAGTGGTATTGGAGGCAGTTCAGAGGAGATTCATTGATTCCAGAGATGAGGTGTTTGTCGTATGAAGAGAGATTGAACAGTTTAGGCCTCTACTCTCTGGAATTGAGAAGAATGAGGGGAGATCAAATTGAGGTATACAAGATGATAAAAGGTATGGATAAAGTAGACATGGAGCAGATGCTTCCTCTTGTGGGGCATTCTAGGACGAGAGGTCATAGTCTTAGGATAAGGGAGAGCAAATTTAAAACAGAGTTGAGGAGAAACTACTTCTCCCAAAGGGTTGTGGTATTCGCTACCCTAAAGTGCGGTGGATGCTGGGACAGAGAGTAAAGTTAAGGAGGTGTTAGACGGATTTTTAATTGGTAATGGGTTGAAGGGTTATGGGGAGAAGGCAGGAAAATGGGGATGAGGAGCATATCAGCCATGGTCGAATGACGGAGCAGACTTGATGGGCCAAATGGCCTAATTCTGCTCCTATATCTTATGAACTTACGGCAGTACAGTGAATAGATGAAACCATAAAAAGCACCAATTGTGGTTTGCATCTTCGAGCTCGGGACACTCAGACTGCAAGAGGGAAGTGTCCCATCCAGGAGAAAAAGGCAAGAAAAAAAAAAATATATGTATATATATATATCCACATCAGGCTGGTTACTTTATAAAATTTCTTTTTTTAAAAATGGACAAAGGTTTTACGCCGACATGGCTGACTAACCAGGACTCACAGCAGAGGAATTTCCAGCCTTCAGAAACCGGGAAGGACCTGATTATTTTCAAAGAGATGCTAATGCCCTTTGACTGGAGAACATCAAATTACAAAGAAATGCAATAAACCCTTTACATTTCTATGGCAGAGCTCTAGCCCATGGAGATGGTAGGTCTGCCAGGACAAAAGGGACCCTGACTCCTCTGTTAAACCTCTCCAGATTCCAGACCTGGGAAAATACATCTTCTTTCCAATAACGAGGAGAAAAAGTAGGAGGCATGTCACGCGACCTCTCCAAGCTGCTAGAGCCTGTAATACTGCCGCGTGGAACTGAACGCAGGTAAATTGCCCGGCCCTCATCTACACTGTGTATGATTGGAAGATCGGAATTCCTGTATCGGTGCCTGGAAGATTCATTCATCTCTGCGTGCCTTCTTCCATCGGGGAAGTCATCACTTCTGAAAAGACAGTTCACCCTGCAACAGTTTCAGCTTGCTAATCCCTGAAAGAATAAACCTTCGGGCTTTTGATTTTAAACTCTGGACTCCCGTGAAACCATAACTCTCATTTTTTTCATAGTCTTGCCCTGCACCCCTTTCATTCCCTTATCCCTCTTATTACACGAGTGCAAAAGGGGCGTTCATTGCAAAATCCCTTCCCTGCATTTTGTCTGTGCAAACTAGACCAACCTTCTTATTTTCCTTTATCACGAGTTTGCTGTGGGGTTAATAATAGAGAATTGGATCACTACAATCTGACGGGTTGGGGAAAATCACTTAGAAAGGGGGATGTCAAAAACCAAAAACTGCTCTGTTTAGGGACAGGTAATGGGGGGAGAAATCAGGGCTGTTAAATTAAAATCCCCCTTCTGTCTGTAACAAGAGGTTTTGATAAATTTGTACAAGGCCACACTTGGGCGACTCAGTAAATTTATGGATCCCTAACAAGCTCCGAACATGCCCACTCCCTCTCGGAGGCGCTGTACGACAAATGCCACGTCTGAGAATCCTTCAAATTAAAATATGGCATCAAACAACATGGAGATTTCTCAGCTTCCTACCAGTTTAGGCAGCCTCTTGCGAGAGAAGACCCGGCGAGGACAGCAGAGGTGAAGATGACCTGAGCACCAGCTCCTCATGTTGAGCCACTCGACAGTGCGGGCTGGTGTAGGCCCATCCTCCTTGTGCAGTAGGATGAGCTGTTTGAGGGCACGCACAGCTGTGTTCTCCAACATTCGCTCCAGCTGAAAACAAAGTGATTCTGCAGATTACAGTCATGAAGAGTCAGGTGTTCATAGAATCCCTACAGTGCAGGAGGAGGCCATTCAGTCCATCGAGCCTGCGCCGACAGCAATCCCACCCAGCCCACATCCCCATAACTCCATGTATTTACCCCACTAATACCACATTTTGGGACACTAAGAGTCAATTGAGCATGGTCAATCCACCTAACCCACTCATCTTCGGACTGTGGGAGGAAACCGGAGCACCTGGAGGAAACCCACGCAGACATGGGAAGTGTGTGCAAACTCCACACAGTCACCCGAGGCCAGAATTTAACCAGAGTCTCTGGCTGTGAGGCAGCAGTGCTAACCATTGTGCCACCATGCTGTATCGCTGGGCTAGCAATCCAGAGATCCAGGATAATGCTCTGGGATCCGGGTTCAAATCCCCCATGGCAGATGGTGAAACTTGAATTCAATGAAAATCTGTAATTAAAAGTCTAAAATGATGATCATGAAAAGTATTGTAAAACCCATCTGCTTCATTATGTCCTTTAGAGAAGGAAATCTGCCGTCCCTGCCCGGCCTGGCCTACATGTGACTCCAGAGCCACAGTAATACCCTGATGAATGGGCAATAAATGCTGGTCCAGCCAGCGACACGCGCATCCCATGAAAGAATTTTTTAAAATGACACTGAATTGGCTCCTAGGCGCCTAACCTGAGCCACTCCAAGGTAGATAGGTTCATGGACGAAAAGAAATTGGTTTAGGTTGGAGGGTCACAGTTTTTTTTTTAACTGGTCGGTGCAACATCGTGGGCCGAAGGGCCTGTTCTGCGCTGTAATGTTCTATGTTCTATGTTCTATGAACTACACTTCATCTCCCATTGCTGATCACATTACCATATTGTACAGCGACAGCATTTCCCTTTCATAGCACAGAGCGCTACTCAATCCGGCTGGCAAGCAGATAAACTGGAAACTAGAAACGACTGGCACGGTGGCACAGTGGTTCGCACCGCTGCCTCACAGAGCCAGGGGCCCAGGTTCAATTCAATTCCGGCCTCAGGTCACTGCCTGTGTGGAGTTCACACTCTCTCCCCATGTCTGCGTGGGTTTCCTCCGGGTGCTCCAGTTTCCTCCCACAGTCCAAAGATGTGCAGGTTAGATTGCTTGGCCATGATAAGCTGACCCGAGAGTCAGGGGGATTAGCAGGGTAAATGTATGGGGTTATGGGGATAGGACGTGGGTGGAATTGTGGTCGGTACAGACTCGATGGATCGAATGGCCTCCTTCTGTACTGTCGGGATTATAGGATTCTATGACTGCCACCCGGCCTTCCTTGCGTGGTGAAGTACACTTCGCTGGCCTCCTGCCTGAGGGTCAATAAAGTCATATTCAACATTTCCAGGCAGAGGAAGTTTCAGTGCCATAAAAATACAATGAGCCTTTGCGAATAAACTGGAGAACATTTCAGTATCGCTGCGAGTATGAAACACACTAGGGAGAGTAAAAGAGAAACAAAATACTGTGGGTGCTGGAAATATGAAATCAAAACAGAAAATGCTCGACAGATCAGGTAGCATCTGTGGAGAGAGGAACAGAATTAAATTTCAAGTTGGTGACCTTTCATCAGAATCATTCATCATGTTAACTCGGTTTCTCTCCACAGGTGTTGCCTGACCTGTTAAGTATTTCCAGCATTTTCTGTTTTTATTACTATAGAAGTGGTCTACAGACAGCAAAAGAGCCACATGTCCAGTATACACAATACTGCTCCAGTCAGAGCAGCGATGTGACACGATCTTTTATGGAAAAAGGAATAATTTAAAAAGTCATTCACTCTCTCCCAATCCTCTTATGATTTTTGTGTGCCCAAAGGCAAAAAGCTCATTCTTTCGATAGAGGTAAAACTGACAAAATGAAAAGTAAACGGGTACATGATTACAATTCCTATAAATGACCTGGAAAGTTCAACATCTGACCCACCTCTCCAACGGTTGGCTCCTGCTCTCCCAGCCCAACAATAAGGATGCAATCAGCCTGCCTGATACAGCGCTGGGTCCACGGAGTCATGCTGCTGTCAGACTGGTACAGCACAATTCGATGGATATCTTCTTGCTGAGCTAGCCAGCTTGATAGTCGGTACTCGTGGATACTAAAGAGACAGAAAGACAAGGGATGGTTCAGAAGTGAAACACTGGAAAGCCAACGTCAGTCAACAGCTCAGGAGAGAATGGACAAGAGGTAGGGCAGAACCTTTCTTCACAGCTTTTTTTTCCTTTTATTCTTTCATGGGATATGGGCATCTCTGGCAAAGCCAGCATCTGTTGTCCATCCCCAATTGCCCTCGAGCTGAACGCTTCAGAGGACAGTTATTAGCCAGCCACGTTGCTGAGAGTCTGGAGTCACTCGGAGGCCAGACTGGGGTAAAGATGGCACATTTCCTCCCATAAACCAGATAGATATTTCTAGCAGTCAATGAGTAGATTCATGGTCATGATTATTGAGACTAGTTTTACATCTCCCATTAACCTGAAGAAAGCATTTTAATACCATCAGAAAAAAAGAGTGGAAATAATATCTTTTTAAAAAGACGCTCTGAGCATGAAGAGGGAGGGAGTGAATGGATGCACCAATGGCAGCCTGCTTAAAAAAAGTCAGTATATTATTGGATGATGGAAAATATCGTCAAGGTAACTTTGGATTTATGATACCCCCAAACCTCCACTATTGCGGTGTTTATTGTCTAATTTCTAGGTTTAATCTACATCAATTAATAGAGATTAATTGCTGTTAATGGTCAACAACTCCAATCTCATTAAAGGTCACTCCCAGGATGGTAGAGAGTGAACTAGATGGACCTTGGATATTCCACATCTCGTGGTCCCTATCTCAGAGGGATTGGATTTGATTTGTCACATGTATTAGTATACAGTGAAAAATTTTGTTTCTTGCATGCTATACAGACAAAGCATACTGTACATAGAGAAGGAAAGGAGAAAGTGCAGAATGTAGTGTTACAATCATAGCTAGGGTGTAGAGAAAGATCAACTTAATGCGAGGTAGGTCCATTCAAAAATCTGATGGCAGCAGGGAAGAAGCCATTCTTGAGTCGGTTAGTACGTGACCTTAGACTTTTGTATCTTTTTTCTGACAGAAGAAGGTGCAAGAGAGAATGTCCGGGGTCCTTGATTATGCTGGCTACTTTTCTGAGGCAGCGGCAAGTGTAGACAGAGTCAATGGATGGGAGGCTGGTTTGAGTGATGGGCTAGGCTTCGTTCACAACCCTTTGTAGTCTCTCGCGGTCTTGGACAGAGCAGGAGCCATACCAAGCTGTGATATAACCCCAGAAAGAATGTTTGTATGGTGCATCTGTAAAAGTTGGACAGAGTCGTAGCGGACATGCCAAATTTCCTTAGTCTTCTGAGAAAGTAGAGGTGTTGGTGAGCTTTCTTAACTCTATTGTCGGCATGGGGGGACCAGGACAGGTTGTTGGTGATCTGGACACTTAAAAACTTGAAGGTCTCGACCATTTCTACTTCGACCCCATTGATGTAAATAGGGGCATGCCCTCCACTATGCTTCCTAAAGTCGATGACAATCTCCTTTGTTTTGTTGACATTGAGGGTGCAATTACTGTTGTCGCACCAGTTCAACAGATTCTCTAGCTCATTCCTGTACTCCTGTCTCATCATCATTTGAGATCTGAACCACTACGGTGGTGTCATCAGCAAACTTGAAAATCGAATTGGAGGGGAATTTGGCCACACAGTCATGGGTGTATAAGGAGTATAGTAGGGGGCTGAGAACACATCCTTGTGGGGCACTGGTGTTGAGGATGATCGTGGAGGAGGTGTTGCTGCCTATCCTTACTGATTGTGGTCTATGGGTTAGGAAGTCTACGATCCAGTCGCAGAGGGAGGAGCCGAGGTCCAGGCCACGGATGTTTGGAGATGAGTTATGTAGGAATAATGGTGTTGGAGGCTGAGCTGTAGTCAATAAATAGGAGTCTGACATAGGTGTCCTTGTTATCTAGGTGTTCCAGAGTTGAGTGCAGGGCCAGGGAAACGGCGTCTGCTGTGGACCTGTTGCGGCGATAGAGGAAAGAGGAGTTCTGTACAGACCCTACAGGGAGAGATGGTGAGGGTGGTCCGCGGCTTTGGTATTGATCTGCATATACGGTTACTTTTTTCAAGGGAGACAGACTTCACTGTACTTTGCCATCATTTAGTTTTAAATTCAGACGTGATGAGCACGCTTGCCGCTTTTCCAATTTCTCCCATTTTCCCGTTTATCCGTTGAGCAAGACTCGGTCTATAGTCGCAATTCGATGCTTCTCTCCATGGCTAGATTCATTTTATGTGCAAAACAGTGCAGTCAGACCTACACCCGTAAGATCAACAAACTCCAGTTTTTTTTTAAGCAGGTAACCACAACAACAGGAATAGAGAGTCTTTAACTCGGAGAAGCATCCCAAGACAGTTCGCAGAGACGTCACAAAGAAAAGGTTACAGATCATTCTCTGACAAACGTTCTCTCTGCCTGGAAGGTCTGCTGTTTTGCCTCTGACTTTTTGTTTGATTTCCTTAAAATACTTGCTTATGTGTCATTTTTCAGTTCTAAAATCAGAACATGACCCAAACCGGTCTCTTCTCTCCAATAATGCTGATGGATTATTTCCTATTCTTGTTACAGAGCTGCAACATTTTTAGCCAAGGATACAGAATCATCAAAGCTACCGTGGATACGGCCATCCTCACTCGCACTGGCAATTCCATCTTTAAAAGAATGATGATCTGGAAAGGAGAAATCGCTTCCATTCGCAGGAGGTTGCTAACCAGAAGACACAGGGTCAAGATAATTAGCTAAATATCCAGTGGGAAAATGTCTTTTTTTTTCCTGACAGCTAGTTATGATGATTACACTGCCTGAGAAGATGGCACCAAACCAATTGCAAAAACCCAAAATACAAACAGAAACTGTTGGAAAAGCTGACCAGGGGGTCTGGCAGCATCTGTAGGGAGGTAAACAGAGTTAATGCTTCAAACTCATATGAATGGAATGAAAGGATACGGACTCTAAATGCATACAGTTTTAGTTTAGGCAGGCATCATGACTGATGCAGACTTGGAGGGCCGAAGGGCCTGTCCTTGTGCTTTGTTCTTTGACTCTTCTGTGAACTTGAGACATTAGCTCTGTTTCTCTCTACAGACGCTGCCAGACCTGCTGAGTTTCTCCAGCTTCTTCTGCTTTATATCAGATTTCCAGCATCCACAATATTTTGCTTTTATTTTAGTGAGAAAACTCAGTTTGAAATAAAATTTGGGTTCAACTGTTCCCCAACTAAAATAACAGTGAATTTGGAATTCTCCTTGCCAACTTTCAGATTGCTGAATCACCTTAAATGCTCTAAGCTAAATGCTGAATGCTTATCTACATGTTTGCTGGTACCACCCAGGTCTTATTTTTCTTAGCAAGAGTACCGGCATTGTGTATGTAGCCTGCCCCACCCAGAAATCACTTGTGAAATCAGAATAATCAAATAAAAGATAGACTAGAAGAAGCTGACATGAAAGAGGTAGGAGGCCATTCTGGGGAAGGTGGGACCTGTACAAACAGGACGGGGTGCACCTGAACCAGAGGGGCACCAATATCCTGGGAGGGAAATTTGATACGGCTCTTCAGGGGGGTTTAAACTAATTTGTCAGGGGAGTGGGAAAAGGAGTTGTAATCCAGAAGTCAGTGTTGAGGGTGGTGAGGTCTTGGGGAAGGTATCAGGGTCAAGGGTGGGTACCGGTAGACAGGAAGGTGGGTTGAAGTGTGTCTACTTCAATGCAAGGAGCATCCGGAACAAGGTAGATGAACTTGGGGCGTGGATTGGTACTTGGGACTACGATGTTGTGGCCATTACGGAGACGTGGGTAGAACAAGGACAGGAATGGTTGTTGGACGTTCCGGGGTATAGATGTTTCAGTAAGTGTAGGGAAGCTGGTAAAAGCGGTGGAGGAGTAGCATTGTTAATGAAGGATAGTTTAACGGCTGCGGAAAGGCACTTCGAGGGAGATCTGCACACTGAGGTGATATGGGCTGAGGTTAGAAATAGGAAAGGAGCGGTCACGTTGTTAGGAGTTTACTATAGGCCCCCAAATAGTAAGAGAGATGTGGAGGAAGAAATTGCTAAGCAGATTATGGATATGTGTGGGGGTCACAGGGCAGTTGTCATGGGGGACTTTAACTTTCCAAATATTGATTGGAACCTTTGTAGGTCAAATAGTTCGGATGGGGCAGTTTTTTTGCAGTGTGTGCAGGAGGGTTTCCTGACACAATATGTGGATAGGCCGACAAGAGGTGAGGCCACATTGGATTTGGTACTGGGAAATGAACCGGGCCAAGTGTTAGATTTGGTTGTGGGAGAGCACTTTGGAGATAGTGACCACAATTCGGTGTCTTTTGTTATTGCAATGGAGAGGGATAGGGCCGTACGGCAGGGCAAGGTTTACAATTGGGGGAGAGGTAATTATGATGCGATTAGGCAAGAATTAGGGGGCATAAGTTGGGAACAGAAACTGTCAGGGAAAGGCACTAATGAAAAGTGGAACTTTTTCAAGGAACAAATACTGGATGTCCTTGATAGGTATGTCCCTGTCAGGCAGGGAGGAAATGGCCGAATGAGGGAACCATGGTTCACGAAAGAGGTGGAATGTCTTGTGAAAAGGAAGAGGGAAGCTTATGTAGGGATGAGGAAACAAGGTTCAGATGGCTCGATTGAGGGTTACAAGTTAGCAAGGAACGAGCTGAAAAAGGGGCTTAGGAGAGCTAGGAGGGGACATGAGAAGTCCTTGCCAGGTCGGATCAAGGAAAACCCCAAGGCTTTTTACTCTTATGTGAGGAATAAAAGAATGACCAGGGTGAGGTTAGGGCCGGTCAAGGACAGTAGTGGGAACTTGTGTATGGAGTCAGTAGAGATAGGCGAGGTGATGAATGAATACTTTTCTTCAGTGTTCACCAACGAGAGGGGCCATGTTTTTGAGGAAGAGAAGGTGTTACAGGCTAATAGGCTGGAGGAAATAGATGTTCGGAGGGAGGATGTCCTGGCAGTTTTGAATAAACTGAAGGTCGATAAGTCCCCTGGGCCTGATGAAATATATCCTTTGGGAGGCAAGGGATGAGATTGCAGAGCCTTTGGCTTTGATCTTTGGGTCCTCACTGTCCACGGGGATGGTGCCAGAGGACTGGAGAGTGGCGAATGTTGTTCCTCTGTTTAAGAAAGGGAATAGAAATGACCCTGGTAATTATAGACCGGTTAGTCTGACTTCGGTGGTTGGTAAATTGATGGAAAAGGTCCTTAGGGATGGAATTTACGACCATTTAGAAAGATGCGGATTAGTCTGGGATAGTCAGCACGGATTCGTGAAGGGCAAGTCGTGCCTCACAAATTTGATTGAATTTTTTGAGGAGGTAACTAAGTGTGTTGATGAAGGTAGGGCAGTTGATGTCATATACATGGATTTTAGTAAGGCGTTTGATAAGGTCTCCCATGGTCGGCTTATGATGAAAGTGAGGAGGTGTGGGATAGAGGGAAAGTTGGCACATTGGATAGGTAACTGGTTGTCTGATCGAAGACAGAGGGTGGTGGGGGATGGAAAATTTTCGGATTGGAGGCAGGTTGCTAGCGGAGTGCCACAGGGATCAGTGCTTGGTCCTCTGCTCTTTGTGATTTTTATTAATGACTTAGAGGAGGGGGCTGAAGGGTGGATCAGTAAATTTGCTGATGACACCAAGATTGGTGGAGTAGTGGATGAGGTGGAGGGCTGTTGTAGGCTGCAAAGAGACATAGATAGAATGAAAAGCTGGGCTGAAAAATGGCAAATGGAGTTTAACCCTGATAAATGTGAGGTGATTCATTTTGGTAGGACTCATTTAAATGTGGATGACAGGGTCAAAGGTAGGGTTCTGAAGACTGTGGAGGAACAGAGAGATCTTGGGGTCCATATCCACAGATCTCTAAAGGTTGCCACTTAAGTGGATAGAGCTGTGAAGAAGGCCTATAGTGTGTTAGCTTTTATTAACAGGGGGTTGGAGTTTAAGAGCCGTGGGGTTATGCTGCAACTGTACAGGACCTTGGTGAGACCACATTTGGAATATTGTGTGCAGTTCTGGTCACCTCACTATAAGAAGGATGTGGAAGCGCTGGAAAGAGTGCAGAGGAGATTTACCAGGATGCTGCCTGGTTTGGAGGGTAGGTCTTATGAGGAAAGGTTGAGGGAGCTAGGGCTGTTCTCTCTGGAGCGGAGGAGGCTGAGGGGAGACTTAATAGAGGTTTATAAAATGATGAAGGGGATAGATAGAGTGAACGTTCAAAGACTATTTCCTCGGGTGGATGGAGCTATTACAAGGGGGCATAACTATAGGGTTCGTGGTGGGAGATATAGGAAGGATATCAGAGGTAGGTCCTTTATGCAGAGAGTGGTTGGGGTGTGGAATGGACTGCCTGCAGTGATAGTGGAGTCAGACACTTTAGGAACATTTAAGCGGTTATTGGATAGGCACATGGAGCACACCAGGATGATAGGGAGTGGGATAGCTTGATCTTGGTTTCAGATAAAGCTTGGCACAACATCGTGGGCCGAAGGGCCTGTTCTGTGCAGTGCTGTACTGTTCTATGTTCTATGAGGCACGGTGAGATTTTTACCTGTCCAAAGCATTAGATCCAAGGCGCTGCTTGATAACATCACTGTTCAGAAGCAAGGCAGGACCTGAAATAAAATTGTTGACTTGGTTTTAATAGATATTGCAATAAGGGATTCACATGGTGAAAAGTGACTATGAGCAATTACATGAGAAGTAACCTGCGCATAATTATAAAGAACAAATGAAAAAGTTCAAATAGCCATCACTGGATACGGGGACATTATTTAGTTTGAAACTATCTCATTGCCTTTGGGGCTTTTGATGCAAAGTCGTGGTACCCCAACAGCAAATCAGGAAGAAAGTGTCGCAATTCAGGGAATTCAGGTCAGATCAAAATGCCTCGCCCTATTCATGTCAATCACTGAGGCGGTGAGAAAATCCTGGAGCTCCCAAACAAATGGCACAAGGACTATTGAAGGGCGAGTGAGTATGGGCAATAAATTCTGACTTTATCTGCAGTGCCCATAACCCAAGAATCTATTTTATGAAGTGCATTACAGTTTCAAAATGACATCATATTCCATGTTAACAAGCAGGGTACGGTATATATCGAGCACGTCTGCATTACAGTGCAGTCTGAAGGAGCAGTTATTTTCTGAGGGGCAGTGGAACAAGCTGCAGTTGAAGGATCCGGCACTAATTCCAAATTTGAATGTTGTTTTACAGGCACCAAATACAACACATTCTCAGCCTGCAGACCTCCGGGGTCTCAGTTCCCACACCTGCTTTATAGCATGTTAGACTAGCACTGCATTCCTCTCCATAAATGGTTTCCAAAGGAACAAGGAGATAAAATGTAATAACATGGAGCTATCCTGTGCTTAGCAGATGTGAAAGCAGCAGTGAAAGAATGACAGTGTACAGCTAAACAATGATTGCATTGCATTACCTACAAATCCCTCTATCATCACTGTCCAATCCCCATCTCGTCAACCTTCTCCAGCATTACAATGTAGGTATGATGCCTCCAGCCACTAATCTTTGCAATTTTCCATTTTATTTCTGCTCTGCTTTGACTTTAAGCCTATAGTTATTATTTAAAGTAATTCTGGATTTTCTTACTTGGTAGACAGTGATATAACCCAGCTGTGACTCTGCTTTGCTTAATCAATAGTAATCAGGAGTGAGCTGTTTTTTCTAAACTTTGTGTTCTCTCCATGCTGGCTAGCACAGCTGCTGTTTAGACTAAATCTCTTGTTTTTCCACTTTCTCAGGCTGGAATACTAAAAGGAGTTGTATTTTTGTTGTGATCACAGTTACTATTCCTCCTGGATTCTGTGACCCTTGGACCAAGTTGCTGAGAAATCCTCTCTGGTGTGGTCACCTGACGCATCAGAAGATGACGTTTAATTAATGGACATTGATGGGCGGCACAGTGGTTCGCTCTGCTGCCTCACAGCACCAGGGACCCAGGTTCGATTCCCGGCTTGGGTCACCGTCTGTGTGGAGTCTGCACGTTCTCCCTGTGTTTGCGTGGGTTTCCTCCGGGTGCTCCAGTTTCCACTCTCACTCCAAAGATGTGCAGGTTAGGTGGATCGGCTATGCTAAATTGCCCCTTAGTGTCAGGGGGACTAGCTAGGGGTAAATAAGTAGGGTTATGGGGATAGGTTCTGGGATGGGATTGTGGTCGGTGCAGACTCGCTGGGCTGAATGGCCTCCTTCTGTATTGCAGGGATACTATGATTCTGTGACATTACATCTGACTGATAGCAAATGAGGAGACACCATCAGCAGCGATGTAAATAACCTAGATACAGCAAAGTTTGCTTACTCTTGTACTCTGTGAGAAGAACTGATACAAGCCGAGATTTGTTTTGGGAAGATTGTACCAGGCTTCAAGAGGCTGGAATGCAGGAAAGAATTCAGCTTAAAGGGGTCATACTTGATCTCATCCTCAGCAGCCTGCCTGCCAGATGCATTTGTATATTGTGACAGATACATCTGTCTATTGTGGGTGGCATGGCAGCACAGTGGTTAGCACTGCTGCTACACAGCACCAGGGACCCAGGTTCAATTCCAGCCTTGGGTGTCTGTGTGGAGTTTGCACATTCTCCCCGTGTCTGCATGGGTTTCCTCTGGGTGTTCCCACAATAAAAAAATGTGCAGATTAGGTGAACTGGCCATTCTAAATTGCCCCTCAGTGCCCAAACGTGTGTAGGGTAGGGGGATTAGCCATGATTTAAAATGTGGGGTTACAGGGGTAGGATGGGGAAAGATGGCCTGGGTAAGGTACTCTGTCGGAGAGTCGGTGCAGACTCAATGGGCCAAATGGCCTCTTCTGCGCTGTAGTGATTCTATGACTCTATGATCAGTAAAGTGACCACCGCACAGTCCTTGTGGAGATTGCAGTGGTTCAAGAAGGAAACCCATCATCACCTTGTCGAGGGCAACTTCAGATGGGAATAAATGCTGACCAGCCAGCGACAGCCACATCCTGTAAATGAATACTTGTCATACTACTCATTCCTGAGTCCAGACTACAGCTTCAAACCGGAGACTCAGAAAGGAACTCTCACGACTCCTTACAACAACTCTTCAAGATCTGTGCATTTCTCCAATTCGGATCTCTTACACCGCCTCAGTTTTCTTTGCTCCACCTATTGGCAGCCATGCCTTCAGATGCCTGCACCCAAAATTCTGGAATCCTCCCCCTAAAATTCTCTCTCACTTTATCTCCTCCTTAAAGAGAGAATCTAACCACCTCCCTTTGACATTCAACAGCATTACCTTACCATCCACATCCTGGGGGTCACCATTAACAGGAGCTTTAACTGGACGAGCCACATAAATACAGTGGCTTTAAGAGCAGGGCAGATGATGGGTGTTCTGCAGTGAGTAATTAAATTCTGACTTTCCAAAGCCTTTTCACCATTTACAATGCACAAGTCAGAAGTGTGATGGGATGCCCTCTAATTACCTGGGCGAGTGCAGTGCCAACAGCACTCTAGAAGCTTGACACCATCTAGGACAAAGCATCCTGTTTTATTGGGATCCCATCCACCAGTTTAAGCATTCATTCTCTCTGCTACAATGTATCTGGGAGCGGTGTAGCATCTACGAGATCACAGCCAAAATGGCCTTTGACAATACCTTCCAAATCCACAACCCCTACCACCCAAAAGGACAAGGTCAGCAGACAGATGGAAACACCACCATAAGAATATAATAGGAGCAGTTGGTCATTCAGCCCCTCGAGTCTGCTAGGCCATTCAATAACAACTTGGCTGGCCTAACCTTGGCCTCAACTCCACTTTCCTGACTGTTCTCCATAATTCTTGGCTCCCCAATTGTTCAAGAATCTATCTAACTCCGATTTGAATATATTCAATAAATTTGCCTCCACAGCTCTGAGGCAGAGAATTCAAACATTCACTACCCACAGAAAAAAAATCCTCTCACCTGAGGTTTAAGTGGACAACCCCATATTCTAAAACTATCGCTCACCCGCCGCCCACTTCTAGATTCTTCCATGAAGAGAAACATCGTTTCAGCATCTACCCTGTCAAGTCCCTTTCTACTTGTAACAATAATAAATAAAAACTGAAAAAAATGTTGCCTCATAAAATAACCACTTCATCCTATTATAGAAAGGATATGATTAAACTAGAAAGAGTGCAGAAAAGATTTACTAGGATGCTACCAGGACTTGATGGATTGAGCTATAAGGAGAGGCTGGATAGACTGGGACTTTTTTCTCTGGAGTGTAGGAGACTGAGGGATGATCTTATCGAGATCTATAAAATAATGAGGGGCACAGATCAGCTAGATAGTCAATATCTTTTCCCAAAGGTAGGGGAGTCTAAAACTAGAGGGCAGAGGTTTAAGGTGAGAGGGGAGAGATACAAAAGTGCCCAGAGGGACAATTTTTTTCCACACAGAGGGTAGAGAGTGTCTGGAACAAGCTGCCAGAGGTAGTAGTAGAGGTGGGTACAATTTTGTTTTTTAAAAAGCATTTAGATAGTTACATGGGTATAGAGGGATATGGGCCAAATGTGGGCAATTGGGATTAGCTCAGGGACCCAGATTCAATTCCCGGCTTGGGGCACTGTGTGTGTGGAGTTTGCACATTCTCCCCGTGTCTGCGTGGGTTTCCTCCGGGTGCTCCGGTTTCCTCCCACACTCCAAAGATGCGCGGGTTAGGTGGATTGGCCATGCTAAATTGCCCCTTGGTGTCAGGGGGATTGGCAGGGTAAATGCATGGGGTTATGGGGATAGGGCTTGAGTGGGATTGTGGTTGGTACAGACATGATGGGCCAAATGGCCTCCTTCTGCACTGTAGGGATTCTATGATTCTAGACAAAGGGAAATAGTTAAGACAAACACAAGAATCATTCTGCTCCATTCTTGGTATCTCCAAAATCCAGTTACAACTCAACAGGACCATTGGACCAAACCAGGTAACCACCCTCCTCCCCAGAGTATGGTGTGTTAAAGGACGCCAGACAACTCAGGAAAGTGGATAGAAACTTTAGCGACCAATCCAGTAAAAGAATGGAAATAATTGTACTAAACATTTATAATCACTGGTTAGACCTCAGCTGGAGTAGTGCGTCAAATTCTGGACACCAGACTTTGAGGAGGGTGTCAAGGTCTTGGCAATGGTATAGAGCACATTTAACAGAATGGGGCAGGGATGACAAGAGTTCAGTTCAGTGGAGAGACTACAAAAGATTGGATTGTTCTCCTTAGAGCAGGAGAGATTAATAGAGATGTTCAAAATCATGTTTTTGATTTGAATTGGTCAGGTTTGCTTTCGAGGGCAAAAAGGCGGATAAGCAAAGGACACAGATTTAAGATAACTGACAAAGTGTACCCAGAGGAAACAAAATAACTTTTTTATGCAGCAAGTTATCATCTGGAATGCACTTCCTGAAAGGGTGATGGAAGCAGGTTCAATGATACTTGCATATTAATATTGAAAAGGAGAAGAACAAAGAAAAGTACAGCACAGGAACAGGCCCTTCGGCCCTCCAAGCCCGTGCCGATCATGATGCCCTAACTAAAGGAGAAAGAAACTTTCTGCCTTTACTGGGTCCATGTCCCTCTATTTCTTCCCTAGTCACTAACCCATCCAGATGCCTCTTAAATGTTGCTATTGTGCCTGCTTCCACCACCTCCTCTGGCAGCGCGTTCCAGGCACCCACCACTCTCTGCGTGAAAAGCTTCCCCCGGAAAGGGCTACAGGGAAAAAGCAATGGAATGAGAACAGTTGCGTAGTTCTTTCAAAGAACAGTTCCGATTGGTTGGCCCAAATAGCCCCGTCTGATGCACGATTCTCTGAATTAGGGTTAGGAATGCCACAAGTGGAGACAATGAGTTATTTTCCTTTAGGACTTAAAGGTACAAGGATAATTAACCACCAGGCCAAAACACCTCACTGATCGACTCCTGGACACGTCAGCTCACAAACTACAAACCTTTTGCCCAAGAATTTTTACATTCACGGGTCATTATAGAGGTAATAAACAGGACTGATAAAGTTAATCCTGTCTATTTCAAACAGAATTATGATGACGTGAGGCAGAGTATCAAACAAACAAAAATCAAATTAGGATTAATGTCTGGAAGTGAACGTGTGAGAATTCTGGGCAGGGCTGTGGAAGCATTGGCTCTGAAATTATTTTAAAATCACAGTTGGATATTGTGATGGGGGGTGGGGTGGGACTGTAAACTCAAAGGATGGATGAGGTTGGGGTGGTGTCAAATGGTCTTCCTGAATTATCTTTATGAAATGCTATACCATTGGTAATCTCATGAGATACAGCTGCACAAAGCAGACATATCACATCTGCAAAAAAAAAGTTCCAGATAATTTGTCAGGCATTTGCAGAGCACCATAGGGTAGAAAAACAGCAAGCGCATCTCTCGATAGAGAAAGAAGCAACACAATGATGAAAAAGTGCATCACAGAATAATCTATGAATAATTCGGATGTTAGAAGTTATGGAGTGTATCGGTGTCTGATCTCCATATTGAGCAGTGAGAGCAGAGAAACCATTGCAGATTGCAATTGGTTGACTGGTGGGATCAATAGGTGAGAATTCCTTCCCAAGAGGCTCAAGTGCCTGTTGCACAGTCAGGTGGCTGGTTTGTAGCATGAGTGAGGAACGAGTTTCCTGTTAACCAAATTGCAAGTGATTTCTTTATCAGCCAGATTCAGCAGAACAATGCATCACAACTAGCAGCAGTAATACTACACGCAAGAGCGTGGCATCCCCTCGTGCGACGTTAAGACACTTCCGGCTTCGTTTGGAGCAAAAGGAACTAATTGATAAAGAGAAATCAGGTACAGGGAATGTCTGCATGGGTTTCCTCCGGGTGCTCCGGTTTCCTCCCACAGTCCAAAGATGTGCAAGTTGGGTGAATTGGCCATGCTAAATTGCCCCCTAGTGTCCCAAGATGAGAGAGTTAGAGGGATTAGCTGGGTAAGTACGTGTGGTTACGGGAATAGAGCCTGGGTGGGATGCTCTGTTGGTGCAGACCCAATGGGCCAAATGGCCTCCTTCTGCACTGTAATGATTCTATGATTCTTCAGAATAATGTCAGGTTATCTTTTGGGGTGGCACAGTGGTTAGCACAGCTGCCTCAGCGCCTGAGACTTGGGTTCAATTCCAGCCTAGGGTGACTGTCTGGAGCTTGCACATTCTCCCCGTGTCTGCGTAGGTTTCCTCCGGGTGCTCCGGTTTCCTCCCACAGTCCAAAGATGTGCAGGTTAGGTTGATCGACTATGCTAAATTGCCCCTTAGTGTCCCAAGATGTATAGTTTAGGGGGATTAGCGGGGTAAACATGTGGGGTTACGGGAATAGGGCTTGGGTAAGATACTCTGTCGGAGAGTCAATGCAGACTCAATGGGCCAAATGGCCTCTTTCTGCACTGTAGCGATTCTATGATAAATTCAACAACACTTTTAAGGAACAAGCATAATTCCTTAAGTGCAACAATGACTACAGTTCAAAGTACTTAATTGGCTGTAAAATGCTACGAAACGTATTGTAAAAGGCAGAAAGGCAAGTCCACCTTTCTTTAATTCTGGTTCCCTTACTCAGTAGAAGATTTGTAAACTCGCATTTTAACGGATGTCTTGTTTTTATGCAGGATGACCAATATCATTATTGTAAACTAACTTTATTCAGAACAGAACATGGAGACTCATTGCAAGCCTACAGCCTGGTTTCAACTTGCATTTACCTGTGTTATCTGACCTCTGATCCCAGGACAGGTGACCCCATGAAGTACCACATGTACCATATTATATCTAATACAGGAATCTCTACCATAATTGCCATAATATCATGACAACAGGCAAATGATTTAGATATTGGAGTAAGAGAGTCATAAAGACAAAAGAATAGAAGCTGAAGTAAACCATTTGAACCTTCAAACCTACTCCGTCATTCAACAAGATCACGGCTGATCTTCGACCACACTTCCACCTGTCTGCATTGTCCCCTTGTCCCTTGATATTCAAAAACCTATCGACCTCTTCCTCGAATACACTCAACAACTGAACATCCACACACCTCTGGGGTAGAAAATAGAGTGTGACCTTGTGTTCTAGACTCCTCAGCTAAGATTTCATTTGCCTTCCCAAATACTTGCATGTAAGATTTAGGTTAGGTTTAGTGAGGTGGTTGATGCAGATACATTAGCGACATTTAATACTTATCTGGATTGACACATGAAAAGATGGGGAACAGAGGAATATAGGTCGTTGGTCTAGATAGGACAACGTGATCGGCGCAGGCTTGGAGGGCTGAGGGACCTGTTCCCCATAGAATCCTACAGTGCAGAAGGAGGTCATGTGGCCCATCGAGTCTACACCGACCACAATCCCACCCAGACCCTATCCCCATAACCCCATGCATTTACCCTAGCTAGTCCTCTGACACTAAGGGGCAATTTAGCATGGCCAATCCACCTAATCTGCACATCTTTGACTGTGGGAGGAAACTGGAGCACCCGAAGGAAACCCACGCAGACATGGGGAGAACGTGCAAACTCCACACAGACAGTGGCCCAAGCCGGGAATCGAACCCGGGTCCCTGGCGCTGTGAGGCAGCAGTGCTAACCACTGTGCCACTGTCTTTGTTCTGATGTGGGAGCCATCCCTCAATAGTGGAATGGTATTTTAAAGCCCACTACAGATAAACTAAGCCATAGCTATTGAATTGGGAAGTCATGACAGAACTGTCTTCAATGGTGGGTTAATGCATCTAGCATTCATTAGTCTTTATTATGCTGGTTTTGTAATATGTTCATTTTCCAGAATGCTAAAGAGATTAATTACGAATAGATGAATATTTCATATTTGAGTAATTGAGGGGAAGTAAATCAGAGTTTGTTGCCCTCTTTTACAGCAGCTGCTTTTCTATAAGGACCTCATTCAGCAAATGGGCAACTTATCATTTTATTAAAGAGAAAACTGTTGTATATTGCCAGCAGGGTGATCTGAGATGTTTGTTTTTGTTACTTGTTTGTTTTTGAAGTGTACTTAATTACACCTTGAGAACAGATATAAAGAAGCTGTAATCAAGAGTTAGTTGAAATTAGTTTGGCAATCAGTCTGATCATTGTAGAAATGTGCCCTCTGTACTGCACTGAGATGAACCACATTAGCGATGTCTTGAACCGTAGGAATGACACATCATTGCCAATGGAAACTGTGTACTTTGATCGTTTGCATCAGGGCTTGCCGCTCTGCTGTTGAAAGATGGCAGTTCCACATGTCCTTTTTCCTTCACTCTTGGGGCCCCCTCATCCCACCACCACTTTTCACTTGAGTACCGGGAGGATCAAGCTGCCAGGTAGAAGGTCAACACCTATCCAATTTTCCCACCCACTGCGGGAAGATGTCACAGCCTCTACTCAGCATGGCTCAGGTCAGGCTTGGGACTGGAAGCCCTTTGTGTCCTCACATCCTTTGTCCAGTAGCAGAACCCTAGGCCCACATTATAATAGGCCAATGATGCTGTTAATGGATTAGGAAGGATCGTATTACTGTACCGGGAATGCTGGGTTTGAAGTGTTTACAGCGCCATTCCGCAGCCCAGGGCCATTTTACCCTGCAACAGTTCCACATTATTCTTTCTTCCAGCTGTAGAGGTAGTTTAAAAGTATCTGCTTCACCCGAGGGCAATACCTTGTTCCACCCCCCCCCCCCCCCCCCCCCCCCCCCGCCCGCCCGCCCGCCCGCCCGCCCCAGGAAAGTCATGCTTTATCGTTGTGATCTTTAAACTGCAGTGGAGTGATTGTGGTGTCTGTCTCTTTAAGTTAGTAAGAGTTTTAACAACACCAGGTTAAAGTCCAACAGGTTTATTTGGTAGCGAATGCCATTAGCTTTCGGAGCGCTGCTCCTTCGTCAGATGGAGTGGAAATCTGCAGATATCCACTCCATCTGACGAAGGAGCAGCGCTCCGAAAGCTAATGGCATTTGCTACCAAATAAACCTGTTGGACTTTAACCTGTTGTTAAAACTCTTACTGTGTTTACCCCAGTCCAACACCGGCATCTCCACATCTTTAAGTCAGCACAGCAGAAGAGCATCACCTGGCTTGAGGGACCAATGGGAACAGAGAGTGAGTGATCACCCCAGAGGGTGGAGTCCTCCCTCAGGAAGAATCATCTAGAAGCCATGCAGTCAACATGAAAAGGCTGGAGCATAGCTCCTTGCAAACTCCACACAGTTACCCAGGGCCAGCGTGCTCACCACTGTGCCACCAGAAGATCAGAAACTTAAGTTCAGAGAGGACAGGTAAGTCTGACACCCCAAAAAAAATCACTGATTTCTTTATTCATGTACTACACATTCCGAATAAAATCCAAAAAGCCACCAGCCCTTTTATGGTGTTAGTTATCTGTACTCGAAAACTCAAAGAACTCTGTATTTGGAGACTCTTCATCGCCCCTCACCATCAGCCAGAGTATACACTCCCATTCCCCCCTCACCATCAGCCAGAGTATACACTCCCATTCCCCCCTCACCATCAGCCAGAGTATACACTCCCATTCCCCCCTCACCATCAGCCAGAGTATACACTCCCATTCCCCCCTCACCATCAGCCAGAGTATACACTCCCATTCCCCCCTCACCATCAGCCAGAGTATACACTCCCATTCCCCCCTCACCATCAGCCAGAGTATACACTCCCATTCCCCCCTCACCACCAGCCAGAGTATACACTCCCATTCCCCCCTCACCACCAGCCAGAGTATACACTCCCATTCCCCCCTCACCATCAGCCAGAGTATACACTCTTATTCCACGATTTCCCTCCCAAAATGTATTAACTATCACTTGCTTGCCAGTTCTGCTAACATATCTTTGTCTCTCCTTGTTATTTGTATCATCAGCAACTTTGAAATTGTGATTTATTTGGGGTTACGAGAATAGGGCCTGGGTGGGATTGTGGTCGGTACAGACCCATTGGGCCGAATGGCCTCCTTCTGCACTGTAGGGATTCTATGATTTAAATTCATTCCGAGAGTGTGGGTCTTGCTGACAAAGCCAGCAATTATTGCCCATCCTTAACAGTCCTTTAGAGGGTGCTGCTGAGCCACCTTCTTAAAACCACTGTGAGCTTACTGGGCCGTTTCAGAGGGCTGTGAAGAGTCAGCAACATTGCTGTGGATCAGGAGTTACCTGTACGGCAGAATGGTTAAGAATGTCTGACATCCTTCCCTGAAGGACATTCGTGAACCAGATGGGGTGTACGACAAGCTGGCATTTTCCTGATCATTACTGAGACTAGCTTTTTATTTCAGATCTAATTAATTAATTGAATTTAAATTCCCCTAGCTGTTGTGTTGGGATTTGAATTCATGTCTCCAGAACATCAGTGCAGTGTTAAGATTGTTATTTCAGTAATATTACCACCATCCACCTGCCCCGTTCCCCATGATCAAGTTCAAATCACATCCAGGCGCCAAGGACAAAAAATGAATCTGTCACCGACTCTCGAGGTAAAATACTTCAAACCTTCTCAGACAGAACACCCATTTACTCTAACCCGGTTTCTCGTGCATCAACAAATGTTCCACGTAGCTACATTTCCTCGTGTCACATTCCTCCATTTCTCTCACTAGCCTCGACAGATATCTTACTAAATATCCATATAGACTGCACTTACCACATTCATTTAGAGATGGAGATAGATAAGAGGCTTGTGTAGAGCGTAAACATAGTCTTAGTCCAACTGAACCTAATGGACATTTCTGTGCGGTAAATTCTACACAATTCCCGATATCCGGTTAAACCCGTCCTCTTGTATAATTTTTCCCAACCATTCCCCATATCTCTATCCATGTAGAACACACCCCATTATAATTCCATTTGCAGGATTACCTCCAGTGAAACTCCTCCACACAATTACAGTAATGAGCAGCAGGGCAAAGCAGCATTTCCGGAAAACAAGCAGTCTGAAGGATTAAAGCATACAGGCCAGCCAGTGGCGGGGGAGGGCGGCAGCGGGCAGCCCGCGGCGGGGGAGGGCGGCAGCGGCGGGGGAGGGCGGCAGCGGGCAGCCCGTGGCGGGGGAGGGCGGCAGCGGGCAGCCCGTGGCGGGGGAGGGCAGCAGCGGGCAGCCAGCGGCGGGGGAGGGCGGCAGCGGGCAGCCAGCGGCGGGGGAGGGCGGCAGCGGGCAGCCAGCGGCGGGGGAGGGCGGCAGCGGGCAGCCAGCGGCGGGGGAGGGCGGCAGCGGGCAGCCAGTGGCAGGGGAGGTCAGAGTGCACAGCCAGTTTTTGGTTAGTCAGGAACATGACATAATCTAAAATCCACATGTCTGTTTGTGTCAAATATAGTAAGAAGTTTAACAACACCAGGTTAAAGTCCAACAGGTTTATTTGGTAGCAAAAGCCTGTGTGGCTTTTGCTACCAAATAAACCTGTTGGACTTTAACCTGGTGTTGTTAAACTTCTTACTGTGTTTACCCCAGTCCAACGCCAGCATCTCCACATTGTGTCAAATATACCAGATTGTGCTTTAAATTGGACTGAAGTAAATGTTAGTGTAAGTGTGCCATTGAGTTTCAGCCGAGTTCTCCGCTATATAATTGCACAAGATGAATTGATTGGAGATGTCCGCGATCAGCAATGGCTTTGCAAATCACAACAAAACTGACGAGAGAAACAGACGCTGTGTGCTAATTACATTCAGCATTAACATTTTCAGCGTCTGTCAAAAGCAGTAGCTTGCGAGGTAAAAGCAACTCTTGAACTTGGTGTTCTCTGCTGCAAGTCTTTTCAAGCATCTCAGAGGCTCCAAAACACAGATTAGCCCACATAAAGGAAGTGTACAGACAATGGGACAGGTCCGAGTGTGCAGTGGGTGCAGAGGGAAGAGGAGGAATGGTCTGTGCTGGGGCTGAGTGCGGAGGCAGGGTAGATATTGTGTTTATCAAGGCCACCATCATCACCGGCAGAAACAAAATAAACTGTTTGGGATATTTATCGACTTGAAGAAATCAACTCGCGTTTGAATTTGGAAATTATAATTAGTTTAGTGTTAAGACAACTAACATTTCTTTTGCATTTCTTACATTGAGGGCTATCTTAGAGCATAGGGCAATGGACAAAGAATGGAACCAGAGAGAAGGGAGTGGTTGGTAAGCTTTGAGAGTTTGAGAAAGGAGGGGTAAAATGGGTGTGCTGAAAGATAGAGATCCAGAGAATTGGGGCACAGTGTGATAGCTGCAACAAAACTCAAGAACATTGATACCATGGGGGCAAGGCAGGCAGCAGCCCTGTCACGGGACTTAATAACCTCCTCAAGGAAGCAGTGCACACACAATCTACAGGGTGTACTGCAGCATCTCACTCACCATGATTACTTTAACATCACCTCTGTCTTCTCCGACCACCCCACTAAGGTTGTGGAACCAGCTCCACCCCCACATCTCTCACAATCCTGGATTGTACATACATTGCCATTGTTAAATCAATATCCTGGAATTTCCATCTGAGTGCTGTCAGAACCAGCAGCATAAGGGATACAGCAGCTTAAGAAAAAAGACAAACACAACCTCCTTGGTGCCACCCAAATGCCAAGAATAAGTTTTTAAAAAGAAAATGGCTTGCGTTGATTGTAGATTCAAGCATAAAAACAAGGGACCAGCTTGGATTTTGCTTCTTGCTTGCTACTGCGTTTAGTTCCCATGAGACTAAGTACAGCTTATTTTACAGAACTTTATTAAAGTACCAGAAAAGCAAAACAGAGTTCAATAAAATCACCTGGGATCTGACATTTAGACAAACAACTTGCAGTTTTCTCAAACTGAAGTATGATTATTGAAGATTCAGCACGACTTCCTTAATTTCATTACAACGCAAGGATTTTTCTTTTAAAGAATCTTCCTTCACAAGAATCATGATGCTGATTTGTGTCTCAGCCAAGCATCTGAAGGAGGAGGCCAAGTTGTTCAAGTGCTTGAAACTAATCTTGCAAGGTGCTCGAGTTAACAATGATTTAAATTGGTTTGGTCCTCATCATTGTCAGATATTTCTCACCTAGGTTGACTCAAATTGGAAAGCCTGTCCCAAGTTTTCAGAGGTCGGCTGGTGAGATATCTTCCACAGAGAGCGAACAAAGAAAAGAATCAACACACAAAAATAGCTCAGTGCAACCAGCCCAGTCCATCATGCAAACCAGCCTCCCATCCATTGACTCTGTCTACAGTTCCCGCTGCCTCGGAAAAGCAGCCAGCGTAATTAAGGTCCCCACACACCCCGTACATACTCTCTTCCACCTTCTTCCATTGGGAAAAGATACAAAAGTTTGAGGTCAGGTACCAACCGACTCAAGTACAGCTTCTTCCCTGCTGCCATCAGACTTTTGAATGGACTTACCTTGCATTAAGTTGATCTTTCTCTACACCCTAGCTATGACTGTAACACTACATTCTGCACTCTCTCCTTTCCTTGTCTATGTATGGTATGCTTTGTACAGCGCGCAATAAACAATACTTTTCAGTATATACTAATACATGTGACAAAAATAAATCAAATCAAAAAAGTCAGTCATGAATGTTTATGTAATTTGAGGAATAACAAACATCACAACTACAGTATTACCTGCGTCGTGTCATTCACTTGTACTGTTTAGTAAATGCAGTTAAAGTTTTAATTAAAGTCTGACGTGGCAAGAACAACTTGCATTTGTATCTTCAACATAGTAAAAGTGTCTGGAGGTGCTTCACAGGAGGGTTACCAGACAAAATTTGACAATATTGTCACTGTTAATGACAATATTCATTAATAGCTGAATGACTTTATTGAACTGGCTACGAAGGCAAGATGGATCACGTGACAAAACTGATCAGCTCAAACAAAGTAAAAATGGTTCCCTATTAGCTCACCAGGCACTTTACAAATCGTCTTTGATATCAGGGCACAAAGGTGACAGAGTGTTCAGACATCTACACCCCAAATACAAAATGCCTGGATTTAAAACTAAAACATATCACAATACAACCATCTCTGTGGAGTTTACTCCTGCAACAGGCAGCAGAATGAAATCCTACTGCACTGTATTTATCAAGGGGGTTTACACATGTTCCAGTCTGCCCCAAATGCCCTGTACCTTTGGTTACATTGGGGACAAAGATTAGAGTGTGGGGAAAGGAAGGCAGCTCTCAAGGCAACATTGGGACACACAGCTGAAGGAGAGGAGAGGAGGGGGAAACTGAGAGGGGTGCAGGTGTGAAATAAAGTTGGTGACAATATTCTAACACAAAGTGTTTCTGCTGGGCGTCGCTGGCTGGCCAGCATTTATTGCCCATCCCGAGTTGTCTGAGGGCAGTTGAGAGTCAACCACATTGCTGTGGCTCTGGAGTCACATGTAGTCACATGTAAGGATGGCAGATTTCCTTCAAAACATTAGTGAACCAGATGGGTTTTTCTGACAGTTGACAATGGTTTCATGGCCATCAGTAGATTCTTAATTCTAGGCTTTTTTTAATTGAATTCAAATTGCACCATCTGCCGTGGTGGGATTTGAACCAGGGTCTCCCAGAACATTAGCTGGGTTTCTGGATTAAAAGTCTAGTGATAATACCATCGCCTCCCCTTAAATCGGGTGCTTCAAATCAGCTTGTAATGAGATAAATGTCATTAAGGCAGTGTGAACTTTGAGCTGCTTACTCACAGGGTCACTCAGATGTCCTCCCACAAGTTGCTGATGGACCAATGAAACTGCAAAGCACAGATTACAGAAATGTGAACTATCTCCATCCATATATCAGCAATTTGATGGAATGAGATTGCTTTTCAATACAAGGCCTACAATCCTGCAGGCCTGCTTTTGTTCACTGCGCTCCCCGACCACATCCCAATTTTCAATCATGGCAGCAAGGAACAATTCACACATCTCACCCATGAATAATTTTTATAAGGAAAAAGCAAGGATAGATAGCTGAGAGAGAAAGAAAACAGCATTGTTGCAATCGAAGAGAATGAAGAACTACATGAAGATCAAAGATTTAGGGGAGTTTCCAGAGAGGCCCAGCAAGATCAGGTGCCTCCAATAGCACACTCGGGTGGTTTGTGATCTCAACGGCCTGGCACTGGGTCAATATCTTGGAACTGCCTCCCTAACAGCACCATGGGTCTGCCTACACCTCAAGGACTGCAGTAGTTCAAGAGGGCAGCTCATCACCACCTTCGCAAGGGCAAATAGGGGTGGGCAATAGATGCTGGCCTAGCCATGACATCCACATTCTCTTAAAGAACGAAAAAAACATACTATTGGAAACACCACCACCTGCAACGTTCTGCTACAAGCTATACACCATCCTGACGTAGAAACACATTGCCATTTCTTCACTGCCGCTGGGTCACAATCTTGGAATTTCTTCCCTAACAGCACTGTGGGTGTCTGTACATTACATGGACTGGAACAATCAAGGTGGTAATTCATCACCACCTTGTCAATTAGGAATGGGCAATAAATGCTGCCTTTGTTAGTGACATTCACTTCATGAGAACAAAAAGAAATCAAGGGCCATATTTTGATTGATGTGTGAGCCGACCAAAGCACTTACTGAGGAAACGTATAAGCTCAAGAAACCACGCATGTGCTGAGATGAATATTGAGTGAAAGGATAGTGATATGGATCTGGAACATGCCCCTGTGAGTTTAGCATGTAGACTGTGCTTTGGAAGCAGACTGAGAATAAATTCTACAAAGTGTTTGGTTTCCCGTAACACATGTCATTAGATAATGGCCAATTAAGCTGTACATGGAGGGTAAACACATCAGTGAACATTAAAAGATGTGAAGCTTTGTTCCAATCTAATTTTACGGAGAATGCAGAGAGGAGAAATATTGCAGCAGGTCTAAAATGGCAATGGAATTGTAATTATTCGTCCATTTAACCAATTACAAATGCTGTCTACTTTCCTCCTTTTAATGAAAGCAAAGTGTTGATCCCATTAAGCTCACATTGTATTGCAGAGCCAAATAATTTACAAAGAAGATAGCAGTCAATAATCTTACAAGCGGTGAACACTACAAGTTGAAAATTTAATTTTACACAGGGAGTTAGACCAGAGGGTTAGTGCTGACCTATTTACAGCAAACAGGTGACCTTATTTGCTTTAGCAGCTGCCTGGAAGTAAGAAAGTGCATTAACAAAAAAAATCACATTTTTAAAAATCTGCAATCGTAACGATCCAATTTTGTGCAACATCACCGGACACGGCAACCCCCCCGCCCCCGACACACCAAACCCCGGCCCGCACCCCCCCCCCCCCCCCCCCCCGACACACCAAACCCTGGCCCGCCCTGGACATGCCAAACCCCGATTCATCAGCGGACACGGCAAACCCCGATCCACCATCGGATACGCCAAACCCCGATCCACCAGCGGATACGCCAAACCCCAATCCATCACCGGATAAAGCAAACCCCGATTCATCACTGGATAAAGCAAACCCCAATCCATCGCCGGATAAAGCAAACCAGATTCATCACCAGATAAAGCAAACCAGATTCATCACCGGATACAGCAACCCCGGTCCAATTTTCCATTTCTTATTTTCTCAGGCATGTACAAACATGCCACCCATGTTTAATAACGCAAGTCACAAAATTAACACTACAGTGCTGCACCACAACAATGCTACCCACAGCCATCAACTAGAGCTTCAAACCATTCTAATGGGTGGTAACGTCCGCAGAGTGTCAGTCTCTGCTGGATTGCCACTCCCGACACTTACCCTCGCTGGGATTCCACAGCCCCTGTCTCACCCAACCTTCGTCATTCAGGCTGAGTGAGTCAGGAGCAGTGCAGCGTGCCCCCAGGGTAGCATTGGCCTGGAGAGAGCGAGCGAGCGAGGGGGGGCAGTTAGGGGGTATTATTGGCAGGTCCCCTGAAGGGGTGTGTGTACGCAGGGGGTTCTCCTGCAAAGCTGGGTCCAGGTGTTTAGGTAGTTGCTGTGTAGTTAGAAGGGATTTTCTCCTTCACTATCAGGGTGAGACTGGCAGACCGGATTTAAAGTTTAAATCGCTTCTAACCAATCGTTTCAAGCTCAGCACATTTGTCCAGAGGAAGTTAGCACTTGTGGATAATTGCCAGGTAAACTCTTACATGGTTACTTCCTAGAGGGATTCCCCAGCGCATTATTGGGGTAACCCCCAAATGTGACGCTGGGGAACCAAGAAGCTTTGGGCCAATATGATTCACACGGTAAATACACTATGTGACGTGGCACTCCCATTCTGACCAGGAAACTCCCATTCGGCTTCCATTGCTGGCCTGCACTGGATTTTGCAAAGAAAACATCGCCTTTCAACTGACTGCAGTCCATCAAAGGAGACAAATAGAGAGAGTGAATTACATTCCCAAACACAATCAGAGCATCTTCACACGCTGCCATCAGTGGAGGACAGGATCAAGTTCAACTGTAATGGTGCCAGCCCCCCACAGCTCCCCTCTTCTGGTGCCTCTTCTCTTAGCCCAGCCCATTAGGTTCCTTCCCTCTGTCCACCACTGCTATGCTCATCCCCCAATCCCCACTTTATCATCCTCATCTACAACCCCCAAAACCAACCACCCTCTAACCTTCCCAGTCACCTGGTTCCCCCCCCCCATTCTAGAGTTGAACAGCCAGCTAATCTTCAGGAGATGATGGGGGTGGTGGTGGTGGGGAGGGGACGGACGCAATGGAAAGCTAAAAAGAAATAGCCCCATAATGCACCCACTAATAGGAAATGGATGTTTGCACAGAACAAATGTCAAGTGCATCCATCCTGTGACTAAAGTCATCGAGAGTAAAAGGCGGAAAGAGCAAGCATGCGTTTGAAGATAATGAAACTCAAAACTAGTTGCAGAAGTGAACAGGAAATGCTGGAAAATCTCAGCAAGTCTGACAGCAACTGTGACAAGAGAATAGAGCCAATGTTTCGAGTCTGGATGACCCTTCGTCAGAGCTGCATCCACAGTATTTTGCTTGTATTTCTGAAGTGAACACTGGTCATGTGCATCCTTCAGGGAGAATGTCATCACAGTCCGGCTGAAATGGAGGACTCCATGACGACCATCATCAATCATACCAGTCCCTCGTATTAAAAAAAATATTTCCATGCATCAGTGGGTCAGCCTGCCTCCTGGTTATTAACGTACTATTGTGTGTAAAGCAATAAACAGGCACTGGGGAAACAAGGCCATCTTTAATGAAAATCTCATCTCAGGACAAAAGTGATAACAATAAACCAATTTACCTCTGGCTTTCTGCTTCCTCTGCACCATTATTTATACTCGACATAAAATGCAAGGATAATCAAAAATTATTTCTTGATCAAAGCCACAATTGTAATACAAATAGCAGCTGTAGCAGAATTTTATAAAGGAAAAACAATGCATTATATTATAGAATTCTTCAGCATCAGGCCATTCAGCCCATCCTGTCTGTGCCATCTCTCTCAAATAACTATCCAATCTTTTTTTATTCTTTCACAGGAATGGGTGGCACGATGGCACAGTGGTTAGCACTGTTGCCTCACAGTGCCAGGGACCTGGGTTCAATTCCCAGCTTAGATCACTGTCTGTGTGGAGTTTGCACGTTCTCCCAGTATCTGCATGGGTTTCCTCCGAGTGCTCCAGTTTCCTCTCCCAGCCCAAAGATGTGCAGGTTAGGTGCATTGGCCATTGTAAATTGCCCCTTATTGTCAGGGGGATTGGCAGGGTAAATAGTAGGGTTACGGGGATAGGGTGGGATTGTCGTCGGTGCAGGCTTGATGGGCCGAATGGCCTCCTTCTGTACTGTAGGGATTCTATGATTCTATGTGGATGTCACTGGCAAGGTCAGAGTCCATTGCCCATCCCTAATTGCCCTTGAACTAAGTGGCTTGCTCGGCCATTTCAGAGGGAAGATCCATTTCTGTGGGTCTGCAGATACGTGTAGGCCAGACCAGATAATCATCGAGTCATAGAGGTTTACAGCATGGAAACAGGCCCTTCGGCCCAACTTGTCCATGCTGCCCTTTATTTTTCGAAACCCCTAAGCTAATCCCAATTGCCCGCATTTGGCCCATATCGCTCTATACCCATCGTACCCATCTAACTGTTAAAATGCAATTGTACCCACCTCTACTACTACCTCTGGCAGCTTGTTCCAGACACTCACCACCCTGTGTATGAACAAATTGCCCCTCTGGACACTTTTGTATCTCTCCCCTCTCACCTTAAACCTATGCCCTCTAGTTTTAGGCTCCCCTACCTTTGAGAAAAGATATTGTCTATCTAGCTGATCTGTGGCCCTCATTATTTTATAGACCTCTATAAGATCACCCCTCAGCCTCCTACACTCCAGAGGAAAAAGTCCCAGTCTATCCAGCCTCTCCTTATAACTCAATCCATCAAGTCCCAGTAGCATCCTAGTAAATCTTTTCTGCACTCTTTCTAGTTTAATAATATCCTTTCTATAATAGGGTGACCAGAACTGTACACAGTATTCCAAGTGTGGCCTTACCAATGTCTTGTACAACTTCAACAAGACATCCCAACTCCTGTATTCAATGCTCTGACCGATGAAACCAAGCTGAATGCCTTCTTCACCACTTTGTCCACCTGTGACTCCACTTCCAAGGAGCTATGAACATGTACCCCTAGATCTCTTTGTTCTATAACTCTCCCCAACGCCCTACCATTAACTGAGTAAGTCCTGCCCTGGTTCAATCTACCAAAATGCATCACCTCGCATTTGTCTAAATTAAACTCCATCTGCCATTCGTCAGCCCACTGGCCCAATTGATCAAGATCCCATTGCAATCCTAGATAACCTTCTTCACTGTCCACAATCTTGGTGTCATTTGCAAACTTACTAACCATGCCTCCTAATTTCTCATCCAAATCATTAATATAAATGACAAGTAACAGTGGACCCAGCACCGATCCCTGAGGCACACCTTTAAATCTGCTCCTTTAAGATGGATTTTTACAACGTTCAACGATGGTTTCATCATTACTGAGGAAAGCTTTCAATTCCAGCTTTATTAGCTGAGTTTAAATTCTGCCAGCTGCTGTGGTGGGATGTGAACATATGCAAGCTCCACACAGTCAGTCAGCCACCCAAGGTCAGAATTGAACCCGGGTTCCTGGCGCTGTGAGGAAGCAGTGCTAACTGTGCCACCCTGATTTTGGGCTGTAAATTTGATGCAATTACATGCCACAGCTGTTCATCAGAAATAACGCGGCTTGTACAAGCCTCTCATCTTGATTCAACACTGGGCTGGGGTGGGACAGCAGTGGAGGAAATGAACACTGCTCTCCTCCCAATCCTGCAACCCCAATCCACAAATATTTGGAGCCTGTATTGACACCCACGGCATCTTGGTACTTCTTGACATAAACACCAGAGAAAACACATTTTTCTTGAAAACATGTAAAATCTTATGTTCAAGTTATTCCATCCTAAGCAACTTATTTTGTGGTTCTTATGCTCCACACAATGACAGTGGGTAGGCAGATTATCACACAGTCAACTAATGGTCACTGGAGCTTAGTGTGCAACTATAAGTCTCATGATTTCACCACATTTTCTACAGAAATGTGGGGAATGGACAGCAATGAAAGAAGTAAAATAAAGTTTATTTATTAGTCACAAGTAGGTTTATATTAACACTGCAATGGAGTTACTGTGAAAATCCCCTAACCAAGGAAGCCTTGGCTGCACGAAAAGATGGGTTACAAATGAGCGCAGGGGCAGAAGTGCACCAGGAACAGAGAGTAACAGTGATGAAAGTGTGATGGGAACAGAGGAAGAGAGCAACAACACAGCTAAACAGAGATACATAAAAGAGAAAACATCCAGAAATCACAATGAAAGTAACTGTGAAACTGGAGCAATGATTCATCCCGACCAACTCTGTAAAACAACAGACGTTATCCAGCAGCTTCACCAATAGCTCTTCATTCATTTAAGCTTTGCACACCAATAGTGACAACCTTTGACCAGAAAATAGTACAGCAAATTTGTAATTTCTTTAAAATGTCTGTGAAATCTGTAATTGTTTTTAAGAATGGTTGAAAAGTATTTTCTTAAGAGTTTGTAAGAATTGCAAAGAGATCAATTGTAATTTTTTGACTCACAAGAGATGCTGCTCTATATGATCTCACAGTTCTGGATCTGGGGGCAGGACCAACAGGAGGGAAGGGTGTGTGGCTGGCAGACACAAAGGGAGAGCTGGAGGCAGAAGGCAATTCATGCACAGTCTCAGGAGCTCTTGGAGGCACTGTGTAAGGAGGCTAAAAAGATCTGAAACCTTGAAGGTTGTGTGAATAGCCGAGACTTTAACAGAAGTTTTACCAGAAGTGGCCAAACAATGAACTGGGGGTGTCAGTTGGTCATAGAATAAAATCATGGAATCTCTGCAATGCAGGAGGCGGCCATTCGGCCCATCGAGTCTGCACTGACAACAATTCCACCCAGACCCTATCCTTGCAATCCCACATAATCTCCCTGACACTAAGGGACAACACCACCCAGACCTGTTCCCCGTAACCCCAAGTATTTACCCCACTAATCCCCCTAACCTACACATCTTGGGACACTAAGGAGCAATTTAGCATGGCCAATCCACCTAACCTGCACATCTCGAGTGTGGGAGGAAACCGGAGCACCCGGAGGAAACCCACATAGACATGGAGAGAATATGCAAACTCCGCACAGTCACCTGAGGCGGGAATTGAACCCAGGTCCCTGGTGCTCTGAGGCAGCAGTGCTAACCACTGTGCCACCCCGGCAGTTGAAAAGGAATTCTGGAGAGCCATACTATCAGGAGTGTCGTGACCCAAGAAAGACAGGGACCGCAGAAGTGTCTCCTGTTGACAATAACTGTACTCGGGGAACCCAGAGGTGAAGGTTGCTGTCATATAGTATTCCAGAACCTATCCTCCGCATATAAAGAACTGCATTTGGGGAACTGTGTAGCTATGCAATGCCATACATGATGAAGGGGAAAGCTTGTGGAAGATGTTGTTTCGACGAAAGGGAAATTTCCCTTTTTATTTGGAAGTATAATTTTCCTGTCCATTCATGTTTAATTTCTGTTGGGTTCTCATTCGTGTCAAAGTAAAACTTACAAGTAGTAAAATTTGTTGGCAATTTCTTCATTTTGGGAGTTTGGTTTACGGTTCCCTCATGGTGATTGGAACAGCAGCTTCATCATTCTTACACGCCAATTTCTCACGACATGCTCTCACATCAATGGTTTCACCATTCTGGTACATCCTGGTACAATCCACCTCAGCACACCAGATGCATTCAGTCCAATAAAAATGCAGATCAACGTTCAGGTAATCGCCAATACTTTTAAAAAAATATTTCTCTCTTCGATTTTTATCCTCCACCCTGTCTGAGACACAGCCTCACGCCGTGGTACTGCTTTATGAGTGCTCTTAACCCTTTGCTGCCTCAAGCTGACAATTATTGATGTGTAAAGCTAGATGATAAGGGTCAATTGACTATTCAACCTCTGTGCCATCAACAACCTGTATTTACGTAGCATATTTAACTCAGTAACGTCACAAAAACCTTCACAGGAACATTATCAAAGTTTGACAGCAAGCTGCTTGGAAGGTATCGAGTCAGAAGGCCAAAAGTGGGAGAAATCTTTAAGGAGGGGATTCCAGAGCTCAGAGTCTCAGCAGCTGAAGCAACAGTCACCAACACTGGAAAAGCAGGGGTGTGCAGGAGACCAGATATATAGAGGAACACAGCTATCTCAGAGGGTTGAGAGTCTGATGAGGTTTACAGAGATACGGAGGGGTGAGGCCATGAAGGGATCTGAAAACACAAATGAGAACTTTAAAAATTGAGGCACTGATTAAATGGGAGCCGATACAGGTCAGCGATCACAGAGTGATGGGTGAACTGGACTTGGTGCAAGGAACGATATGGACAGCAGAACTTGAGATGAATTGCAGTTTATGGAGGGTGTTGAACTTGCAGGGGCCCTGGCAGACATATTTAAAATGTCAGTATTCACGGGGGAGGTGCCGGATGATTGGAGGGTGGCTCATGTTGTTCCGTTGTTTAAAAAAGGTTCCAAAAGAAATCCGGGAAATTATCGGCCAGTAAGTTTGACGTCGGTGGTGGGCAAGTTATTGGAAGGTGTGATACGGGATAGGATCTACAAATATTTAGATAGACAGGGACTTATTAGGGAGAGTCAACATGGCTTTGTGCGTGGTAGGTCATGTTTGACCAATCTATTAGAGTTTTTCGAGGAGGTTACCAGGAAAGTGGATGAAGGGAAGGCGGTGGATGTTGTCTACCTGGATTTCAGCAAGGCCTTTGACAAGGTCCCTCATGGGAGGTTAGTTAGGAAGGTTCAGTCGCTAGGTATACATGGGGAGGTAGTAAATTGGATAAGACACTGGCTCAGTGGAAGAAGCCAGAGAGTGGTTGTGGAGGACTGCTTCTCTGAGTGGAGGCCTGTGACTAGTGGTGTGCCGCAGGGATCGGTGTTGGGTCCATTGTTGTTTGTCATCTATATCAATGATCTGGATGATAATGTGGTCAATTGGATCAGCAAGTTTGCTGATGATACAAAGATTGGAGGTGTAGTGGACAGTGAGGAAGGTTTTCAAGCTTGCAGAGGGATTTGGACCAACTAGAAAAATGGGCTGAAAAATGGCAAATGGAATTTAACGCAGACAAGTGTGAGATATTGCACTTTGGAAGGACAAATCAAAGTAGAACGTACAGGGTAAATGGTAGGACTCTGAAGAGTGCAGTTGAACAGAGGGATCTGGGAATACAGGTACAGAATTCCCTAAAAGTGACGTCACAGGTGGATAGGGTCGTAAAGAGTGCCTTTGGTACATTGGCCTTTATAAATCGGAATATCGAGTATAAAAGTTGGAGTGTTATGGTAAGGTTATATAAGGCATTGGTGAGGTCAAATTTGGAGTATTGTGTACAGTTTTGGTCACCTAGTTACAGGAAGGATGTAAATAAGATTGAAAGAGTGCAGAGAAGGTTCACAAGGATGTTGCTGGGACTTGAGAAGCTGAGTTACAGAGAGAGATTGAATAGGTTGGGACTTTATTCCCTGGAGCGTAGAAGATTGAGGGGAGATTTGATAGAGGTGTATAAGATTTTGATGGGTATAGAGAGTGTGAATGCGAGCAGGCTTTTTCCGCTGAGGCTAGGGGAGAAAAAAACCAGAGGGCATGGGTTAAGAGTGAAAGGAGAAAAGTTTAAAGGGAATATTAGGGGGGGCTTCTTCACGCAGAGAGTGGTGGGAGTGTGGAATGAGCTGCCGGATAAAGTGGTAAATGTGGGGTCACTTTTAACATTTAAGAAAAACTTGGACGGGTTCATGGAAGAGAGGGACGTGGAGGGATATGGTCCAAGTGCAGGTCAGTGGGACTAGGCATAAAATGGTTCGGCACAGACAAGAAGGGCCAAAAGGCCTGTTTCTGAGCTGTAATTTTCTATGGTTCTATGGTAGAATGAGGGAACAAACCAGGAGTGCACTGGAATAGCTAAACCGAGAAGTAACAACGGCATGAATGAGAATTTCAGCAGCAAATGAGGCAGGGGTGGAAGTGGGTGATGTTAATGAGGTGGAAAGAGGTGGTTTTAGTAATGGCATGGATATGTGGTTAGAATCAGAAACCGGTCCTGTTCTCGTTTGACATCAGCAAGCACTCAGACATCTCTATATATTTATTTATATAGACCACTGATTAGTGACCAAGGACAAGAAACCTGGCTGGTTTCTCATCTACTCCTAAGGGCACTAAAATATTTTACTGTTACAGTGATTAGGATCGGCTAACTTTGCACAGGTCAGGATTCACTTTTGGTCTGTATCAACTAGGGTTACAACCAGTGACCTTTCAGTGCTACAGCTCAGGGTCATATGACCCGGAATCATAAAATGCTTACAGTGTAGGAGGTCTGCTGGCTCATCTTGTCTGCAAGAGCGACTCAGCTAAATTGGGTGGTGCTACCTTAGACAACACTCTTTGCAAACAGGCCCTTTCTATCCATTAGTCAGTTAATCATAAAGTGCAAATTATCCGGCCCTTGCTTCCACTTGGCAAATGGCAACTTTATTTAAGTGACATTTTTCCTGCTCAAGTTACTGATATCAGACATAGAAAAAAACTGAAAACTTGTCTAAATGTTTTACTACATTAATATTTATGAGAAACAAGGTAAAGTGAAGTCCTACATCCTCAACTCTTTACACAAGTATGAAAACCTTGCAAACATATTGCAGGCCTGTCAGCACCTGAGGGAGCACGTTCTACAACTTACTGCTAACACTCCTCACTCTGAAAATGGACCACCTCTTCAAGCTCCCAGCACTGATTCCAAATAGCAGCAGTCGCACAAAGAGCATGTGGCGACCATTAAAATCCAACTTCCTGCGACAGCAGCTAGGAAGGAGTCTCGAATCTGGCTGGCTCCCTTCTCTGTGCACAGACTGGGGGAATGGTAACAAGGCAGGAGCAGGGGAACTCACACTGTTACTGGGCTGTAGCTGTACAGCTTTCCATTGACCTAGATTTCTACACGGATGTACAGTCAGCTGGTATGCCGAATAACCTGGCAAAGACTGCATTTGCTTTGATGACGCTGCTATAATTCTTCACCAATGTTTTATGTTCTCTGTTTCTTGTGTGCATGATTGCACACACGTGAATATAAATATATGCACATATCTGCATATACATAGGCATCAGACAAAAGATAAATATATTTGATAAAATCGATATCAAAAGCGCAATGAGCTCACAACCCCAGCTCGCCCTCAGTTTAAGCTTCCAGCTCTCCACTCCCCTCCACCTTCACTACTTTGCAGCTTTTCTACATGTCACGCATCCTGCTTGGCCTGCCGCCTTACCCAATGCCTGCCTGCACCCATTCACCCAGCCCCATACCCTGACCCAGCTCCTCCCCTCTTTGCTGGCACCCAGTACTCCGCCAAGAATCGGTGATTTATTAAAACTGCGGAAACACAAATCATTTACAGGCACTCGCAAAAACAAATCGCCGCTCCTCAAGATAAAAGCAAAATACTGCAGATGCTGGAATCTGACCTTCCTGTCGTTTGCCACTTCAACACCCCACCCTGCTCTCCTGTCCACATGTCCACCCTAGGTCTTTTGCAATGTTCTACTGAACCCCAACGCAAATTGCAGGAACAGCTCTTCATCTTCCGGTTGGGCACTTTACAGCCTTCTGGACCGAACATTGAGTTCAACAACTTCAGAGCATGAACTCTCTCCTCCACCTTCACCCCATTTCCATTTATTTTATTTCATTTCATTTCCTTCATCCATTTTATCGTCCTTCATTATTTTCACTTCTCTATTCTCACTCTCCATTTTGCCCCCACCCCCACCACAGCCCCCCATCCCCACCTTCAGTGCAACTGCCACATTCGTCAGGCAGTCTCCTTAACAATCCGTACCTCCGTTCTGCCACACTCATATTCTGATCACTTTATGGACACTTTTAACACCTTTCTCAGCCTTCTTCATCATCATTTACATTCCCTTTGTATAATTACAACTCCCCCCCCCTCCCCCCATGCTCATATAGAAATCTCTTCTGATTTTCTTTTCTCTTAGCTCCAATGAAGAGTCAACCAGACTCGAAACGTTGCCTCTATTCTCTCTCCACAGATGCTGTCAGACCTGCTGAGATTTTCCTGCATTTTCTGTTTTCGGACCGCGCCTTAAGCTTGCTTTCAACCCCTCTTCCCACTGCAGCCAGACATTAACCTCCCCGCCGCCCCCCCGCCTCGATGCTGCAAGATGGACACTTTCAGTGATCCCAGAGTCTGCTCCATTGCTACACGAACCTCTCTCTGCATCACCTCTAGACTAAAGGATGTTCCCACTGCTCCTTGAACAATGCTACATCCAGAGCTGACAAATCAGCGTCTCTGATAATACATCTTTTATAAAACCTCCAACTCCCTATAAGAAGCACTATGAGACATTAGCTGTGTACTATATGCAATATACTGAGTGCAACACATTGCCCATTTTAATAACTTGTAGGAACACCCACCCCAATACTGAAGTCTGTGGTTTCTTGATCTGAAAATATTTCCAACTCACTTCAAAAAAATCATTCCAAATTGCCTCTTTCCGAAGACTGATTTTGCCTCTGTGCTTTCTACTGCCCGTACTTGGTTCCAGCAGTCAAGTAATTCTAGAAAAAATATTTTATCCATCCGAGTAGCAACTGTAGGCTTTGTTCCAAAATCACAAAGAGCAAAGGGGACAAATATACTTGCAGGGAGGTTTGCTAGTGTTATTGGGGAGCATTTAAACTAGATTTGCAGGGGGATGGGAACCAGAGTGCCAGAGCAGATAGTGAAGCAGGGGTAAAAAGACAGGTTAGTTCAAGCAAAATCACAAATGGAAGGGTTGAGTGTGGTGGAAATAACCTTTTGAGGTGTGTCTATTTCAATGCCAGGAGTATTGTGGGGAAGGCAGATGAGCTGAAGGCATGGATAGACACATGGAAATATGACATTATAGCCATTAGTGAAACTTGGCTACAGGAGGGGCAGGACTGGCAGCTCAATGCTCCAGGGTTCCACTGTTTCAGGCAGGATAGAGGCAGAGGGATAAAAGGTGGGGGGGTGGCATTGTTGGTCAGGGAAAATGTTACAGCGGTACTCAGGCAGGATAGATTAGGGAGCTTGTCTACAGAGGCCCAATGGGTGGAGCTGAGAAACAGGAAAGGTATGACCACATTAATGGGGTTATATTATAGACCACCCAATAGTCAGCCAGAATTGGAGGAGCAAATCAGCGGAGAGATAGCTGACAACTGCAAGAAACACAAAGTTGTGATAGTAGGGGATTTTAATTTTCCACATATAGATTGGGACTCGCATACTGTTAAAGGTTTAGACGGGGTAGAGTTTGTAAAATGTGTTCAGGAGAATTTTCTACATCAGTATATAGAGGTGCCAACTAGAGAGGATGCGATATTGGATCTCCTATTGGGAAATGAGTTAGGGCAGGTGATGGATGTGAGTGCGAGGGAACACTTTGGATCCAGTGATCATAATGCCATTAGTTTCAATCTGATCATGGATAAGGATAGATCTGGTCCTCGGGTTGAAGTTCTGAACTGGAAAAAGGCCAAATTTGATGAAATGAGAAGGGATCTGGGAAGTGTGGATTGGCACAGGCTGTTCTCTGGTAAGGATATAAATTTTGAGAGTGCAGATTTGTATGTTCCTGTCAGGATTAAAGGCAAAGTAAATAGGAATAAGGAACCTTGGTTCTCGAGGGAGATTGTAACACTGATTAAGAGGAAGAAAGAGTTGTATGAAATGTACAGACAGCAAGGAACAGATCAGATGCTCGAGGAGTATAAAAAGTGCAAGAAGCTACTTAAGAGGGAAATCGGGAGGGCTAAAAGAAGACACGAGGTTGCTTTGGCAGACAGAGTGAAGGAAAATCCAAAGAGCTTCTATAGGTATGTTAGGAGCAAAAGGACAGTGAGGGATAAAATTGGTCCTCTTGAAGACCAGAGTGGTAGACTGTGTATGGAACCAAAAGAGATGGGGGAGATACCAAATGGTTTTGTTTGCATCCGTATTTACTGAGGAAACGGGCATGGAGTCTACGGAAATAGGGCAAACAGGAAGGGAGGTCATGGAACCTTTACAGATTAAAGGGGAGGAGGTGCTTGCTGTCTTGAGGCAAATCAGAGTGGATAAATCCCCAGGACCGGACAGGGTATCGAGGGAAGCTAGTGTTGAACTTGCAGGGGCCCTGGCAGACATATTTAAGATGTCAGTATTCATGGGGGAGGTGCCGGATGATTGGAGGGTGGCTCATGTTGTTCCGTTGTTTAAAAAAGGTTTCAAAAGAAATCCGGGAAATTATAGGCCAGTAAGTTTGACGTCGGTGGTGGGCAAGTTATTGGAAGGTGTGATAAGGGATAGGATCTACAAATATTTGGATAGACAGGGACTCATTAGGGAGAGTCAACATGGCTTTGTGCGTGGTAGGTCATGTTTGACCAATCTATTAGAGTTTTTCGAGGAGGTTACCAGGAAAGTGGATGAAGGGAAGGCGGTGGATGTTGTCTACCTGGATTTCAGCAAGGCCTTTGACAAGGTCCCTCATGGGAGGTTAGTTAGGAAGGTTCAGTCGCTGGGTAGACATGGGGAGGTAGTAAATTGGATTAGACACTGGCTCAATGGAAGAGGCCAGAGAGTGGTTGTGGAGGATTGCTTCTCTGAGTGGAGGCAGGTGACTAGTGGTGTGCCGCAGGGATCGGTGTTGGGTCCATTGTTGTTTGTCATCTATATCAATGATCTGGATGATAATGTGGTAAATTGGATCAGCAAATTTGCTGATGATACAAAGATTGGAGGTGTAGTGGACAGTGAGGAAGGTTTTCAAAGCTTGCAGAGGGATTTGGGCCAACTAAAAAAATGGGCTGGAAAATGGCAAATGGAATTTAACGCAGACAAGTGTGAGATATTGTACTTTGGAAGGACAAACCAAAGTAGAACGTACAGGGTAAATAGTAGGACGCTGAAGAGTGCACTTGAACAGAGGGATCTGGGAATACAGGTACAGAATTCCCTAAAAGTGATGTCACAGGTGGATAGGGTCGTAAAGAGTGCCTTTGGTACATTGGCCTTTATAAATCGGAATATCGAGTATAAAAGTTGGAGTGTTATGGTAAGGTTATACAAGGTATTGGTGAGGCCAAATTTAGAGTATTGTGTACAGTTTTGGTCACCTAGTTACAGGAAGGATGTAAATAAGATTGAAAGAGTGCAGAGAAGGTTCACAAGGATGTTGCCGGGACTTGAGAAGCTGAGTTACAGAGAGAGATTGAATAGGTTGGGACTTTATTCCCTGGAGCGTAGAAGAATGAGGGGAGATTTGATAGAGGTGTATAAGATTTTGATGGGTATAGATAGAGTGAATGCAAGCAGGCTTTTTCCGCTGAGGCTAGGGGAGAAACAAACCAGAGGGCATGGGTTAAGAGTGAAAGGAGAAAAGTTTAAAGGGAATATTAGGGGGGGCTTCTTCACGCAGAGAGTGGTGGGAGTGTGGAATGAGCTGCCGGATAAAGTGGTAAATGCGGGGTCACTTTTAACATTTAAGAAAAACTTGGACGGGTTCATGGATGAGAGGGGTGTGGAGGGATATGGTCCAAGTGCAGGTCAGTGGGACTAGGCAAAAAATGGTTCGGCACAGACAAGAAGGGCCAAAAGGCCTGTTTCTGAGCTGTAATTTTCTATGATTCAATGATTCTAAATATCTGAATGAGTGCTTTGAGTTAAAATTCACGTGTGGTTTACTTAATATTGTATGGAGTAACCTTGCAACTGTTAGATTCACTACAAAGTCACTGTTCCTTCTATCTCTTTGAAGTCATGAAATCCAGTGTGAATAAAACTGCCAACTGATCAAATTGTCTTCTTTAACTGGAGGATAATCGACCCCGACCCGAACAAGAGAACATAAGAACTAGGAGCAGGAGTAGGCCATCTGGCCTCTCGGGCCTGCTCCGCCAGTCAATAAAATCATGGCTGATCTTTTTGTGGACCCAGCTGCACTTACCCGCCCACTCACCATAACCCTTAATTCCTTTACTGTTCCAAAATCTATCTTTGCCTTAAAAACATTCAATGAGGTAGCCTCAACTGCTTCAATGGGCAGGGAATTCCACAGATTCACAACCCTTTGGGTGAAGAAGTTCCTCCTCAACTCAGTCCGAAATCTGCTCCCCCTTATTTTGAGGCCATGCCCCCTAATTCTAGTTTCACCCGCCACAATTTAGCACACAATTAACAGAACAAAGGACGGACAGATTAGGAGAACAAAAGCTTAGTCAAAAAGATAGCCTTTAAGAAGTGCTTTAAGGGGAGAGAACAAGTTGAGAGGCAAAGAGATTTAAAGAGGGAATTCCAGACTTTAGGGTCTAGAGAGATTGAAGACTAACCCCTGCTGCTTAAAAGCATACTTTGCTGGCCAGGGGTGGGGGTGAGGATGGTGGGAGGTCATCAATAAAACCATAACAGCAAATCACAGGTGATTTCTGGCCATTGGAAAGACAGCAACTTGCAAGCAGTTTCTCATTTACCCCTGGATAAGATTTACCAATAGAAAAGTTAAAATGAAAGCCCACCGCATCAAGCGGGCTTCAGTGAGCAGTCAGCTTACCACAGAGAGAAAGGTTTCACTCCTTTCCTGTTCTCATTCACTAATTACCTGGAAATGTAACACTGATGGTTTCTACGAACACAAGTGCATTGTATCATTATCAGCTTCACCAAAAAGTTACTCAAATATTTTCACAAAAAAAAAAAATCAGATTCTGAAATTTCTCTCCACCAACTGAAATTCGGCCAAGGAAACCTCCCTCTGGTGCTGGTAAATCTGTACAATTTCTATCTTTTGCACAAGGTGATCTCTATCAGTCAGAAACAGGTTCAGCGCTCACAAGATGAATACATTATGCATTGTGATTATTCAGCAGTATTATTCAGGAATGAGACAATGTGCTGTTGGCTGCTTCACAACGTTCTCTGGTCAGTACTCCATTGGTTTACAGATGGTCTCAACCTGGAAGTCTCAAGGTCTGAGCAGGGCTTAGGGTCAGATTTCTGTATTAGTCATCCAACTTCTCATTATTCTTCCACACTTACTGCCACAAATACTGATTCTGTTCGACACAACATTTCCTAAACATAATTTGGAAAACATCATTTTGTGGACATTAAATCAAGGACTGCCCAATGTGCGCCAGGGTTTGTTGAGGGGTCGAAATCAGTATTTGTTGGGGGTTTCTGGGGGGAATCGGGTATTTGTTGGGGGTCTCTGGGGATGAAAGTGTATTTGTTTGGGGGTCTCCAGGGGTGAATCAGTGCTTGTTAGATCGCACTGTGTCATTATACAGTATCATAGAACATAGAACAGTACAGCACAGAACAGGCCCTTCGGCCCACGATGTTGTGCCGAGCAATACTTGTGCCGAGTATCTTTGGAAGTTTTAAATATTTTAGCAGGAACACAGAAAAAATATGTGCAAATGCGTGTGTGAAATTAATGGGTGCTCAAAACGTTGAAAGTTATAAATGAGACACCTCAGCGACTGGTTCTGCTATCCTCTGTTTGCAGGTGTCTGTGTTAGCACTCAGTAATGTCCTTTAGGGGCACTGCAGCTCTTAGCTGGGGTTCCCTACACCAGATTTCTGTTCAATATCAGGTGACCATTAAATTCGCTCAGGTCAATAAATACAGCCAATCTAGTGATGCACTCATTCTAAGTGCACGATGAGTATAGTATATAAACTACAGATAGATTCAGGCAGTGCATTGTATACAGCATTATGTAATCAACAGAATTATTGGAATTGTTTCTTACCTATGGCACTGAGAGCATGTCGAAGTTCCAGAGTGAAGGCGGTAATGGGAACATCATCAGATACTGGCAAGATGGCGACTGTGGCGAGATTACTAGCAGGATTCCCCACCGATTCCAATTTGTTGCTCACAGTATGGATTCCCAAGCCACGACCTTACACAGAGAAAATAATAACCTTTACTGAAGTTAGCTAACGCAATGACAAGCAAGAGCTTTGGCAGTACTGAACCACTTCTCATACCTCCACAGTGTGCTGGCGTTTCTGTTACCACCAGGGTACAGCTGGAGCTGGGAGAAGCAGTACCATGGTCAATACTAAGCATTGTACCATACAGCCCTGTCCAACGTTCTGAGTCTTACTAAGCTAAAGTCAAATGGGAGACAGTGGCGCATTGGATCCTCGAGTGGCTGATTTTTATGAATGAACCTGGGTCAGCAAATGTGTGAAGACCTACGTACTGCAATGATGTGATATACAAGTCCAATCCTGATCGCACACAACACTATTCAGCAGCAAGTATACTGGTAGAGGTTTCCTCTCCCTATAGACCACCGTGACCCAGTGATACAGCAGGCAGTCTCTTTACCCCCGAGCATTAAAGAATTTGAATGTAATATTTTTAAAGCACAATTAAGACAGTAATCCAATGTTTATGGCTGTTCATTTATGGGTTTATAGCCTGATGATACGAAGGTCTCCTGGGATGGAGGCATTGCTGACTGCCCAGCATTTATTGCCCATTCCTAATTGCCCTCGAGAAGGTGGTGGAGAGCTGCCTTCTAGAACCGTTGCAATCCATGTGGTGTAGGTACACCCACAGTGCGGTTAGGGAGCGTGTTCCAGGATTCTGATCAGAATTAGATCGGTAAATGAAAGCAAGGGGGATGAAACACTAAGGAGCTGGATGGATAAGTGTCATTAGAACCATTTACCCACATGGAAGGTAAATCCTTACATGGACTAGCTCCATGATCCAACCTTTGCATTTCTGTCAAAGATTTGAAAATTATAGGCAGCTAAATAGATTTTTGGCCAATAGGGAGTCAAAGGGTAGCAGGGCCAGGCAGGAAGGTAGAGTTAAGGACATAATCAAATCAGTCATGATCTTATGATATGGTGAAGCATGTTTGAGTGCATGAATGACTAACTAATGCTGCTCATTAATATGAATGTTCATATCTATCTGATGGTATAAACAGGATGGGAGTCCTGGGAGGAGGAGAGGTTCCTGCTTGACAGAGTGGGCTCACAGGTAAGGGGGGAGGGGGGGAACCACAAAGAGGAGGATGGGGGAACCCCGCGAGGGTGGGGGGTGCTGAACAAGCAGGAAGATGGAGGGGGGCCGTGAGCAGATGGATGGGGCAGGACTCCGTGATCAGGAGGGAGGGGCTATGCAGCAAGAGTGGGAGGACGCAAGAGAGAATGGTGAACGCTGTGTTGGAGAGGAGGACAGCATGATAGAACTGTTCGTCAAGGTGGAGAGCGATGTAAGTTGATTTTGAGACCAGGGTCCTGAATCTCAATAAAGGTAACTATGATGGTGTGCAGCATGAATTGGCCATGATGGACTGGGAAACATTACTGAAAGGAAAGACAGTGGACAGGCAATGGCAGGCATTTAAGAAACAAATAGGTGAACGCTAGAAGTTGTGTATTTCTACTTAGCACAAGAGTGGTAAGGGAATTGTGGCCAAACCATGGCTTACAAGGGAAATTAGAGATCGCATCAGATTCAAGGAAGAAGCATACAAATTGGCAAGAAAAAGCAATAGTTCAGAGGAGTGAGAGCAGTTTAAAATTCAGCAAAGGAGGACCAATTAAGGGGAAAACTGACTGTAAAAATTTCTATAGATATGTAAATAGCAAATGATTGACAAAAACGGATGTAGACCCCTTACAGTCAGAAGCGGGGGAATTCTGAATGGGTAATAAAGAAATGGCCGAGGAACTAAATTTGTACTTTGCTTCAGTCTTCACGAAGAAAGACATGAATAATGTACTAGAAGTTCTGAGAGAAACATGTTGTAGTGAGGAACTGAAGGGAGTCAGCCTCAGTACAGAAATGGCTTTGGGAAAATTGATGGGATTCAAGGTGGATAATTCTCCAGCGCCTGATAATCTGCATCCCAGAGTATTTAAGGAAGTGGCCCTGGAAATAGTAAATACATTGATGGTCATTTTCCAAAATTCTATGGACTCTGGACTGGTTGCTACAGATTAGAGGGTAGCCTTTGTAAGCCTGCTATTCAAAAAGGGAGATAGAGAGAAAACAGGAAACTATAGACATGTGAGTCTAATGGGGAAGTTGCTGGAGTCTATTATCAAGGATTTCATAACTCAGCAATTGGAAAGCTGTGGTATAATCAGACAAAGTCAGCATGGATTTACAAAAGGGAAATCATGCTTGACGAATCTACTGGAATTTTTTGAGGATGTAACTAGTAGAGTTGATCGAGGAGAACCAATGGATGTGGTTTCTTTAGACCTTCAGAAGGCTTTCGACAAGGTCTCACATAACAGACTACTATGTAAAGTTAATACACATGGGGTTGCAGGTAATGTCTTGAGATGGATAGAAAACTGGTTAGCAGATAGGAAGCAAAGAGTTGGCATAAATGGGTCTTTTTCAGATTGACCAGTGGGGTTCCGCAGGGACCTGTGCTAGGACCCCAACTGTTCACATTATATATTCATGATTTGGAAGAGGGAACTGAACGTATTACCTCCAAATTTGCAGATGATACAAAGTTGGGTGGGCGAATGAGCTGTGAGGAGGATGCAGAGATGCTTCAGCGTGATTTGGACAGGCTGAGTGTGTGGGCATCTGTATGGCAGATGCAGTATAATGTGGAGAAATATGAGGTTATCCATTTTGGTAGCAATGATAGGAAGACAGATTACTACTTGAATGGGTGTAAATTGAGGGAGGTGACACTCAGCGAGACTTTGGTGTTCTCGTGCATCAGTCGCTGAAAGCATGCTGGTATAAAGACAGCAAAGAAGGCAAAGGGTATGTTGGCCTTCATAGCAAGAGGATTTGAGTATAGAGATAGGGATGTTTTACTGCAATTGTACAGGGCGTTGGTGAGGCCACACCGAGAGTATTGTGTGCAGTTTTGGAGTGTGCAGTCATCTGAGGAAGGATGCCCTTGCTACAGAAGGAGCACAGCGCAAGTTTACCAGGCTGATTTCTGGGATGGTCGGTTAGGATTATATTCACTGGAGTTTAGAAGAGTTTCTCACAGAAACTTATAAAATTCTAACAGAGTTAGACGGAGTAGATTCAGAAAGAATGTTCCCAATGGCGGGGGAGTCCAGAACTAGGGATCATAGTTTGAGGATAAGGGGTAAACCTTTTAGAACTGTGAGGAGAAATTTCTTCACCCAGGGAGTGGTGAATGTGTGGAATTCACTACCACAGAAAGTAGTTGAGGCCAAAACGTTATGTGATTTCAAGAAGAAGTTAGATATAGTTCTTGGGGCTAAAGAGATCAAGGGATAATGAATGGTGTAGCAAGCTCAAAGGGCCAAATGGCCTACTCCTGCTTCTAGTTTCTATGTTTCTATGAAAGAGAGACTAAGACCACACGAGAGATGAATTAAATGTGTGGGCAACTAAGCACAAGGAAACAGTAAGAGGAGAAGAAAGAAAGCAAAGGGTGAGATGGGGAGAGCCATTGAGCAATCAGGAGAGGGAGAGCAGGAACGTGAAAGCGAGTGAACACTAGAGCGAGTGTGAATATGATAGAAACAGAGAACAGGGACATGGGAAGCACTTGCTCAGGACAAAGTGAACAAGCAAATGGAGAAAGTGAGCATGAGAGATGCAAAGCAAAAGGCAATGTATGAGAGGAAGGACTTAATATTTACAAGGCTTCTATGGCATTATGGACACCAATGCTTCGATAATGGCAAGCTCTGTAACATTTAATAAAAATCACCATTTATGCAGGGAAACAAAATGGCTCAAAAATCCGGTGGAAATGGACTAACGCGAGTTGGCAGGGAGGTTTGAGTGAGACACTGGACAGCCATTGTAATGACAAAATTGTGGCTTTGTTGATGCCCACTACACTGCCAATGCCTCCCAGTTTTGTCACCATTCAGATCATAGGGACACTCTGGTTCAAAGGCAAACTGCAAACTTTGGTGACTGCCATCTTGCTGGTTATAGATTTAGGATGGTTCTGCCACCATCATTTCCAATGAAAGGTGCTTTCAATTGGGTGGACCTAGTGGTGTTTGTACCTTGATGCTCCCTGTCGCCATGTTAACTGCAGCTCAGTGGGAGCGCACTCACCTCTGAATCAGGAGGTTGCTGGTTCCAGTTCTACTCCTAGGATTTGAGCATATCTCAGCTAACACTCCGATATAGTACGGAGGGAGTGCTGCACTACCGGGGGTGATAATCTGCTTTACCGGTGATGTTTAATGAAGGGATAAACACTGGCCAGAAAACCAGGGATATCTTCCCTGCTCATCTGCGCAATAGTGTATTTTGCATCCAGCTGCGAAGGCAGGTAGGGCCTCAGCTGTAGCACTGCCAGTATCACACCGGAGTGTCAGCTCAGATCATTCAATGCTCCAGTCTCTGAAGTGGAACTTGAACCTCCAACCTGCTGATTCAAGAGGTGAGAGTGCTGCTAACTGAGCCACAGCTGACACATGCCATGCACACCACTGCTCCTTTGGCAGCCCTTTTCGATGCAGTAATACCCTGGCTCAAAGAGAGCAGGCAAAAGGTACAGCCTTCAGTTTGACTGCATGGAACCAAGCTTAGCTTCGCCAAGTCTTAGACTGAGAGCTCTGTACAGTTCCAGAGTCATTCCCAGAATACCAGCTCCAACCAGAAGAATCTCTGAATGGTTAGAATTGAAAATCAGAGGGATGATGTTAAATCTTGTATATAATCTTGGTTAGGCCTAGCAGATTACTGTGCAGAGCTCTGGTCTCCACATTACAAAATAAGGATATAGTGTTACTGGAGAAGATGCAGAAAACAATTTGTAAGGATTATACCAGAACTTAAAGGTTATAACTATTAGGAATGACTGAACAGGATGAGGCTCTTTTCTCTTAACAAGAGGCCAAGCAGCGACCTTATTGAGATTTTAAAAATTATACAGGAGTTTGGTAGGGGACGTGAAAAGGAGGTGTTTCTGCTTGGCATGAGTTCAAGGCCACAAGACATAAAGATAAGATAGTAATTAATGAATCCAAGGAGCGGTGGGGGAAAGAGGGGCTGCAGGAGGGCAAAACCCAGGGAGTGTGGGCTGCAGCAGGAGAGGAGTGTGTGGAAAGGGTTAAACAGACAGCACTGTAGCATCCACACTCACTGCAGGCAGACAGGGCAAAATACAAATAACTACATCTTTGACTGCACTAAAACAGTCACACACCAGATGGGATCATTCCAAGGTTACAACAACCATATGAGAATTGACATCACTTCTCAAGGCCTAGAGGAAGCAATGTGCCTCTGAAAACTTAATCAAGCATCCAGGAGATGGGACAATTAACACTCCATCGAAATCAGTTTGACAAACACAACACTTTGACATTGCAGACAGGAGATGTCCAGAGAACGATTAAAACTAAAGCACAAAAGACAATGGAACCGCATAATATAATCAAAAACAGAACTGTAACCAATTCAAGGTAACAGTATGATGACCTAATGCAAATGTAACACTTTGTAATGTAAAGAAAGAGGTATAAGAATCTGTAAGAACCAATGCTTAGTAGAGTAGCTCGGAAGCAAGCTGTAGTTATAGCCACGAGTTCTGCTCTCCCTCATGCATGTTGAATAAAGCCATTTTTGTTGAAGCTCTACATGGTCTTGGAAGACTCCGTTTGTTCATTCCCTCCTATAGGGGCAGATAATTTTAGGGAGGGAATTCCAGAGCTTGGGGCTTAGACAACTGGAGGCACAGTCACCAATGGTGGAGCGTTTAAAATTGGGAATGCACAGGAGGACAGAATTGGAGGAACACAAGTATCTCAGAGGGCTGGGGGAGTTTACAGAGATACAGAGGGTGGGAGGAGACCATGGAGGGATTTGAAAACAAGACTAAGAATGCTAAAAAATGGAGATGTTGTCAGGCCGGGAGCCAGTGTAGGCCAGTGAGTACAGGGGTGATGGGGGAATGGAACTTGGTGTGAGTATGAATTTAAGTTTACAAAGACTTTAAGATGGGAGACCAGCCGAGAGAGGATTGGAATAGGCAAGCCACAAACATTCAAATAGATGAACAACAGTGCTCTATGATCAGGGAATACTACACTCTAATTATGAAGAGAACAAAGAACAAAGAACAGTACAGCACAGGAAACAGGCCCTTCGGCCCTCCAAGCCTGTGCCGCTCCTTGGTCCAACTAGACCAATCGTTTGTATCCCTCCATTCCCAGGCTGCTCATGCGACTATCCAGGTAAGTCTTAAACGATGTCAACGTGCCTGCCTCCACCACCCTACTTGGCAGCGCTAAACGAGGATATAGATAATTGGAAACCCAAATTAGAGAGAGATTGAAAGCCCTGAATTTGGTTATTATGCAACATTACTTTGATTTTAAATAGGCTTAAAGCAAATGAAATGGATGCATTTTAGTCCTTCATGCTTCTTTTGTGAAGGCCTAAAACGTGGTGATTAGATTCACAAGCTTTTTTCTGGCTGCAACATCCCTAACTATACAAGGATAACAATGTCTGAGTGGCTCCAGCATTTTCTGTTTGTATTTCAGATTTCCAGCATCCTCAGTATTTGTTTGTGTAATATTTATCTGCGAGTTACTTCTGAAGTTCACAGGCAGAGGAGAAATTGTGCAATTGCCAAGAGCCACACCAATTATATCATAGAATCAAATCCCTACAGTGCAGAAGAGGCCATTCAACCCATGAAATCTGCACTGACTCAGAAAATAACTTACCCACACCCTCTCCCCGTCCTACCCTGTAACCCAAAATGGCTAATCCATCTAACCTGATGAAGGGGCAGCGCTCCGAAAGCTCGTGATTCCAAATAAACCTGTTGGACTTTAACCTGGTGTTGAGAGATTTCTTACTGTGCCCATCTAACCTACACATCTTTGGAGTGTGGGAGGAAACCGGAGCACCCAGAGGAAACCCACACAGACACAGGGAGAACATGCAAACTCCATACAGGCAGTCACCCAATGCCGGAATTGAACCCAGGTCCTTGCAGCAGCGCTGGCCACTGTGCCACCGTGCTACCTCATGAGAGAGCAACAAACAGAAGACCCTCACCCTTCAGTCCAGGTGCCAAACCTCAGCCCCACAACAATAGGCAAGATCAGTGGGGAAAATTCATGGAACCATGGTACTAATTAACTGAAGCCGAACTTTAAAGATAGACCAGCATTCCTGCTATTTCAATCAACATTGCATATTGTAACCACTGGAACCAACAATACGAGTGGTCAATGAGGTTGGTCGAATCATTCAAATGGGTAGTATGCCCCATCAATATTTTTTCATTAACAAATTTAAATGAATTAAAAAGAACTTTTACATCTCCAGGGAGGAGCTCTTATTTTTTGAGAGCCTATAAAATGGTAAACAAAGGGTTTAGGAGCAGGAGTAGGCCATTTGTGGCACAGTGGTTAGCATTGCTGCCTCACAGCGCCAGGGACACGGGTTCGATTCCCGGCTTGGGTCACTGCCTGTGCAGAGTCTGCATGTTCTCCCCATGTCTGTGTGGGTTTCCTCCGGGTGCTCCGGTTTCCTCCCATAGTCTGAAAGATGCACTGGTGCATTGGCCATGCTAAATTTTCCCTCAGTGTACCTGAGCAGATGCTGGAGTGTGGCGACTAGTGAATTTTCACAGTAACTTCACTGCAGAGTTAATGTAAGCCTACTTGTGACACTAATAAATAAACTTAAACTTCAAGCTTTTGTGATTTAAGCACCAGAACACCCTGATCCCTCTGTACCATCAAGATTTGCAATCACTCTTCATTTAATTAGTAAACTGCATTGGCATTCTTCCCGCCAGAGTGAACAAGTTCACATTTAACCCATTTATACTCCATCTGCCAAATTTTTGCCCACTCACCTAATCTACTTCTATTCCATTGCCGACTCTAACTCCTCCTGACATCTTACTTTCCTACCTATCTTGGTGTCATTAGAAAATTTAGCGACCGTACAATTAGTCCCTTCATCCAAGTCATTGACAGAGATGGTAAACAGTTGAGGCCCTAATACTGATCCTTGTAGTACTTGTTACAGCTTGCAGACCCTAAATTGACCCAATTATGCCTGCTCTCTGCTTCCTGCAAGCTAACCTATTTCTATTCCATTGCCGACTCTAACTCCTCCTGACATCTTACTTTCCTACCTATCTTGGTGTCATTAGCAAATTTAGCTACTATGTTATTCCTCACACCATGTAATCTTATCTTGTGTAGTAACCTTTGATGTGGCACCTTATCCAATGCATTAATATTTCTACAAGTTACCATTTTCTCATTTAAACACAATTTCCATTGGGTGTAGGACCATTCTCCTCCCCATCTCCAACAGCCTGTGAGGAAAAAAACTCGCCATGCAGTTACTGTCTGTTCAATACATTGGGGAAGGGGAGAGTTTAGTGCCGTTAAAGCCCTTACCTACTAATGGACCACTGACTTGCTGCAGGTTGCCGAGGATCTTTTGGCCAAGGAGGTGAATGAGTCGGGTAACCACCTAAAACAAATCACCAATTCATGAGCGCTCGCACTGCAAGACCAAATTCATGAAAAGATACAGCAATTTCAACAACAAATTGTCTTTGTATAGTATCTCGATCATAACAGAACCGTCCCAAGGGGCCTCACAGGTGCTCGTGTGTACAAGTAGATACCTCTCCAAAATCTGAGTGTACAATTCCCTGTGACATCTTCTCTGCTCATTGCCACCACACAACCCCCTTCCCCCCACCTCCATTCAGGCACATGTGCGTTGAACCAAAGAAAACCCAGCTGAGCATTTACTGCTCCGAACACTTTTTGCAGTTTTATCTCGGCATTCGTGAGCTTCTTACTCTAGAAGAGTCCAGAATTACGGGTCATAGTTTGAGGATAAGGGGTAAACCTTTTAGAACTGAGGGGAGGAGAAATTTCTTCACCCAGAGGCTGGTGAATATGTGGAATTCACTACCACAGAAATTAGTTGAGGCCAAAGTGTTGTGTGATTTCAAGAAGAAATTAGTTATAGGTCTTGGAGCGAAAGGGATCAAGGGATATGGGAGGGGGGAGGGGGAAAATCAGGACATTGAATTCGATGGTCAGCCATGATCAAGATGAATGGCGGAGCAGGGTCGAAGGGCCGAATGGCCTGCTTCTGCTTCTAGTTTCTAAGGGACCTTGCTGGAGGCCATGGTCTTTTGATGAAAACACATTTATTTACACACTAAATATTAACAGAAGAAAGACCAAGATATAGCTGGAGTTTCTCTCTAAGCTGTCTCTCAGACATCTTCTCTCAGTGACATCACTGTGACATAGCTCATTACATACATGCTGAGCAGCTATTATTAGAATTAACCCTTTACATGAACTAGGAGGAAACCCATTCTATTTCAATTTCTTTCAGCACTGATCAAGGTGAAGGATTTTGTTACTGGGAGCACTTAATATTTCAGACATTGAAAATCTTCATGAAACATGGTTAAATATTAAACTCCCTCGACTCTGCCCTTAAGAACACCACCACTACAATGCAATTCTTCCATTTCAAATACCACCATCCGTGGCAATTTATCAATGTCCAGTTCTGTGTTTTAAGTTCAAACACAATGGGTGTAAATGTAGACTTTCAGACACATTGCAAATTGGACTCCAAGAGCCAGCAAATAGAGAAGAACTTAGTTTCACCAGTCTGGCCTGGATATAAACCCAGGTACCAGAGCTGAAAGGCTAGTGTCTGTGAGCAATTGCACCACCCAGTTCCCTCAAGCTCTTTGCAATGCTTCTTTCAAAGGATCTCGAGAAGTGTTTGAAGGAGGTAGGCAGTCAACATCTTTTCCCAAAGGTAGGGGAGTCTAAAACTAGAGGGCATAGGTTTAAGGTGAGAGGGGAGAGATACAAAAGGGTCCAGAGGGGCAATTTTTTCACACAGAGGGTGGTGAGTGACTGGAACAAGCTGCCAGAGGTAGTAGCAGAGGCGGGTACAATTTTGTCTTTTAAAAAGCATTTAGACAGTTACATGGGTAAGATGGGTAGAGGGGGATATGGGCCAAATGTGGGCAATTGGGACTAGCTTAGCAGTAAAAACTGGGCGACATGGACAAGTTGGGCCGAAGGGCCTGTTTCTATGCTGTCAACCTCTGTAAAAAAGTGGCCCTCCATTCCATTTGACCTGATTTTGCAACCATACTATAAATCATAGAACATGAGACCATTCAGCCCATCATGTCTGCCAGACTTTGAAAGTTATCCAATTAGTCTCACTCTTCTGTCCTTTCCCAGTAGCCCCATTTTTGTTTCATTTTCATGTTATTTATCCATGTTCCTTTTGAATTCTTCCTGGCAGTGGATTCCAGGACATAGTCAGCTGATGAACTGAGTCACCTGATGAAGGAGCACCGCTCCGAAAACTTGTGCTACCAAATAAACCTGTTGGACTTTAACCTGGTATTGTGAGACCTCTTACAAGTGTTTAGTATCTGCTTTCTGCTCTGCATGGCCATTTAGCCCAGCTCCAGAAGCCACTAACAGAGATCATGCATGGAATCCAGACTTCACCATGGAAGCACTACTGGGACATTTTATTATAGAAGATGCTTGCAAAAGCAGATGGAATTGTCATCATGCACTGTTTCACAGCACAATATACTTACAAAAACATTTCTGCTCTTGCATTTAGAGTGGCAATCCCCTCACCTAGTGCTCACTGCAGTCACAGGCACCCGAGAATGCACAATTCTGGAGCACAGCAGTCAAATGTTAATCAATTCAGACTCGTTGTTCACTAAAAACTGATAAATGTTGCTCCTTTTCAGTTGACAGTGTGAGCAGTGCAATGCATAGAAGTAAACAAAACCTTGAACAATTCCAGCACAGAGGAAAGTTTAAAAGTTCCACACTATCAAAAGTAAGACATGCTTAAATACAAATATAGCAGGTAAAGCGAATTGACAGGAATTGCTGCTGCTGTCTACGTGTTTGATGTGGGAAATTTCTAACAAATCAGTAAGGTTTTTAGACAGTAGATATTCAGACTCTGACAGAATAACTAGCAAAGAGTTAAATGATTCTTAAAACAAGACTGTAAACTAACGAGAGAATAGGTTACACACGTGTGAATGCAGTAAGGGAATTAAACAAGTAATGATGATTTAAAACATATATGCCGATATTTTAACGTATTTTAAGCATTGTATGAATTATTGTTCACTTTAGCCGAAGGTTACACAAGGCTTGATAGTAAAGGCGAATAGTTCGGAATCAAAACCCCGGCAACCCCATAGTTAGCAAAGGTTCTCATGTGGGAACACATATTGCAACTTTATGAATAGGTGTATTCATTGTCCAGACTCAGGATGGAAATGTGCCCCGACACACGGTATCACGTGTCTATCCAGTTTGGCAATGATTCGGTGGGAACATTCACTTTGACCCCTATAGAGAGCACCTGGGGTAACCTGGTAACGGGGAAATGACTTTAGCCAAGATGGGAGTTAGTGTCTGGATTTTATGGACAAATGAGATATTGCTGGATAATAAAATGCAATTGGCTGAGGTGCATGACAGGGATTATTATTGATATGTGTATATTAAAGATGATTGATTTTAAGCTATTGTAAGGCGGGAATGATTGAGAAGAAAACCTATGATTGTTCTGTTTAGAATTATAAAGGTCAGATTTATTCAGAGTGGTCTAGCTGCTCTACCCGAGAGTTGACTCGACCCTCTGATGGTCTCCTAGCAGCTGCTGATTAAATGAAGTTACATCTTTGGTTCAGAAACACTGGCTTCGAGATTCTTGTATTGTCTGAGTTTTCCCTCACAGGGCTGGTCACCTCGGGTACCCCAGCTACAGTGCTATACTACATCTCAAATATTTTACCCCACGTATACCATCACCAGCAGTCACACAAAATTAGGAACAATTTTAATAACTGCTGGCTTCTGTTAACAAAAGTGTAACCAAACCAAGCTGTGAAGATTTATATTGCAGGAGGACACATCCCTTCCAAACATTGCAGGTTTCACAGTGCTCTTCCATCTCCAGACAGACAAACAGTATACTTCCCGTTACTGGGGTTGAAGCCGAGGATGTATAATGTTCACAGTTCCTTTCCAGATGTAATTAAGAAATAGGAGGCGGCCATTCAATATTTCCAGTCTGCTCTACCACCCAATGGCTGATATTTTACCTTAACTCCACCTTCCCATTCTACCTCCATATCTCCTAATTAATTTCCTTATTACCTACAAACCTATTCATCTCTCTCTGGAATATATTCAACAACTGGCCATCCACAGCTCTCTGCAGTACAAAATTTCAAAAACTTCCAGTGAAGACATTTCTCTTCATCTCAGTCCTTTTTCTTAGACTGGGACTCATAAGTTCTAGACTCCCCACCTTTCACTCAGGGATTAAAGGCCTCGTTCATTCACCAGGAGTCAGGCTAGTGAACCTGCATTTTACTCCCTCAGATGCTAATGCATCCTTCGTTAGATAAGGAGACCAAAACTGTAGACAGTGCTCTACGTGTGGTCCCATCAAAGCCCTATATCATTGGAGTAAGACTTGTTTACTCTTATGCTCCAATCTCTTTACAACAAAAGTTAACATACCATTTGCCTTCCTAATTACTTGCTGCACCCTGCATGTTAACCTCCAGTGATTCAAGGACACTCGGTCCTCCTGAATACAACCATTTCCCATTCTCTCACCATTCCTTTGCCTCTAGCTCAGTTTCAGTCTGCTGTCCATTCTCATTGTCTATCTCAACCCCAAATAGATTCACAGTGTGTTGCCCATTCTCATTAAATCTATTTGGGGTTGAGATAGACAGTGTGCTGCCATTCTCAGTCGCTCCAAATCAAATAGGTTCAATGTGCACTAGTATTCCCTCAGTCCCAGTTCCATCTCCGGCTTGTTTTTCAGTGTGCCGTGTGTTCCCTGACGTTCTAAAGCATGGGGGATTCTTCAGGTTCGCACACTGCAGCTTCTCTACCAAACATAGCTCTAGAGGGGTCAAGCGGCCACATCTACTCCCTCAAAGACGAGGGCAATCTCAACCGTGTGCACGGAAATTTCTGGAACACGTGCCTGTCATTTTCTGAACACTCTTATTTAGCAAAATAACAAGAGAGGCTGTTCAGCTTTCAGCTGAGATGACTCATTCCACTGTTACCAGGGAAACAAAGCCCCATGCTGTGTATGCTGAATGAACGCCTCCAGAAATGTCACATGCATCATTCAAATAAAACTTTTAACCTTTGTTGGTACCAGCTTCTCATTGCCGACCTTAATAACTATGGTAATGAACAAGCAGCCAACCACTTTTGTTAAGATACTAAAAGGTACCCATCAAAGCTGCACTGAGGCCTAATTAAAAAAATGATAATTAAAATGTAGAATTCAATCAAGAATGAACTCGGTAACTTTAATCCACGTTCAAGTGTACGTATCAGACCTTACAACATAGAAAAAATGTTATTCGGATCATTACTGGATGCAAAGCCCCTTCAGAACAACTGCTCAGAGCAAAAAACATCAGGGGGCGAATTTTCCCGTTCCACTCGCCATGGGAATCGGAGCGGACGAGGGGGCACACCATGGAAAGGTCCGTTGACCACGGGCGAGATTTTCCGGTTTCAGGGCGAGCGAGTTGGAAAATCCCGCCCCAGGAACTGGACAGGGAAGGCAGCGGAGCCCCTTCCCAAATTTGACAGCAGAAACACAGCTGCAAGAGGAACGAGTCTTTTCAGATGTTGACAGGCTTTCTCTATTCAGAGAATATACAGCACAGAAACAGGCCATTCAGCCCAATCAGCTCATCCTGTCAGCTATGCTCAATACCAGAATCCTCCCATCCTGCTTCATCCTATTAGCATATCCTCTATTCCTTGCTGCCTCATGTTCTGATCTAACTTGCTCACAAATACATCTATGCTACTGGCCTCAAACAGTCTGTGTGGTAGTGAGTTCCACATTCTCACCACTGTCTAGGTAAGGAAGCTTTCTCCAGCATTTAGCATTTTAATGTCTGGGTTCCAGCATTTTCTAGTTCCTGTTTTAATTTGGTTAGTGTCTGTGATATTTAATTGTCAGAGTAAAAGACAAATGACAACATTTGTGAAGACTAGCAATTAAAACAAAATGAAGCAAATGGACAGCATCATTCTGACATGTTGCTAAGGAAGACTGCTGTGTGCTGGGAAGACTGCTGTGTGCTGCTGGTGCTGGGAAGGCTGCTGTGTGCTGCTGGTGCTGGGAAGATTGCTGTGTGCTGCTGTGTGCTGCTGGTGCTGAGAAGACTGCTGTGTGCTTCTGGTGCTGGGAAGACTGCTGTGTGCTGCTGGTGCTGGGAAGACTGCTGTGTGCTGCTGGTGCTGGGAAGACTGCTGTGTGCTGCTGGTGCTGGGAAGACTGCTGTGTGCTTCTGGTGCTGGGAAGACTGCTGTGTGCTGCTGGTGCTGGGAAGACTGCTGTGTGCTGCTGGTGCTGGGAAGACTGCTGTGTGCTGCTGGTGCTGGGAAGACTGCTGTGTGCTGCTGGTGCTGGGAAGACTGCCGTGTGCTGCTGGTGCTGGGAAGACTGCCGTGTGCTGCTGGTGCTGGGAAGACTGCCGTGTGCTGCTGGTGCTGGGAAGACTGCCGTGTGCTGCTGGTGCTGGGAAGACTGCCGTGTGCTGCTGGTGCTGGGAAGACTGCTGTGTGCTGCTGGTGCTGGGAAGACTGCCGTGTGCTGCTGGTGCTGGGAAGACTGCTGTGTGGTGCTGGGAAGATTGCTGTGTGCTGCTGGTGCTGGGAAGACTGCTGTGTGCTGCTGGCGCTGGGAAGACTGCTGTGTGCTGCTGGTGCTGGGAAGACTGCTGTGTGCTGCTGGTGCTGGGAAGACTGCTGTGTGCTGCTGGCGCTGGGAAGAGTGCTGTGTGCTGCTGGTGCTGGGAAGACTGCTGTGTGCTGCGAGGAGAGGATAGATTTTCCTTCATTTCTTTCAGTGTAAATAGATTTTAAGGAAGATCCGGCAATCACATGTTACTAAGTGGTTCCAACTGACTTCCTGCACCAAGTATTTTCTGATCCTTTGGACAAATTAGGCCCCCACCCTTAGTCTAAGTGTGTGGGGTTACAAGAGTAGGGCCTGGGTGGGATTGTGGTCGGTACAGACTTGATGGGCCGAATGGCCTCTTTCTGTACTGTTGGGATTCTATGATTCTATGATGATTCTATGACTTAGGTAGAGCCTTTGGTGAGGAGATGTAGGGGGAAGAGATGAAGAACAGTCATGTATACACTTCCTAGAGTTACCTCTTAGTAATTCGAAAGGGTTCTCTCAACTCTCGTTCACTGGAAGATGCTGCCAGTTGGCTAAGCTTATGCACACGGTGATGTGAAAAAGCCATTTGTGCAACTTGGGAATCTAGACACCAAGTGATGACGCATCAACAGGAAATTCTGACTCGCAGAAGTGATGTGCTTTTCTTACCTGAGGATACCTGCGCTTGATGGAGTTCAGAGCTCCCTCAGGAAGTTTGGCTAGTTCAGAATCTCTCACCGCAAGGACCGTAGTGGCAGAGGGCTGACGAGTTAGGGCTTCTACCTGTGTGAGGGGAAGAAAAACAGGATCTAAGAATAAATTTGACCTTGACCTATAACCTTTAGCAATCACCTATTATGGCAGTGGTAGCAAAGAAGATAAAGTTGTAGGACTACACCCTCCTTAACCCGCTCCTCCTCTCTAACCTGCTTTCCTCCTTTAAGGCAATCCTTAAAACCTACTTTTTTGACGAAGCCTTTGACCCAATATCTCTTCATGTGGCTGAATATACAATTAACACTTTTGATGTGCTTCTCACCTGCCCCTCCACCACCCCCTACCCCCACAACACTAACACCCTTTGCATGAAGTTGCAAGGAGCGGTGAGCCTTTAGCTGAAGACTCACCGCTCCTTGCAACTTCATGCAAAGTGTTTTGAAATGTATTTTTATGTTTGAGAGTTACAGAAAAGCAAGTAATTGTACTAGGACCGAAGGTCCCAAATATAAACTAGAGAAATAAATTTAGATCATATCCTAGAATGTTGTATTTCACACACACTGATAAATGCTTTGAGTCATCTGCCAGACAAGACAACTGAAATAGAAACGTTGACGTGTTCAAAATAGCAGTTCTAGGTTGGGAGTTTTAGCATACTGTACAGACAAGACGCAGTTTTGCATAGGCCTTTCCTGGTCTTAAATCTTAAACTTAAGAAATGCAGTGGCAAATTTATGAACTCCAGGTCAACTCCGAATTACTACCCAAAGACATGTTGATAGGAAATTCATTCAGGAGATGTGGGCACTTCTGACAAAGTTGGCATCTTCTGCCAATCACTAGTCACTCAAGCTAGTGTTGGTGGGTCACTGTACTGAACAGTACCCTTCAACCTGTTCATTAATAGGGTTTGAATGTAGCCATCATATTTCTTTAAGACGCGATGTTGCAGTTCCTGAACTAACAGGCTCTGCAATGACTCCAGTCGTCACACTGATATTTTCCCACAGCATGGAAATTTCTAAACACGACCACAGTAATTGAATCCAGACCCCAGATGTCCTTGGACAACAGATAAATAGCACTATTCTGAATGACATAATTCGGTAGAAAGTCTTGCCATATCCTGCCTGAAGCAATTCAGTCCTATAACCAACTGTATTCTTAGAGTATTCATGGGCAAAGGATGAGGTAGATTGTAGCAAAACAGTCAAGTAAAATGTACAAGGAGCAGGGAAGAAACAAGCTGCAGCGAGTGTATAGCATTCACAAACACCCCAATCACACAACTATGAGGTGCTGCAGGAGTCGTTTTCAGTAATCTTTTCAAGACATGCAAACATAAAAATTCAAATTTAATAAACTTAAAAGAACATCCAGTTTTAAAATGTGGTATAGGTGTGTGGTTTTAGCCCTATTTGTTAGCACATTTGTGCTTTGATGACATGTTTCAGCTAACTAAATAATTCCATCCCCCCTTGTTGTGTACCACTGATGGTAATCCAGAAGGCAAGCTGCTTGCTTTTAGACTTCTCTTATTGTTACACTTACTTCTGTGCACATGAGACAAGACAGCAAGAAAGGAAGGGTGAGAAAGGAGGGAGAGTGTACATGGAACTCCATTACCCTCCTTCCACTTTGCTTTGCCACTCCAAACACTGCTTTCCTTAGCTCAGCATCCGTTGTTTGATTACTCTCCTGTGAGGCAGCTTGGAGTGTTTATATCAACACAAACTGTTGTCTTTCATGCTCTGCATCCAAATCTTCCATTTTTTTAGTTCTCTGTTTTTCAGCTTCTTCACCCCTTGCCTTTTGGGTCCTTTGCGCCTCAGTTTTACCTTCAATCCAACTCTGGAACAGCTTCTTCCCTGCTGCCATCAGACTTTTGAATGGACCTATCAAATATTAAACCGATCTTTCTCTACTATAACACTACATTCACCAACCTTCCCCTGTAAAGACTCGCACTCCAACCATTCTTCACATTCCAATCTGTAATTACCTTGCGATTGTGTCTTTGCTTATATATGCCGTGTTTGTGAACCTACGTCCACTCACCTGATGAAGGAGCAGCACTCTGAAAGCTCATGATTCCAAATAAACCTGTTGGACTGGTGTTGAGACTTCTTACTGTACATTTTCCCTTATGTATTCTATGAACGGTATGCTTTGTCCGTAGAGCGCGCAAGAAACAATGCTTTTCACTGTATCCCAATACACGTGACAATAATAAATTAAATATGAATCATCACAGTCTCCATTTTCCAAACAGCAGTAGCGAAGGGGGAACTATTCAGCTCAAATATCCAATTCTCACTGCAGGAGGAACTTCTTTCACACCATACAGGAGAATGGGATTGCTCCCACGTCCTCTCTCTAGATGCACCAGGAGAAAGCTGATATATCAAGTATCTGAGGTAGAGGAAGGGATCTCACAGACGAGATGAGGGACCAATCTGTTTGCAATGAAGTTGATTAATGGCAACAAAAGAGCAAGTCATTTGACCTACTGAGCTACTCTGCAATTCTGTTTACAACTGCAATTATTAGATAAATTACTTTTGCAAACCCAAGCCACACTTCTTTCTCAATACAACAACTTTCCAAATACATCTACCATTCTGCATCTAGTTGTTTGGCAGTACAGAACTTGAGCATTGCTGATAAAGAGAGATAAGCTGTCTACAGACTCTGCACTATTTATCTTGCATTCATCAGGACAGACTGCAAGAATGCCAGCAGACTATACAGACCGCACCCAATCAGCCCATGCTTGTTAAACTCAAAACAGTGTCCAAAATTATTGAGATTCTGCAATTGGACAACATTTGCTAAATAATCCTCAGCGGGCTAAAAACTAAGATGACAACCAATTCAAGATTATCTGTGAGGATCTTAGTATAGTCCATTTGCGTGTGCTGGAAGCTACATTTATTCATACACAAAACCCCGTTCTTTGTAGACAGAAAGAACATGAACACACATTGTGTCTGTTTCATCTAAACAAAACAAGTGATAGGTATTCGCTGGTTCATTCTTCAGGGCAATGCTTTGACCAGAGTTAAGTTGCCTGGTTTAGATTTCAAACAATGCAATACTGCCATGGCATTAACAAGCTTTTCAACCTTGGTCACTTCTGGGCAAAAACAAAACTGACCACCATGGACATCCACAACATTCAGTTGGCGGATGACTGCTGCACAATGGCTCACTCTGCACAAGATGTGCAAAGAATGCTTGATTGCTTCCTTTAAGAGGTTTGGCCTATCTTTAAACATTGCCAAGACAAAGGTCCTTCACTAACCTTTCCCAGGCCAAATGAGCATCTTCTGTGCGACTGAAGTAGATGGGGTGGTTCTGGAGCATGTGTATATTCTGGTGTATGTTCCATATTGTGACAAGCACCTCTCCCAAGAGATTACCATCGATGAAGAGGTCTAGCACCAAGTTATTTGCACCAACTTCAAGCTGCGCCAAAGTGTCTTTGACAACAGGGACCTTTGGAAGTCAACAAGGGTCCTGGTTTATAAGGCCATTGTGTTGACCACCCTCTTCGACTAACGAAACCAGAACTGTCTATCGACACCATGTTAAGATTCTGGAGAGCTTCCATCAGTGGTTCTTGTGTCGAATTGGGGATCAAACGGAAGGACCACTGGACCAATGTCAGCATGCACCATGATGCTGCAATTAACAGCATTGAAGCCCCCGTTCCTGTGGAACCAACTCCAATGGACAGACCATTGCGTCCCATGCCCAGAAATGGATTCCTTGACAAGTTCTCTTCTCCCTGCTTTTGGTTGGCCAACACTCAAGTGTGGTCAAAGGACAAGGTATAAGGATACACTCAAGGTTGCCCTAAAGCACAGAGGCATTAACACCACTGACTGGGAGAAGAGGACTGTGGACTGCTCGGCATGGCTCCACCTAGTCCATCAAGGCGCAAGCCGCTTTGAGGCTCAGAACAGCAATAGCAGAAGAAGAATGAAACCAACCCAGGGCTGCAAATTTCACTCCCACACATAACATCCCCTACTGTGGAAGAACCTGTGGATCCAGAGTCAGGCTCCTCAGTCAATTGAAGACTCTCAAGACTGACGGACATCACCCGCGATTTCGAGGGATCACCGACAACCAAGCATCCTCGATACTGGACATCAGTGGAGAAATAGAATATCGAACAATCTACGAGTGTTTAGAAGCTTTTGCGCAATTGTATTTAACAAATGACCATTCATACATCAATCGCTTTTCAATTATTTCGGATTAAAATTCTCTCTCTGATGGAAGATTACATGTTTTGGAAGATGCATCTCCTCAGGTGAAATTATAAGCTGCACTGATTTTTATAAAGCTCCTGATGGTGACCACTTAAAAGGATTGTAATGTGCATGAAGATGAAGGAGATAAATGTGCTAACCAGCATACAGATTAGGAAGAGAGTAACAGGTCAAGTATAAAATGGAATCTATTTATTAAATCGTTTAAAGATAAAAGATACTCAACCCTACAAGAGAGAATGAGTGGATTATAAAACATTCATCTGACAAGAAAATAAACCAACATTAAAGAAAATGAGGTTTGTCTAACAGCAAAAGTTTAAATGCAAGATTGAAGACTGTGAATACTATAGAAAGCAACAAATGGACACCCAGAAAATAATGAGAGCAGAGAGGGTGAATGGTAACCTTAGATGTGAGATAAAGTTTTCCACAGGAAAATAATGGTCAAGGAACAGGTGGGCCTATCAAAAACAGACATAAGCATGACAATAACAAAGGATAATGACTTGGTAGATTAAATGAATATCTTCAACAGAGAAGGGGATCACAACATAGAATTCCTACATTGCAGGACGCCATTCAGCCCATCAACTCTGTACCAACTCTCTGACAGAGCATCTTATCCAGGCTCACCCCATCCCCTGCCCCATCCCCGTAACCCCACACATTTATCCTGCTAATCCCCTTAACCTACACATCTTTGGACACTAAGTGGCAATTTAGCATGGCCAATCCACCTAACCTGCACATCTTTGAACTGTGGGAGGAAACCAGAGCATCTGGAGGAAACCATGCAGACGTGGGGAGAATGTGCAAACCCTACAGTCATCCAAGGCCAGAATTGGACCTGGTCCCTGGAGTCATGAGGCAGCAGTGCTAACCACCGTGCCACCAACATCATGTGTAGTCAGTTTAGAAAATGCTACAGGGAAAGAATACAATATTAATACCTACATCGATGGGATTGAAGCTAGACAAACAGCCTGGATAGGTCCCACCTTAGGATATTAAAAGAAATGGACAAAGAAATTCAGGAGATATTGGTTACAGTTTGCCAGATTTGGACCATCTGCAGATAATTCTGAAAGATCAGAAGGAGACAATCCAATGAAATGCAGGCTAATAATTCAAATGGGAAAATGGTTAGAATATACTACAAGAGAAGAGCAAGCACAGAGGAGGGGGAATTAGCAGGATATGAAAAATTCTTCACGATTAACTAAACTAACAGAGGTCTTTGATAAAGTCTCTATGGGAATAGAGGAGGATGAATGAACGCCACACACACTGATTTCAGAAGGCATTTGACAAGGATTTGCATTGGAAATTACCAGTTAAAATTAAGGCTCTTGGAATTGGAGACAATTTCAGCACATTGGAGGGGAGATCTGATTTGATTTATTACCACTTGTATGAGCATTCAGTGAAAAGTATTGTTTCTTGCGCGCTATACAGACAAAGCATACCATGCATAGAGAAGGAAACGAGAGAGTGCAGAATGTAGAGTTACACTCATAGCTAGGGTGTAGAGAAAGATCAACTTATTGCGAGGTAAGTCCATTCAAAAGTCTGACGGCAGCAGGGCAGAAGCTGCTCAAGTCGGTTAGTATGTTTCCTCAGACTTCATATCTTTTCCCCGATGCAAGAAGGTGGAAAAGAGAATGTCCGGGGTGCGTGGCGTCCTTAATTATGCTGGCTGCTTTGCCGAGGCTGGGGGAAGTGTAGACAGAGTCAATGGATGGGAGGCTGGTTTGTGTGATGGATTGGGCTACATTCACGACCTTTTGTAGTTCCTTGCAGTCTTGGGCAGAGCAGGAGCCATACCAAGTTATGATACAACCAGAAAGAATGCTTTCTATGGTGCATCTGTAAAAGTTGGTGAGAGTTGCAGGTGACATGCCAAATTTCCTTAGTCTTCTGAGAAAGTAGAGGCGTTGGTGGGTTTTCTTAACTATAGTTTCGGCATGGGGGGGGTGGAATCAGGACAGGTTGGTAATCTGGATACCTAAAAACTTGAAACTTTTGACCCTTTCTACTTTGTCCCCATTGATGTAGACAGGGGCATGTTCTCCTTTACGCTTCCTGAAGTTGATGACAGTCTTCTTTTTTTTGTTGACATTGAGAGGGAGTTTATTGTTGCTGCACCAGCTCACCAGATTCTCTATTTCATTCCTGTACTCTGTCTCGTAATTGCTTGAAATCTGTCCCACTATGGTGGTGTCGTCAGCAAACTTGAAAATCGAATTGGAGGGAAATTTGGCCACACAGTCATAGGTGTATAAGGAGTATAGTAGGGGGGCTGAGAACACAGCCTTGTGGGGCTGTGTTGAGGATGATCGTGGAGGTGTTGCCTATCCTTACTGATTGTGGTCTGTGAATTAGGAAGTTCACGATCCAGTTGCAAAGGGAGGAGCCGAGCCCCAGGCCAGAGAGGTTGGGGATGAGTTTTGTAGGAATAATGGTGTTGAAGGCTGAGCTGTAGTCAATAAATAGGAGTCTGTAAATAGGTGTCTTTGTTATCTAGGTGTTCCAGGGTTAAGTGCAGGGCCAGGGGAATGGCGCTTGCTGTGGACCTGTTGAGGTGGTAGGTAAATTGTAGTGGATCCAGGTTATCTTGGAGGCTGGAATTGATTTGTGCCATGAATAGCCTTTCAAAGCACTTCATAATGATGGATGTCAGAGCCACCGGACGATAGTCATTAAGGCACGCTGCTCGGTTTTTCTTAGGTACCGGGAGGATGGTCATCTTCTTAAAGCAGATAGGACCTCAGATTGTTATAAAGAGAGGTTGAAGATGTCTGTGAATACCCCTGCCAGCTGATCTGCGCAGGATCGGAGTGTACATCCGAGCCAGTCGCTTTCCGTGGGGTGACCTTCGAGAACGCTGCTCTGACATCTGCAATGGTGACCCCAGATACAGGTTCATTCAGGGCTTCCAGGGTATGCTCTCGCTGACCTCTTGCTCAAAATGGGCGTAGAATGCATTGAGCTCATCAGGGAGGGGTGCGTTGGAGCCGGCGATTTTACATGCCTTCATCTTGTAACCTGTTATGTCTTGCAGACCTTGCCATAGTCGGCAGGGGTCGGTGCGGCTAGCCTGGGACTCCAGCTTGGTCTGGTACTGTCATTTGGCATCTTTGATGGATCTCCTTAGCTTTCTTGTATAGGTCAGTGTCGCCTGACTTGAACGCCTCAGACCTGGACTTCAGCAAGCAGTGGATGTCCCTGTTCATCCATGGTTTCCGGTAGGGGAACACACGGATTTGCTTCTTTGGCACAGTCTTCTGCACACTTACTAATGAAGTCAGTTACTGTAGTGGCAGACTCGTTCAGGCTGGTCGCAGAGTTTTTAAATACTGACCAGTCCACTGACTCCAAGCAGCCCCGTAGGAGATCATCCGATTCCTCAGACCAACATTGCATGACTTTCTTTGATGGATTTTCCCACTTCAGTTTTTGCTTGTAAGCCGGGAGCAGGAGCACAGCCTTGTGGTCTGATTTACCAAAGTGTGGGCGGGCGATAGAGCGGTAGGCATGTTTGATATTTGTGTAGCAGTGGTCTAGACTGTTTGGGCCTCTGGTGGAACAAGAGACGAGATCAGAGAATGATACATCACACGAGGACTCAATTTAGCCTATTGTGCCTGCTCTTTGAAAAAGCTATCATATTAGATCCACTCTTCTCTTTCATGGAGTTGTTTTATTTTCCTTTTCTGGTAGTTGTAGAATTCACTTTTAAAAGTTGTTATTGAATCCATTTCACCACCCTTTCATCCAGTGTATTCCAGATCAGAACAACTCATTGTGCATTTTCCCCTCATGTTGCTCTTTTTACCAATTATATCAAATCTGTGTCCGCTGGTTAGCGACCTTTCCGCCACTGAAAACAGATTCTTCTTATTCATCCAACAAGATTTTGATCACTTCTATCAAATCCCCCCTAAGGAGAGCAATGGCAGTTTCTTTAGTCTCACATCTTTCATCCCTCCGACAACTCCAGAAAGTCTCCTCTGCAGCAGCAGTACCATCATCCATCCTCTACATTACTTCATCAAACAACTCCGTCAAGTTCATCAAATGCAATTTGCCTTTAAAGAAATATCAATGTGGCTTTCATTCGTTGAACCATATTCTCCCCAAGTGCCAAATTATTTTGCCCCCAATCAAGTGAAATTCCGATAAAAGGTCATTGTTGAGCAAATAAATTTTCCCGGTACCTTAGCCAATAATTGTCTGCGCGGTGGCACAGTGGTTAGCACTGTTGCCTCTCAGCACCAGGGAGCCAGGTTCGATTCCCGGCTTGGGTCACTGTCTGTGTGGAGTCTGCACATTCTCCCCATGTCTGCGTGGGTTTCCTCCGGGTGCTCTGGTTTTCTCCCACAGTCCAAAAGACGTGCTGGTTAGGTGCACTGGCCATGCTAAATTCTCCCTCAGTGTACCCGAACAGACACCAGAGCGTGGCAAGTAGAGGATTTTCACAGTAACTTCATTGCAGTGACTAATAAATAAACCTTAAACCTTCAACCAACAACACTTTTAAAATAAAAGTAGGCTATCTGCTCATCGTCACATTGGTGTTTGTGGAACCTTGCTGTGTGCAAATTGGCTGCCACATTTCCCTGCATTACAACAGTGGCTACTCTTCAAATAGTATTTCATTGGCTGCACAATACCGAGACATCCTGAAGACACAAAAGGCACTGAATAAATGTAAGTTCTTTCTTTGATTAGTTGGGCTGAAATGAGTGGCGTTCCTCCAGGATCAATACTGAGATGTAGACAGTGAGAGCGTGCAGGAAATCCTCTGATCTGGGACTCTGAATCCAGCACTACCTCAGCCTGGCTACATGCAGCCACACATGCTACCTCCACTGTGAGGTTATGGAGGTGAAGATCACTGGTGTGTCTGCTCATTAAACACGCAGTTGGTTACATTTAGATGGTCATCCTTTGGAAGCCAATTTCACAAGAAATAGAAACATGAGACGGCCTGTCCTGCCATCATAGAAACCCTACGGTGCAGGAGGCTGCCATTCGGTCCATCGAGTCTGCACCAACAACAATCCCACCCAGGTCCTATCCCCAAAACTCCATATATTTACCCTACTAATCCCTCTAACAGACACATCCCAGGACATTAAGGGGTAATTTAGCATGGCCAATGCACCTAACCCACACATCTTTAGACTGGGAGGAAACCGGAGCACCTGGTGGAAACCCACTTAGACAGGGAGAAAACATGCAAACTCAAAGTGGTGTTCCTCAGGGATCAGTGCTGGGACCTTTGCTGTTTGTAATATATATATATAAATGATTTGGAGGAAAATGTAACTGGATTGATTAGTAAGTTTGCGGACGACACAAAGGTTGGTGGATTTGCGGATAGCGATGAAGACCATCAGAGGATACAGCAGGATATAGATCAGTTGGAGACTTGGGCGGAGAGATGGCAGATGGAGTTTAATCAGGACACATGTGAGGTAATGCATTTTGGAAGGTCTAATGCAGATAGGAAATATACAGTAAATGGCAGAACCCTTGGGAGTACTGATAGGCAAAGGGGTCTGGGTGTACAGGTACACAGGTCACTGAAAGTGGCAATGCAGGTGGAGAAGGTAGTCAAGAAGGCATATGGCATGGTTGCCTTCATCGGCCGGGGTATTGAGTTTAAAAATTGGCAAGTCATGTTGCCGCTTGATAGAACCTTAGTTAGGCTGCACTTGGAATATAGTGTTCAATTCTGGTCGCCACACTACCAGAAGGATGTGGAGGCTTTGGAGAGGGTACAGAAAAGATTTACCAGGATGTTGCCTGGTATGGAGGGCATTAGCTATGAGGAGAGGTTGGAGAAACTTGGTTTGTTCTCACTGGAGCGACAGAGGTGGAGGGGAGACTTGATAGAAGTCTACAAGATTATGAGAGGCATGGACAGAGTGGATAGTCAGAAGCTTTTCCCAGGGTGGAAGAGTCAATTACTAGGGGGCATAGGTTTAAGGTACGAGGGGCAAGTTTTAAGAGAGATGTACGAGGCAGATTTTTTACACGGAGAGTGGTGGGTGCCTGCAACTCGTTGCCAGGGGAGGTAGTGGAAGCGGATATGGTAGTGACTTTTAAGGGGCGTCTTGACAAGTACATGAATGAGATGGGAATAGAGGGATATGGTCCCCGGAAGGGTAGGGGGTTTTAGTTAAGACGGGCAGCATGGTCGGTGCAGGCTTGGAGGGCCGAAGGGCCTGTTCCTGTGCTGTAATTTTCTTTGTTCTTTGTTCCACACAGTCAGTGACCCAAGCCGGGAATCGAACCCAGGTTCCTGGAGCAGTGAACATAAGAACATAAGAAATAGGAGCAGGAGTAGACCATCTAGCCCCTCGAGCCTGCCCCGCCATTCAATAAGATCATGGCTGATCTGACGTGGATCAGTACCACTTACCCGCCTGATCCCCATAACCCTTAATTCCCTTACCGATCAGGAATCCATCCATCCGCGCTTTAAACATATTCAGCGAGGTAGCCTCCACCACCTCAGTGGGCAGAGAATTCCAGAGATTCACCACCCTCTGGGAGAAGAAGTTCCTCCTCAACTCTGTCTTAAACCGACCCCCCTTTATTTTGAGGCTGTGTCCTCTAGTTTTAACTTCCTTACTAAGTGGAAAGAATCTCTCCGCCTCCACCCTATCCAGCCCCCGCATTATCTTATAAGTCTCCATAAGATCCCCCCTCATCCTTCTAAACTCCAACGAGTACAAACCCAATCTCCTCAGCCTCTCCTCATAATCCAAACCCCTCATCTCCGGTATCAACCTGGTGAACCTTCTCTGCACTCCCTCCAATGCCAATATATCCTTCCTCATATAAGGGGACCAATACTGCACACAGTATTCCAGCTGCGGCCTCACCAATGCCCTGTACAGGTGCATCAAGACATCCCTGCTTTTATATTCTATCCCCCTCGCAATATAGGCCAACATCCCATTTGCCTTCTTGATCACCTGTTGTACCTGCAGACTGGGCTTTTGCGTCTCATGCACAAGGACCCCCAGGTCCCTTTGCACGGTAGCATGTTTTAATTTGTTTCCATTGAGATAGTAATCCCATTTGTTATTATTTCCTCCAAAGTGTATAACCTCGCATTTCTCAACGTTATACTCCATTTGCCATATCCTCGCCCACTCACTCAGCAGTGCTAACCACTGTGCCACCAGCTGATCTATGCCAGCCTCAATTCCTTTTCTGTGCTATTTCCCCAGAGCCCACTATCCCTCGATCTATCAAATATTTACAACAGCATGTTTTCCAGCCAAGCTACTGTGGTTGCAAATGACACGTGGTCTCTCACACAGAGGTCTTCAATGATAGATCCTATTATTCGCAGCAGCACCTTGCATCTTCTCCTGGTCCTCGACACCGCTCCTCGCAGTTTACACCCATGTCGATACCTTTTTGTCTGCATGGTGATATCCACTCCCACTGTGATTTATTTGCTCCTAAACTTACTGAGCCTATAAGGCTACCACATCTTATTTCTCCAGTTGGATTTGTGATAATTCCTCAGATATTGGTTCCTCTTATGTCAGTTCTCAGTTTTTTCTCAACATCCGCTGAACCATCTTCATCCTAACAGGAAATTAATGCAAAATTGCAAAGACAAAAGAAAAAGCCAAATTGTCAGTCTGGATAATCCCTGTGCTGTATAATCATGGCACCCTCCCCACTCTGAGCATCAACTCAGCCCAATGAGTGGTGTTCCTGTCATAGTCATTTCCAATCAAAAGATTCCTTCACATATTAATGTAATTGACTGAACAGGCACTGAAATAATTTCATATTTAATAAATTAAAACAATCTCAAAAATGAAAGAAATGCAGTAAACGTGCGCTAGATTTTTCTAACCTGGGTCTTCCAATCCGTAAAGTTTCCAACACCAAATAATTAAATTCCCAACTTACCATGTGTTTACTTAACAAGTTGACTGTGTGATCTTAAAGGAGGCCATCCACCTTAGCAGCAGCACATTACACTGCCTAATACTCTTGTGGATATATGGAATGAGCTGCCGGAGAAAGTGGTTGAGGCAGGTAGAATAGCAACATTTAAAAAGCATTTGGATAAGTACATGGGTGGGAAAGGATTAGAGGGATTATGGGCCAAAAGCAGGCAATTGGGACTAGCTGGGAGGGCACCATGGCCAGCATGAACCGGTTGGGCCGAAGGGCCTGTTTCCATGCACTATTGCTCTCTGACTCTGAGTTACACATCATCATCTTGCTGGGAAAAGCATTGTAAGAAGTCTCACAACACCAGGTTAAAGTCCAACAGGTTTATTTGGCAGCACTAGCTTTCGGAGCCCCAAGCCCCTTCTTCAGGTGAGTGAGGACTCATGTTCACAAACAGGGCATATAAAGACACAAACTCAATTTACAAGATAATGGGTGGAATGCGAGTCTTTACGGGTAATCAAGTCTTAAAGGTACAGACAATGCGAATGGAGAGAGGGTTAAGCACAGGTTAAAGAGATGTGTATTGTCTCCGGCCAGGAGAGAGAGAGAGATTTTGCAGGCCCGGGCAAGTCGTGGGGGTTACAGATAGTGTGACATAAACCCATGATCCCGGTTGAGGCCGTCCGCATGTGTGTGGAACTTGGCTATCAGTCTCTGCTCAGCGATTCTGCATTGTCGCGTGTTGTGAAGGCCGCCTTGGAGAACGCTTACCCGAAGATCAGAGGCTGAATGCCCGTGACTGCTGAAGTGTTCCCCGATTGGAAGGGAACACCCCTGCTTGGTGATTGTTGAGCGGTGTTCATTCATCCGTTGTCGTAGCGTCTGCATGGTCTCACCAGTGTACCATGCCTTGGGATATCCTTTCCTGCAGCGTATCAGGTAGACAATGTTGGCCGAGTTGCAAGAGTATGTACAGTGTACCTGGTGGATGGTGCTCTCACGCGAGATGATGGCTTCCGTGTCGATGATCCAGCACGTCTTGCAGAGGTTGCTGTGGCAGGGTTGTGTGATGTCGTGGTCACTGTTCTCCTGAAGGCTGGGTAGTTTGCTGCGGACAATGGTCTGTTTGAGGTTGTTTGAAGGCAAGAAGTGGGGGTGTGGGAATGGCCTTGGCAAGATGTTCGTCTTCATCGATGACATGTTGAAGGCTCCGGAGAAGATGTCATAGTTTCTCCACTCCGGGGAAGTACTGGACGACGAAGGGTACTCTGTCCACTGTGTCCCGTGTTTGTCTTCTGAGGTGGTCGGTGCGGTTGTTCGCTGTGGCACGTCGGAACTGTCGATCGATGAGTCGAATGTCATATCCTGTTCTTATGAGGGCATCTTTCAGCGTCTGGAGGTGTCTGTTACGATCCTCCTCACCTGAGCAGATCCTGTGTATACGGAGGGCTTGTCCGTAGGGGATGGCTTCTTTAACGTGTTTAGGGTGGAAGCTGGAGAAGTGGAGCATCGTAAGGTTATCCGTGGGCTTGCGGTACAGTGAGGTGCTGAGGTGACCGTCCTTAATGGAGATGCGTGTGTCCAAGAATGCAACCAATTCCGGAGAGTGGTCCATGGTGAGTCTGATGGTGGGATGGAACTTGTTGATGTCATCATATAGTTGTTTCAGTGATTGTTCACCATGAGTCCAAAAGGAAGAAAATGTCATCGACGTATCTAGTGTATAGCATCGGTTGAAGGTCCTGTGCGGTGAAGAAGTCTTGTTCGAACCTGTGCATAAAGATGTTGGCATATTGAGGTGCGAATTTGGTCTCCATGGCTGTTGTGTGTCTGGATGAAGAACTGGTTGTTGAAGGTGAAGACGTTGTGGTCCAGGATGAAGTGGATGAGTTGTAGAATTGCATCTGGAGATTGGCAATTGTCAGCATTGAGTACTGTGCAGTGCATTTCTCCACTCAGCCTCGATGGAAAGTTTCCACCTGCAGTGCTGATTTTGATGAACTGATTAGCTTGATTGTAGTGGAGATCACCAGATAACACGGGTGAGTGGCTACAAAGTTAGATTTCATAGCAGTGATGCTTTGAAGGGCATTGGGTGCTGAAGGAACTTTGAAAACTAGTAGTTATTCCATGGCAATGCTTGTCCGGACTACTCTCCGGACAAGTTCCATCCCACCATCAGACTCACCATGGACTACTCTTCGGATGACAACTGAACAACCAGGAACACTACAGACAGTTACCCACAGATCCGACCAAAGAACACACCCGTCAACTCAACCGACTGATCAAGACCTTTGATCTGGACCTTCAGAACACCCTCCTTGCTCTCATCCCACGTACCCAGCAATGCCGTCGTCGTGGGGGATGCTGGTGTAGAGTGCCGAGACATCCATTGTAACGAGGAATGCTCCTAGTTCAACTGCTCCATGTGTGCTGAGTTTCTGTAGGAAGTCCATAGTGTCACGACAGAAGCTGGGGGTTCTTTGTACAATGGGTTTCAGGATGCCCTCGACGTAGCCGGAGAGGTTCTTGCACAGGGTCCCATTGCCTGATACGATGGGACGGCCTTGTGTATCTTCGGGAGGCAGTAGAGATCTCCAACGCGGGGAGTACGTGGGATGAGAGCAAGGAGGGTGTTCTGAAGGTCCGGATCAAAGGTCTTGATCAGTCGGTTGAGTTGACGGGTGTGTTCTTTGTTCGGATCTGTGGGTAACTGTCTGTAGTGTTCAGTTGTCATCCGAAGAGTAGTCCATGGTGAGTCTGATGGTGGGATGGAACTTGTCCGGAGAGTAGTCCGGACAAGCATTGCCATGGAATAACTACTAGTTTTCAAAGTTCCTTCAGCACCCAATGCCCTTCAAAGCATCACTGCTATGAAATCTAACTTTGTAGCCACTCACCCGTGTTATCTGGTGATCTCCACTACAATCAAGCTAATCAGTTCATCAAAATCAGCACTGCAGGTGGAAACTTTCCATCGAGGCTGAGTGGAGAAATGCACTGCACGGTGTTGTTCTCAGTTACACGGGATGATTATCAGGCTGTGCTACATCAGGCATGTTCAACAAGGGCAACACATGCAGCCACTGCAATTAGCTTCAATGCTCTTGGGCTAATGAAGGTTAAACTAGTTTCCTGTGGCTGATTGTCCTTTTAGTTAACCTTCATAGAATCCCTATAGTGCAGAAGGAGGCCTTTCGACCACAATCCCACCCAGGCCCTATCCCCGCAACCCCACGTATTTACCCTGTTAATCCCCTGACACTAAGGGGCAATTTAGCATGGCCAATCAACCTAATCTGCATATCTTTGGAGTGTGGGAGGAAACCCACGCAGACACTGGGAGAAGATGCAAACTCCGCCACAAACAGTGGCTCAGGCTGGGAATCGAACCCAGGTCCCTGGCGCTGTGAGGCAGCAATGCTAACCACTATGCCGCCGTGTGTTGGTACAACACGAGTGGAGTCAGTTCTGACGTATTCTGTGGTTGCTTAGACCACCAGGACCCATCCTCTAAGCTCAGATGGGGAATGGTGCACCAACCAGATATTGGGTGGCTTATTTGCTTCTCCCCTTCATCTGAACAGAATGACTCTTGATGGGTTTGTGTTTGACAGACATCAGCTGCCCTCGACTGCATTGTCCAAGTGGCCATTCTTCATGCACGAGCGGCTGATCTCATTGGCAGGAATCTTTCCTTCAGAGGAGGCATTACACCTGACCCAGGATCCACACACAGCACTGGACCCCAGCTTCGATGGGGTCTAAGATAACTAACCCAGTGATGCTGAAGCCCATTGCAGTAACCCTCACTCCCAGCTTGGATAAGATCAGCTCACACAGCATCAGGCAAGGATAGAATCATAGAATCCCTACAGCGCAGAAGGCAGTCATTCGGCCCATCGGGTCTGCACCAACCACAATCCCACCCCAGGTCCTATCCCCACAACCCCATTTATCCTGCTAATTTCTCTAACTTACACATCTTAGGACACTAAGGGGAAATTTAGCATGGCCAATCCACCTAACCTGCACATCTTTGGACAGAACCTGGAATTTACTTCTCTATCTGACCACACCAAACGTATACTCCAAAGCTCTGGAACCTCCCTATCATTTCCATCGCAGAGATGATCAAATTACACATTAACAGCTTATCGGAAGATAATCATCAATTTCTGATTTTTAACACTATATTTTTAAAATCGCGTCAAATGTATCAAACTAAAAATTACATTGAGAGTAAACAGGTGAGCCAGTGTGAAAATGATCAGAGCAGTAAACATCCTTAGAGGTGATCTTTGGTTGCTAGGTGATGACAGCATCAATGATCCCTTAGCAATTACTCTATCAACTGCTGACGAAGACTGGATCTAAAAATACCAGCTCACCCGTAACCAAGCTCAGGAGAGCAGGCAGCTTATTGTTCCGTGGTTAAATGCCACAGGTTGTTGTGAAAGGTAAGCTGATTTTATCAGTGCAGAAATGTTTTAGTCGAGTACCTTTATGCAAACTCACTCCATTCTGGCTTTCAGCAATAATAAGGTGCCTGCACACAAGGCAGCAAGTAAATCTGCCCCTCTCTGTAACATCTCCCTCGCAAAATTCAAAATCAGGATGAATCATTTGGACCAAATTTTGATGAAAGGTCACTGATAAAAGTGTTAACTCTTTACCTCTCTTCACTGATGATAGAAGTGTTAACCCCGCATCTCCCTTCACAGTTGCTGTCTGACCTGAAGAATGTTTTCCGACACCTTCTCTGTTTCAGTGTCTATTTATAGGTAGGGTAGCATAATGGTTATGTTACTGGACCATGAACTGGAGGCCTCAGCTAAAGATCCAGAGACATGGGTTCAAATCCCACTGCAGCAGCTGGGAAAATTTAAATTTACTTAACAATATCTGGAATAAAATTCCATCGTCAGTAATGGTGACCATGAAATGCATTGTCTTAAAAATCTAACTGCTAATGTTCTATAGGATAGGAAATCCGCTGTCATCAGTTTAGTCCAAATGTAACTCCAGATTGACACTTAATTGCTCTCTGAAGTAGCCCAGCAAGGTCACTCAGTTATATCAAACCTCTACAAAGCCACAATCAGTCAGAATAAAACAAAGAGGACTACCATCAACCACCAAAGTAACAGACCAAAGGTAGCCCAGTAAACCAATAATATCTGGGGGTGCTTGTGTCAAAATTGAGAGAGCTGTCCCATATAGGAGGTATGCAACAGCCTGACAGTCATACCCACCAAATCATACCGTTACAATGTCCCAAACACCACCATCACCATTCCTGGATACATCCTGTCCCAACAACAGCACAAACCCAGCAGGAAGAGAGGCACAGGGAGCACTCAATAACTCCTCGAAGTTTGAACATCATATCAAACATGGGCAAGGAGACCGCCTGCTGATTACCACCTACTGCTCTGCCTCAACTATCGAATCAGTGCTTCTCCATGTCAAATAGCACTGGGAAGAAGCAATGAGGGTGGGAAGGACATAGAATGTATTCTGGGTGGGGACTTCTTTGCCACTTCTGACTGAGCCAGCCAAGTCTGAAAGGACAGACTGGGGATGTGACAGGTGGTGAGGGAACCAACAAGAGGGAAAAACGTGTGTAACTTTGTCCACATCAATCTACCTGTTTCAGATGCAGCTTCTCGAGATCCCCACCATCACAAACGCTTTTTGGCTAATTCCATTTTCTCCATGTAATATCAAGAAACAGCTTAACATGTTAGATACAACAAAGTCTGCAGCGTTAAAAGCTTGTGCTCCAGAACTCGTTGTCCGCCACCACCCCCCCCCCGCCCCCCCATGCCAACTTGTTCCAGTGCAGCAACAATCCAACAAAGTGGAGAATTGGTCCTGTCCTGTCCATAGAAAGCACTGTGTACCATCTATAAGACACACTGCAGCCCAGGCTTCTTCAACAGCATCTTCCAAACCTGTGATCTCTACCACTCCCATCTAGAAGGACAAGGGCAGCAGACACACAGGACCACTGCCATCTGGAAATATCACTCCAAGGCGCTCACCATCCTGACTTGGGAATATATCATCATCCCTTCATCATCCTGGAACTTTTTCCCGATCAACACGGAGTGTACCTACACCACACAGACTACGTTAGCTCAAGGAAGTGGTTCACCACCACCTTCTCAAGAGGAAATAAATGTTGACCTTGCCAGTGATGCCCACATCCTATGACAAATAATAAAAAAATTCTCCTGATGTGGTACAAGTTTATTTTTACCCAAACCCGATATTAATGATGCATACAGATATTGTGTAAAACAGCAAAATTTATCCTTCCATAAAAATGTTAATCTATGTAAATTGTCTGACTGCTCCTGCTGTAGAATTATACATCACTATGGTTAGATATTATTTCTGGACCAAGAGAAAATGTATCAATGATTGCTGTGAATTGATAATAACACCCTGTCATCTCTGGAGCCTGGGTTCAAACCAAGACTGATAGGTTAATGTTCTCAGGGTCTAAAGTGAGCTAATTTATAGAATCATATAATCCCTACAGTGCAGAAAGAGGCCATTCAGCCTATTGAGCCTGCACTGACAACAAGCCCACCCAGGCTCTATCCCCATAACCCCACATATTTACCCTGCCAATCCCCCTAACACTAAGGATCAATTTAGAATGGACAATCCACCTAATCTGTACATCTTTGGACTGTGGGAGAAAACCGGAGGAAACCCACGCAGACACGGGGAGAACATGCAAACTCCACACAGTCACCCAAGGCCAGAATTAAACCCGGGTTCCTGGCGCTGTGAGGCAGCAGTGCTAACCACTGTGTCGCCCATTTAGACAGAACACCAAATGAAAGTTTTGCTCAGTCTCAAATGGAAAGGCACACTGTTACAATTGTTGACGTTGCCATCTTGTTGTGAGACTGTGCTGTCCCTGACTAGTGAGTGCTTGTTGAAGCAGTGTAAAAGGTGCTTTATCCTCCACCTAAGCTCTGCTGCATCTGATCAGGGAGTACTCAAGTTGTGCAGCGGGACAGAGTGGGAATAAATACTTTCTTTACCTTCCTCTAGGACTCTGCTTGCCAGTCAATCAGCTTTAGAGAAAAGTCCGATTATCTATAATGGAACTCTTGGGGAAAGGCAGTTCATTAATCTTCAGCAGTTCAATTTTACCATTCATTCTTTAACACAAGGTGACTTTATCAGCACCAGCTGCCTGCTAATGAACTGAGAGAAAGATAAGCCTCTGCTGAAGCGGAGGAAATGATCACCCTCCTGGACAGATAAAGTGTACAAAAGGACCTTCCACTGACTGCACATGGGTAATACAGAACTACAGCAAATACGAGCCAATCCTCAAAATGTGTTCATTTCACATGTGTATGTATGCATATATAAATGCAAGTTATTTTGTTAATTCCATAATAAGCAGGTGACTCTCTGTATCTTCTGGTACAATTCTGATGAAAGATCATTGGTCTGGAATGTTAATCCCTGTTTCTCTCTCCACAGAGGCTGCCAGCTTTCTATGTACCTGCTAAGTTGGAGCAACTGTTTAAGGAATGGTGATTACTATAATGGGGAAACTGACAAGAGGGACTTAGAGAGCTGGATCCATGGTGTATATACAGTCAGTCACACTGTATGGCTGGGAACAGTTACTGAGCCAAACATTGAAGACAGTCAGATTGATTTCAGCAGAGATACAGTCAGCAACATAGGGTGCCAGTTATTTATGGCGTGATCAATTTATTTTTATCCCAAGTTTCTATTCATTTTTCATCTCTTGAAGGGGTCAACCCCCTTACTGCAGTGCCAGGCACCTTCTCATACCTCACCCAAGTGAACGTTCTTTACGTGATGAGGCTAAACACCAAATATCAGCAGGCTATTGAACCTTTTTTTAAAAAAAGATTTCTTTATTAGTCACAAGTAAGGCTTACATTAACACTGCAATGAAGTTACTGTGAAATTCCCCTAGTCGCCACACTCTAGCAACTGTTCGGGTCAATGCACCTAACCAGCACGTCTTTCAGACTGTGGGAGGAAACCGGAGCACCCGGAGGAAACCCACGCAGACACGGAGAGAATGTGCAGACTCCACACAGACAGTGGCCCAAGCCGGGAATTGAACCCGGTCCCTGGTGCTATGAGGCAGCAGTGCTAACCACTGTGCTACCCATTTGGGATACTTGGGAGGTTTCACAGGCCAGCATGACCCGATCCTCAACCAGCACCTGCCCACATGCATCTTTCTGAGGAGGTCACAGGACAGAGGGAAGGAGCAGCAAACCAAATGTCATTCCTGCCCTTCCCAGAGGCACTCTGCGCAATGGTAGCCTTGTTATTTATTCTAGGTAAACCCGGCGCATTGAACAAATCAGACATGAAAAGTTACTGGCATCACCACTCTCTCTGGATTTCTTCCCTACTGGTGGGAGCTGGACACAGAAACCGGACTGCACTGATTCCCATTATTTTCCCACACGATTGTCGGATTAGAGGTGATGTACAATTATAATTAAATATTTCAGCACAGAGGGAGAGTAACTCATGCTCTTCAACATATGACCAATCGGTAACCAAGCTGTGAAGTTAGTTCATTACCTGTGAATTTTTCCTATTCTATTTATGTGCTTATAATTTTCAAAACGTTAATGTTTGAACGAATTTGCTGCATTTCCACTGCTTTGATCCACAAAGCCACATCCCCCTCTTGTGGATGCAAGACTTGACACAGCACACAGTCATAAAAACATTAGAGAAGTTATTTTTATGGAGAAATGCTCGTGTGATGTAATGTAACACAGACATACCAATAGTTTATGTTTGACTTCCAGGAGACTGGGCAATTTAGAAACAAGAGGGGGAAAAAAAGCTGGACTGTGAAGAGTTTCATAAGAAAACCAGCTATTTTGACTTACCAGTCAGTTCTATGCAAGCTATTAAACTTGTGAAAGAAACACCAGAGGAGTAAAGATTAATACCCAAATACCATCAGTTCCTGGAATTGGCGGACACTGAATCAGTCACTGGCTCCTTTAAAACATTAAGCACACAAAGGAATTGAAGGGAAAGTTAAGAAGTGATGGCAGGAAGTATATGTTTTACACACAGGCTGGGCGGGTTTGACAGGGAGGTGGTGGAAGCACTGACTTAAAAATTTGTTACGGTAATGTAAAAATGACCAGACCGGAGGAGATAAATGAACTGAATCCAGCTGGTGAGTTGGGTTTCTTTCTGAGATGCCCTCTTTAACTAGATCCCTGCAACCTATCCAAGACATCTGCTGTGGAAACTTACACATTCTCTATTCAGCAATTAAAATAACCTACACTCCAAAAGGTGCACAATGCAGGTAATGCAGAAGATCCAAAGCACAAGAAGACCAGGAGTGGTCTCTGCAGTGTATCTGGCCAATTTATATATCTGCTCGGATGAGGAGGATCGCAACAGACACCTCCAGACGCTGAAAGATGCCCTCATAAGAACAGGATATGGCGCTAGACTCATTGATCAACAGTTCCAACACGCCACAGCGAAAAACCGCACCGACCTCCTCAGAAGACAAACACGGGACACAGTGGACAGAGTACCCTTCGTTGTCCAGTACTTCCCCGGAGCGGAGAAGCTACGGCATCTCCTCCGGAGCCTTCAACATGTCATTGCTGAAGACGAACATCTCGCCAAGGCCATCCCCACACCCCCACTTCTTGCCTTCAAACAACCGCACAACCTCAAACAGACCATTGTCCGCAGCAAACTACCCAGCCTTCAGGAGAACAGTGACCAAGACACCACACAACCCTGCCACAGCAACCTCTGCAAGACGTGCCGGATCATCGACACAGATGCCATCATCTCACGTGAGAACACCATCCACCAGGTACACGGTACATACTCTTGCAACTCGGCCAACGTTGTCTACCTGATACGCTGCAAGAAAGGATGTCCCGAGGCATGGTACATTGGGGAAACTATGCAGACGCTGCGACAACGGATGAATGAACACCGCTCGACAATCACCAGGCAAGACTGTTCTCTTCCTGTTGGGGAGCACTTCAGCGGTCACGGGCATTCGGCCTCTGATATTCGGGTAAGCGTTCTCCAAGGCGACCTTCGCGACACACGACAGCGCAGAGTCGCTGAGCAGAAACTGATAGCCAAGTTCCGCACACACAAGGACGGCCTCAACCGGGATATTGGGTTTATGTCACACTATTTGTAACTCCCACAGTTGCGTGGACCTGCAGAGTTTCACTGGCTGTCTTGTCTGGAGACAATACACATCTTTTTAGCCTGTCTTGATGCTCTCTCCACTCCCATTGTTTTGTTTCTTAAAGACTGGATTAGTTGTAAGTATTCGCATTCCAACCATTATTCATGTAAATTGAGTCTGTGTCTTTATAAGTTCTGTTTGTGAACAGAATTCCCACTCACCTGAAGAAGGGGCTCAGAGCCTCGAAAGCTTGTGTGGCTTTTGCTACCAAATAAACCTGTTGGACTTTAACCTGGTGTTGTTAAACTTCTTACTGTGTTTACCCCAGTCCAACGCCGGCATCTCCACATCAATTTATATTTCTCAGCCAAGTCACTAACATAGACTCTCCACTGGCTTATCTCATTCTGATTGGGAGGATCCAGTTGAATGACACATTTCCCTCCACTTCAACAGCACCCTGTGACTGCACCCCAGTAAAGACACAAGGGAAATAAAGCGGGGTGAAATAGAGGCAGAAAAAGTGGGGGAAAATCAACAAAGATAACATCTGCTCTCAGAATCACTCATTTAGAGGAGATGGTTTAGGTTAGAATTAAGTTGATATCCTTACTTAGAATGCTGTACACATTTATTTCATATGAACAGGCTCTGTGGGAACCTCAACTCCGAGAGAGGGAGAGACGACAGTTAAAAAAACTGTCCAATCACTGGGCTGTAAATGAATAGAATATGGAGCCAGCTCTGGGCTATTGATAGTGACAGGCCTTTACTCTAACACAATCATCCATAAAATGGATCTATACAGAGCAACATGAAAAAAAGTCCTGCAATTTTTAAAAAATTACTTTAGAATTAATAAAACCATCAATTCAGAACCCATTGGTGGGGATGTGTGATGTATGTGCCTCATGTGTCATTCTAATCACTGCTCTTGGGGCCGGGAAAGGGGGAGCCAGCGGGGCCGGGAAAGGGGGAGCCAGCGGGGCCGGGAAAGGGGGAGCCAGCGGGGCCGGGAAAGGGGGAGCCAGTGGGGCCGGGAAAGGGGGAGGCAGGTGTGTGAGGTGTCTGGCCATCCCAGAAAGAGGCAGTGCTTTGCCAACTCTCCAGATGACAGACAAGAGCCTTGGTGCCCAAACAAGATTCCACCCCATCTCTGTGTGTGGCCTTTGTCTGTGTTCCTTCATCCTCTGACACGTTTCTCCTTGGTGACGAGGCTAATTTCTGAATGTTGGTCTGAACATGTGATGCTTCCATCTGCAGCACTGCACTGTCTGTCTGTGGGTATGATCTTTCTTTTTTTGTCAAGAAATATGTGCCAGTTTATATTGGCGGATGATCTGTTGAGTTTACTGGTGTGATCCGAAAGGTAATTAGTTGGATGCATCGTGACTATGTGTGCCTGTAGTTTTAATATTTTGATTCATATCTCTGCACCAACTAAGTGTTCCCAAGTGAGCAGTCCCACTTTTCACTACAGTTATAAAAAACATGGTGCAGTGAGGTGGAAGAGTGATTTATGCTTCTAAGTTTTATAACAGGATATGTGGAATATAGTTTTGTAACGTGATATGTGGAATATATTTATGGGATAGCGATGTACCCAGGGAGCTGGAGGTTTTGTTGCTGATGTGATGATTCTGTTATGGGGTAATTGGTAAACTAACAGCAGATAAAGGATTCAAATTGAGAGGACGATACCTCGTGTGGGGTGGGTACGGGTGAGGGCAAATCTGGAAAAAGGAGAGAGAGAAGAGGACTGCTGAAGAAAGATAAAGACTGGGGTTGAGCTTGGAGGTTTGCCAAACCTCCAGGATTGTCCTCGAGCCTCCAGGAATTGCAGATAAATCCCCTGGCCACAGTTACAAGCAACCAGGAGAAAAATCGAAGAGGCATTTAAACAAGATGGACTTTTTCATTTTCTTTATGGACAGGGCAATTGGAAGCCTCCAGGATTATGTTCAGACTGAGTTCGAAGGCCCGGGTCCCGGCGGCAGGCAAGCTGGCCCGGGTCCTGGCGGCAAGCAAGCTGGCCCGGGTCCCGGCGGCAAGCAAGCTGGTCCGGGTCCCGGCGGCAAGCAAGCTGGCCCGGGTCCCGGCGGCAGGCAAGCTGGCCCGGGTCCCGGCGGCAAGCAAGCTGGCCCGGGCCCCAGCAGGCAGAAGCTAAAAGGCACCGTGAACTGCAGGAAATACTAAGGTAGCTTTGGACAGTGGAGGTCCGTGGTTGCCTAGGAAAGATGAAGCTTTGCATTGAGGCAAGCTGCACACACGTAAAAACAGGGAGTTGAGCAAGAACAACAGGGAAGAACCAACATGGTGAATTTGGCTAATGGATACCATTAACTTTAGAATCAACATTCCGACAGTGCAGGAAGAGGCCATTCGGCCCATTGAGCCTGCACCAATAACAATCCCACCCAGGTCCTATTCCTGTAACCCCACGTATTTACCCTGCTAATCCCCTGACACTAAGGGGCAATTTATCATAGCCAATCAACCTAACCCGCACATCTTGGGTTGGAAAATCAGGGGAGAAACAGGATTCGCAAATTATTTGAGATTGAGCTGAGCTGGAATAGTTATTTTGGTAGCAGCTATTTAAAGGAAGACGTGTATTGTTCTAGCATTTTCCACAGCTCAGGATGTCCCAAAACTGTTTGCCATCGATGAATTGCTCGAAGTATAGTCACTGTTGTAAGTTAGGAAATGTATTTAGCCAGGAGAGAAATATAACTAACATAAAACCACCCAGGGGTAAGTGTAAATGATATCTACGCACAAAAGAAAAGCAATTAAGGAACTTTATCTACCTTTCATAAAATCATAAACTAAATGCAGGAAAGAAGAAAGTGATGTATGGAACCCATCACAGCTGGTGGGAGGACTGACTAGCAGCCAGTAAAGTAATAGAAGCAGGCATTATGCTTGGGCAATTATTGTTAGAAAAATATTCATGAATCTTAACAAGACTTGGGCATGAGAAAGAAGAGATCTTTGAGTTTTAATGTACAAACTATATTTATTTGCACCAGCAGAAGGGGTTTGTGAAAGTGACTGCACACAATGCTGAGGTGTAGCAAGTTGCAATTCATTCAGAGCTACAATGTCCGTCTCTCAACACAAACGTGGCCAAGTGGCCAAGAAATCTGGGGGGGAAAAGAGGGAAGTGTGGGGATCATCAGCGTGCACACAAAAGCTGACCCTGCAGGGGAATGATATGTAGATATTGTAGACGGGTGAAGCAAGGAGGCGATGGCCTAGTGGTATTATCACCAGACTATTAACCCAGAAACTCAGCTAATGTTCCGGGAACCCGGGTTCAAATCCCACCGCCACAGCAAATGGTGAAATTTGAATTCAATAAAATAAAAATCTGCGATTAAGAATCTACTGATGACCATGAAACCATTGTCAATTGTCAGAAAAACTCATCTGGTTCACCAATGTTCCTTAGGGAAGGAAATCTGCCGTCCTTACCTGGTCTGACCTACATGTGACTCCAGAGCCACAACAATGTGGTTGACTCTCAGCTGCCCTCGGGCAACAAATGCTGGCCAGCCAGCGACGCCCATTTCCCACGAATAAATTTAAAAAAGTGGATCAGGAAGAGAAACCATTGCTGGAGATGTACTGACTGCGTTTGGATAGATGAGAACATGCATACACAAGAGAGAAGTCCCCAGAATCTCAAAGATGGAAGAAAATGATTGATGGAGGATGGCGTGGTCAACTGTATCACAGGCTAAAGGAAAGTAGAGCAGGGTTAATGCATCAATAACAAAGATGTCATTCATGACTTTGATGTGGAGTTGCCGGCTTTGGACTGGGGTAGGCACAGTAAGTAGTCTCACAACACCAGGTTAAAGTCCAACGGGTTTATTTGGCAGCACGAGTTTTCAGAGCGTTGCTCCCTCATCAGGTGAGTGAAGAGTTCAGTTCACTCTGGTGACTGTTCATTTTTGGTCATGATTCACAATCTGGGTGATGGTTCCCCGATAGGTGTTCTCTTCCTGTCGGGGAACACTTCAGCCTCTGATTTTTGGGTAAGCGTTCTCCAAGGCGGCCTTCCCGACACACGACAACTGGGCAGAAATTGATTGCCAAGTTCCGCACACATGAGGACGGCCTCAACCGGGATCTTGGGTTCATGTCACACTGTCTAACCCCCACGGCTTGCCTGGGCTTGCAAAATCTCACTAACTGTCCTGGCTGGAGACAATTCACACCTCTTTAACCTGTGCTTAACCCTCTCTCCACTCACATTTTCTGCACCTGTAAAGACTTGATTACCTGTTAAGACTTGGATTCCAACCATTATCTTGTAATTGAGTTTGTGTCTATATAGACGAGAGACGAGAGATGAAATCGCTGGGCCTCTGACGCAAATCTTTGTCTCGTCACTGGACACAGGTGAGGTCCCAGAGGATTGGAGGATAGCTAATGTGGTCCCGTTATTTAAGAAGGGTAGGAAGGATAACCCAGGAAATTATAGGCCGGTGAGCTTGACGTCCGTGGTCGGGAAGTTGTTGGAGAGGATTCTTAGAGATAGGATGTATGCACATTTAGAAAGGAATAAACTCATTAACGATAGTCAGCATGGTTTTGAGAGAGGGAGGTCATGCCTCACTAACCTGGTGGAGTTCTTTGAAGAAGTGACTAGAATGGTTGACGAGGGAAGGGCCACTGATGTCGTCTATATGGACTTTAGTAAAGCGTTTGACAAAGTCCTCATGGTAGGTTGGTGCAAAAGGTTGGATCTCATGGGATAAAGGGGGAGGTGGCTAGATGGGTGGAGAACTGGCTTGGTCACAGAAGACAGAGAGTGGTAGTGGAAGGGTCTTTTTCCGGCTGGATGCCTGTGACTAGTGGTGTTCCGCAGGGCTCTGCATTGGGACCTCTGCTGTTTGTGATTTATATAAACGATCTGGAAGGAGGTGTAACTGGGGTGATCAGTAAGTTTGCGGACGACACGAAAATGGCTGGACTTGCAGATAGTGAGGAACATTGTCAGAGGCTACAGAAGGATATAGATAGGCTGGAAATTTGGGCAAAGAAATGGCAGATGGAGTTCAATCCAGATAAATGCGAAGTGATGCATTTTGATAGAACTAATGTAGGGGGGAGCTATACGATAAATGGCAGAACCATAAAGGGTGTAGATACGCAGAGGGACCTGGGTGTGCAAGTCCACAGATCCCTGAAGGTGACGTCACAGGTGGAGAAGGTAGTGAATAAGGCATGTGGCATGCTTGCCTTTATAAGACGGGGCATAGAGTATAAAAGTTGGGGTCTGATGTTGCAGTTGTATAGAACGTTGGTTCGGCCGCATTTGGAATACTACGTCCAATTCTGGTCGCCACACTATCAGAGGGACGTGGAGGCTTTGGAGAGAGTGCAGAGGAGGTTTACCAGGATGTTGCCTGGTATGGAGGGGCTTAGTTATGAGGAGAGATTGGGTAAACTGGGGTTGTTCTCACTGGAAAGACAGAGGGTGAGGGGTGACCTAATAGAGGTGTATAAAATTATGAGAGGCATAGATAGGGTGAACGGCGGGAAGCTTTTTCCCAGGTCGGTGGTTACGTTCACAAGAGGTCATAGGTTCAAGGTGAGGGGGGGGGGGGGGGGGGGGGGGGGGTTTAACACGGATATCAGAAGGAGGTATGTTACACAGAGGGTGGTGGGGGCCTGGAATGCGCTGCCAGGCAAGGTGGTGGAGGCGGACACACTGGGAACGTTTAAGACTTATCTAGATAGCCACATGAATGGATTGGGAATGGAGGGATACAAAAGAATGGTCTAGTTTGGACCAGGGAGCGGCGCGGGCTTGGAGGGCCGAAGGGCCTGTTCCTGTGCTGTATTGTTCTTTGTTCTATATGCCCTGTTTGTGAACCGAACTCTTCACTCATCTGAAAGGGCAGTGCTCCGAAAGCTCATACTAGCAAATAAACCTGTTGGACTTTAACCTGATGTTGTGAGACTACTTACTATTCATGACTTTGGCGAGCGATATGGTCCTAGCACAAGTCAATGGCAATCAACAGGATTTGTTGTGGGGGGTCAGACTCTGCCAAAACAATTGCCCCGATTAATTCCAATGCTTGGGTAAGGATGACAGATTGTGCCACATAAACTATGTCCTCAGAATTACCGAAACCATTTCTGATCCCAGCTGCATTGTTCCAGCGAACATACAGATCAGCAGGTCAGAAAGTGACACAGCATCCTATAAATATATTTATATAAAACAGAACCATGCAATGCTTTATTACTAACCACTCCAATAAGGTCTCCACGGCCGTACTCTCCTGCCAGCTCTTTCTTCTTATCATCTCTCATGATGACTGATCGGAGTCGACCGTTCAACACAATAAACGTGCAGTCTGATCTGTCCCCCTGCCTGAGAAAGAACCACAGATCACAAGGTCATTATCATCTGGAGAATACAATATCTGCTGGGCATGTGGGTCCAAACATTGTAACTAAGTGCTCACTCTGCATGTTGTTGATAATCTGATGTGTCTACTGCCCATTGCGCAATGGAGGACATGCCCCTGTCTGCAGCAATGGGGGCGAAGTACAAATGGTCGAGTGCTTCATGTTTTTAGGTGTCCAGATCACCAACAATCTGTCCTGGTCCCACCATGCTGACGCTATAGTTAAGAAAGCCCACCAACGCGTCACTTTCTCAGAAGACTAAGGAAATTTGGCATGCCCGCTACAACTCTCAGCAACTTTTACCACAGAAAGCATTCTTTCTGGTTGTATCACAGCTTGGTATGGCTCCTGCTCTGCCCAAGACCGCAAGAAACTACAAAGGTTCATGAACGAAGCCCAGTCCATCACACAAACCAGCCTCCCACCCACTGACACTGTCTACACTTCCCGCTGCCTCGGCAAAGCAGCCAGCATAATCAAGGACCCCACGCACCCCGGACATTCTCTCTTCCACCTTCTTCCATCAGGGAAAAGATACAAAAGTCTGAGGTCACATACCAACCGACTCAAGAACAGCTTCTTCCCTGCTGCCATCAGACTTTTGAATGGACCTACCGAGCATTAAGTTGATCTTTCTCTGCACCCTAGCTGTGACTGTAACACTACATTCTGCACTTTTTCCTTTCCTTCTCTATGAACAGTATGCTTTGTCTGTATAGCGCGCAAGAAACAATACTTTTCACTGTATACTAATACATGTGACAATAATAAATCAAATCAAAAATGTCATTGAGTCTGCAGTGCTGTTTTATTCCTTCTGTTTAGGTCATGTTATTGGGTAATACAATTTTTAGCGCAGAAAACAACTTTCTATTGACCCCAGTAAGCTATATTTATAAACTATTACAAATTACAACCAGGGTACCGATCCTCTCCTCCAGCCTGCTAAACCACCAGCAGATACAGCAGGAAGACTCCGATATCAGACTGCTAGCAGCACCAACTTGCCAACTCTGGTGAGAGAGTGCAGTCAAAATCTTCTAACAAATGCCATTCATTAGAGCACCCCAAATACTGAGACTTTCCATCAAGTTCATTTTCAAAATATCATTAACCATTCTCTAGGTGTCTGCCTTGACTTAGTTGTAGCAGATTTACCTCTGAGTTAGAAGGTTTGGGGTTCAAGTTTTTCTCTGACGATTTGAGCATATAATCTATGGTGATGCTTCAGTGCAGTACTGAGCAGGGGTCTTGTCCTTAGGGTGAGGTGTTAAAACCAGGACCTCATCTGTTCTCTCGAGTGGAGGGAAAAGATCCCATTGCACTATTCTGAAGGGCAAGGCAGATCCCCCTGGTTTCCTTGCCAATATTTGGCTTTCAATCAACACCACAAAACAGATTATCTGATCATTATCACGTTAATGTAAAACATCACCCAGGTTAACAGATTACTAGACATCACAAGAGTAAGTACACCTCTAGTGTACTCAATAGGTTGGAAGCTGTTTTGGGCTGTGAAGGTCATGAAAGGTGCTAGATAAATGCAAGTCTCTTTCTTTTCCGTCTTTCTTTTACTTTCCATGCATGTTACCTGTTCCACTTTCTCTCTCGGCTTTTTAAATTTCTAGTACTACTGTTAATTATCTGGTTGCTTTTACATTATTGAATCTGACGGGGCTTGATAGGTTAAATGCTGAGAGGGTGTTTTCTCTCGAGGGGGAACCTGGAATTGGGGGCACAGTTTAAAAACAAGAAGTTGCTTATTTAAGATGGAGATGAAGAGGGATTTATTCTCTCAGAGGGTCATTAGTATTTGGAATTCTCTTCCCCAGTTAACAGTGGAGGCTGAGTCACGGAATATGTTCAAGGCTGAGTTAGATCGTCGCTGACAAGGGAGTCAAAGGTTGTGGGGGACAAGCAGGAAAGTTGTGTTCAGACCACAGTCAGCTCAGCCATGACCTTACTGAATAGTGGAGCAGGCTCTGAACCGAATAGCCTACTCCTGCACAATGTTCATGCTCTTCTACTTTCTCAGAAGATTGAGGAAATTTGGCATGTCAGCAACGACTCTCACCAACCTTTACAGATGCACCATAGAAAGCATTCTTTCTGGTTGTATCACAGCTTGGTCTGGCTCCTGCTCTGCCCAAGACCACAAGAAACTATAAAAGGTCGCGAACGAAGCCCAATCCATCACGCAAACCAGCCTCCCATCCATGGACTCCTTCTACACTTCCCACTGCCTCGGCAATGCAGCCAGCATAATCAAGGACCCCACACACCCCGGACATTCTCTCTTCCACCTTCTTCCTTCAGGAAAAAGATACAAAAGTCTGAGGCCACGTACCAACTCAAGAACAGCTTCTTCCCTGCTGCCATCAGACTTTTGAATGGACCTACCTTGCATTAAGTTGATCTTTCTCCACACCCTAGCTATGACTGTAACACTATATTCTGCACCCTCTTCTTTCCTTCTCTATGTACGGTATGCTTTGTCTGTATAGCGTGCACGAAACAATACTTTTCACTCAATACTAATACATGTGACAATAATAAATCAAATCAAATCCTTCCTTGACTCTTAACAGATTTGCATAGCTTTGTGGATTGCACTCCCAACCCAAACATCTCTCGCTAAAATCAATCATTAGCCTGCATTCTCAGCAAATCGGCACCATGTAAAACAGCGCTGAATTTTAAACATGCCCCTTACAAAAAACAGGATAAAAATACATATCTTAAAGGCAGTATCATCACACCCTGAAACAATTCAGTGTCATTTTATTTCTATTATATCTTCATTTTCTTTCCCTCGAAACATTTCATACTTCTCTACATGATGTTTCAGCTGTCACGTATTTGCCCTTTTCAGCAATCTGTCTGTGTCCTCCTGGCGTCTATTACAATCCTCCTCACTGTCTATTACATTTTAGAGCTTTGAACAAGGTGAGGCAGTGAGATATAATTATCAAAACATTAATGACTGATGCAACCAAGTCATAATATGCTGCTGAGTACCACAAATAGTGCAAATTATAACATACCAAAATAGACAGGAACCCACGTCAGGGCATCATTCAGTCTGTACCCCCGATATCAGGGCATCATTCAGACTGTACACCCTATATCCCCCAGATCCTGAGGGACAAGATTTACGAGCATTGAGAGAGGTTTAGTATGCACAAGAATACTCAGCATGGCTTTGCCAAAGGCAGATCGTGCCTTACGAGCCTGGTGGAGTTCTTCGAAAATGTGACTAAACACATTGACGAAGGGAAAGCGGTAGATGTGGTTTATATGGATTTTAGCAAGGCGTTCGATAAGGTCCCCCATGCAAGGCTTCTGGAAAAAGTGAGAGGGCATGGGATCCAAGGGGCTGCTGCCCTGTGGATCCAGAACTGGCTCGCCCAAAGGAGGCAGAGAGTGGGTATAGATGGGTCTTTTTCTAAATGGAGGTCGGTCACCAGTGGTGTGCCCCAGGGATCTGTTCTGGGACCCTTGCTGTTTGTCATTTTCATAAATGACCTGGATGAGGAAGTGGAGGGATGGGTTGGTAAGTTTGCCGATGACACGAAGGTTGGTGGGGTTGTGGATAGTCTGGAGGGATGTCAGAAGTTACAGAGGGACATAGATAGGATGCAAGACTGGGCGGAGAAGTGGCAGATGGACTTCAACCCAGGTAAATGCGTAGTGGTCGATTTTGGCAGGTCAAATGGGATGAAGGAGTACAATATAAAGGGAAAGACTCTTAGTACTGTAGAGGATCAGAAGGACCTTGGGGTCCGGGTCCATAGGACTCTAAAATCAGCCCCGCAGGTGGAGGAGGTGGTTAAGAAGGCGTATGGTGTGCTGGCCTTTATCAATCGAAGGATTGAGTTTAGGAGTCCAGGGACAATGATGCAGCTATACAAGACCCTCGTCAGACCCCACTTGGAGGACTGTGCTCAGTTCTGGTCGCCTCATTACAGGAAGGATGTGGAAAAGATTGAAAGGGTGCAGGGGAGATTTACAAGGATGTTGCCTGATTGAGTGGCATGCCTTATGAGGATAGGCTGAGGGAGCTCGGTCTTTTCTCCTTGGAGAGACGTAGGATGAGAGGAGACCTAATAGAAGTATATAAGATGTTGAGAGGCATAGGTCGGGTGGACTCTTAGAGGCTTTTTCCCAAGGTGGAAATGGCTGCTACGAGAGGACACAGGTTTAAGGTGCTGGGGAATAGGTACAGGGGAAATGTTAGGGGGGAGTTTTTCACAGAGGGTGGTGGGCGAGTGGAAACGGCTGCCGTCAGTGGTGGTGGAGGCAATCTCAATAGGGTCATTTAAGAGACTCCTGGATGAGTACATGAGACTTAATAGGATGGAGGATTATAGGTAGGCCTAAAAGGTAGGGATATGTTCGGCACAACTTGTGGGGCCGAAGGGCCTGTTTTGTGCTGTAGTTTCTCTATGTTTCTATATCAGGGCATCATTCAGTCTGTACACCCTATATCAGGGTATCATTCAGACTGTACACCCTATATCAGGGCATCATTCAGACTGTACACCCTATATCAGGGCATCATTCAGTCTGTACACCCTATATCAGGGTATCATTCAGACTGTACACCCTATATCAGGGCATCATTCAGACTGTACACCCTATACCAGGGCATCATTCAGACTGTACACCCTATACCAGGGCATCATTCAGACTGTACACCCTATATCAGGGTATCATTCAGACTGTACACCCGATATCAGGGCATCATTCAGTCTGTACACCCTATATCAGGGCATCATTCAGACTGTACACCCTATATCAGGGCATCATTCAGACTGTACACCCGATATCATGGCATCATTCAGTCTGTACACCCTATATCAGGGCATCATTCAGTCTGTACACCCTATATCAGGGCATCATTCAGTCTGTACACCCTATATCAGGGCATCATTCAGACTGTACACCTGATATCAGGGCATCCTTCAGTCTGTACACCCGATATCAGGGCATCATTCAGTGTGTACGCCCTATATCAGGGCATCATTCAGTCTGTACACCCTATATCAGGGCATCATTCAGTCTGTACACCCGATATCAGGGCATCATTCAGTCTGTACACCCTATATCAGGGCATCATTCAGACTGTACACCCGATATCAGGGCATCATTCAGTCTGTACACCCTATATCAGGGCATCATTCAGTCTGTACACCCGATATCATGGTATATTTCAGGGCCTCATGCCAAGGTGTATTTTGGGGGAAGCAGGAATTTGACCTGTGTGCATTTAATCATTGCTAATAAATTACCACACTTCCTATTTATAATGCTAATATTCTATCTTTTCCATCTCAATCTCTGCTCATTGTCTTCCCTTTGTGAAAGAATCAGATGGGTCATAAAATACAGGCTCTCTGCTGTCGTTCAAGGAACAATTCTTTGCAAATAAATCATTGGTTCCACACAGCAGTTGACAAATACACTGGAAACAGCATGTCCACCATTACTTTCTCATCTCCTGCAAACATCGACTCCTTGCTGGAGCATGGACTCGCATGTGCTGGCTTACCCTGCAGTACCCAAGTGTTTTCTGCACATTAGCCAGTGTCAGGCTAATGGAATGTGCTTTTGCAGCTTGGAAGAGGAAGGACATGTCACAAGAGATAAGGCACATCCTGCTTGCAGCTATCATACACCAATGTCCCCATTTTGAGGTGACCCTGGTGGAATTTCCCACCCCTCAGTCACATCCTTAGATCAGGAATACAAAGAAGCTCAATATTTTTGCCCCATTGCTGCCTTGGCTGATTACCCAATACAACTTGGGACAAGGACTGAAGCTTGGACCATCATGTTAGGCTCGATCCCACATAGCTCAATGCATTTCCCCCAGTGTGTGTATGAATATCCACACTGACCTTCTTACCTGTACACAGCTCGCCCAGCTTCTACCGCCATCCAGTCTAAGGCAAAGTCGATCTGTCGCACAAATGGAGACATCCTCCTCACCACAGTATGAGCCACAGTCAACACCACATTGGGTTTTTCCCTCATTATCCTTTAAAAATGAAACAAAATGTAACAAACACATTCTCTCTCCACAACCTCTTTCAAATCCAGTTACAGCCAACAGATTTGGTCTCTTGTGAGCCATAACTCTGATAAACAGGAGTGACCATAGAATCATGCAGAAAAGGCCATTCAGTCCATCAAGTGCAGAAAAGGCCATTCAGTCCATCAAGTCTGCGCAGACTCTCTGAAAGAGCATCACACCCAGGCTCGCCCCTCCACCCTACCCTGTGCCCTCCGTATTTACCATGGCTAAACCACCTAACCTATATACCTTTGGACACTGAGGGACAATTTAGCATGGCCAATCCACCTAACCACATCAATAACAGCGTCAATTCGGCTCATTTGATAGCCGTTGGATTGAAAGGTCCAGAGTTCAAACCTCAGTCCTGAACTTGACCTAAGCAATCATAACCAAAGCATCCACCACCCAGGTTCCACTCTCAGGAACTCCCCAGCTAAAGCTTCTATTACTCTCGAGATTCCTTTTTAAAAACAAACTCTTTGGCCAAACTTTTTGTCTATTAATCCTACCTTATCTAGTTTAGTGAAGCAATTTGGGAGATTTTTCGAAGTTGTAGACACCATATATAAGCAATTAGTTGTTGACATTTTAGTGGAGTTGAGAGAATGTGCAGTATTGTTATAGACATGAGTGCGCTTTGGATAATAAATTAAATTAAAATTCTGTCTGCCTACTCATCTAAGCATGAAAGATGGCATCGCATTGTATGGTAATGTGGCTGAAATTTCTTTATAGTGCTACTTCATTACTTCTACACTGGAGCAGGAGTAAGCCATCTGGCCCCTTTAAGCCTGCTCTGCCATTTAATAATATCATGGCTAATCGGACTGTGGCCTCAACACCACATTCCGCCTACCCTCAATATTCTTGGACTCCTTCGTTAGTCAAGAATATATCTACATCTGCCTTATGATTCAATGACCTTCTTCCACACCTTTCTGGGGAAGAGAGTTCCAAGGATTCAGACAATAGTTCCCCTCACCTCTATCTTAAATAGGTGTGACACCTTATTTTTAAAACTGTATCCCCTAGTTCTAGTCTCACCCACACGGGGAAACATCCTTTCAGCTTCCACCTATCCAACTTTTACAGGTGCACCATAGCAAGCATTTTTTTTGTTGTATCACAGCTTGGTATGGGCTCCTGCTCTGCCCAAGACTGAAAGAAACTACAAAAGGTCATGAATGTAGCCCAATCCATCACTCAAACCAGCCTCCATCCATTGTCTCTGTCTACACTTCCTGCTGCCTCGGAAAAGCAGCCAGCATAATTAAGGACATTCTCTCTTCCACCTTCTTCCGTCGGAAAAAAGATACAAACATCTGAGATCACGTACCAACCAATTCAAAAAAAGCTTCTTCCCTGCTGCCATCAGACTGTTGAATGGACGTACCGTGCACTAAGTTGATCTTTTTCTACACCCTATTATGACTATAACACTACAATCTGCACCCTCTCCTTTCCTTCTCTATGAATGGTATGCTTTGTCTGTACAGCGCACAAGAAACAATACTTTTCACTGTATGTTAATACGTGACAATAATAAATCAAATCAGAATCTTACATGTTTATATAACATTTGCAAATGGCTTTCGACTTCTATCTCTCGCTCTCTATTTGAAAAGCTAGCTGAGCAGAGACTGCTAAAAGACAACAAGATATTCCAGCAGTTCAGATCACGGAACATCTCTGATTAAATTGGACAGCGCATATGTTCAGATTACACAATCTGTATGCAACTGAAAACACCCAACATTATGGCCAGAGTCTGAGGCCTCCAAATAAAAACTTGCACAAAAATGTAATTTACGATTTTTAAAAAAATATTTGAACTTTACTTTGTTACTAGAAATCCGTGTCACTGACAACAAATGGCATCCTGTGGGGACAGGATAAATCAGCGCTGAGTCACAATGTGACAGTCAAGTGACAAATAAATCTGGGAAAGTCACAAGGAAGTGTCATTTATTGGTATCCCAGGGAAACAATGGGTGAATGGGAGAATATAACATGGGCATCATACAAAAAACATGTTTCTCAGCTGTCTATATACCATATAAATGTTAATATTTTGAATTGGGCTCTCATGATGCTGCACACGGGGATGTGGTTAGGAGGGAATAATTGAAGCAGAATACTCAGATGATTTCAGCCTTATTTTTTTTTATTCATTCATGGGACATGGGCGTCACAGGCTGGCCGGCCAGCATTTATTACCCATCCCTAGTTGCCCGAGGGCAGTTGAGAGTCAACCACATTGCTGTGGCTCTGGAGTCACATGTAGGCCAGACCAGGTAAGGACAACAGATTTCCTTCCCTAAAGGACATTAGTGAACCAGATGGGTTTTTCCGACAATCGACAATGGTTTCATGGTCATCAGTAGATTCTTAATTCCAGATTTTTTTTTATTGAATTCAAATTCCACCATCTGCTGTGGCGGGATTTGAACCCAGGTTCCCAGAACATTAGCTGAGTTTCTGGATTAATAGCCTAGCGATAATATCACTAGGCCATCGCCTCCTCCAAAGTCATATATTGTGTTTTTATTGATATATTCTATAATAGCAATACTTTTTACATTTATCAGGGGAAATAACCTATTTAAACTTGTCAACAGTAGTTACACCTTTCTGCCAGACTCTCATTCTTTTCAATCCCACTTTCATTGAGGTCTTGAACCTCTGGATTCCTGATTTGTAAATTCCTTACAGGTGCAGGTTATGGTTTCGATAGTAACACTCACTCTGTAAAGGGGGAAACTGAACTCTAACTCTAGAATTGGTCAGTATCCTCGAGACTCAAAAGCTATCCCTCAATACACGAAGTTTTATCAAAGCAGAAAGGGTTCAATTCTTTCCTAATTGAAGACAGCAGCACGAGCACAAGGTTGAGAAGCCTGTGGAACTCACTCATAGAAGTTGCATTTGGAGATACACAGGAAGGTGCAGTCCCTCTGGGCCTTGATGCTGAAAATGAGTGGCTCGCCCGTCAGCACAGCCAGCTGCCCCACTATCTCCCCCGGATGAGCGACAAACAGACAGTTCTCCTCTTCCCTGTCAATCATCCGCTGGTAAACATGCAGCAGCCCCGAGAGCACAAAGTGAATACTCACATCCTGAGAATGAAGAAAAGTGCCGTCAATAAACCCTTTCTCTAGACAGAGCAACCCTCCATTTTCACTAACACAAAATCAGACTCCCTCACGGTTCCCCTCTGCACCAAGCACCATTCTTCAGGATAGAGGGAAGAGTGGCAACCTGCCAGCTTTTTAGGCAACTGAGTGGTGCAAGAGCGGAGCACTGACGCTCATGATGGGCAACCCTCTTGTGCCAGCAAGAGCGTAAAAGTACATTCAGATGATCACTGCTAATTATCAGTCTGCAAAATACCAACACAAATTAGCAATGGGTGATACAATATGAAAGAGCTAGCTGCCAATAATTTAAAAAGGATATTGCAAACCAGAAGATTAAAACTCAAAGCTAAAAACAATGGCACCTGTTTACCAAGACATGTTGTATAACATAGAATCCCTACAGTGCAGGAGGAGGCCATTCAGCCCATTGAGTCTGCACCGACCACAATCCCACCCAGCCCCTATCTCCTGAACCCCATCTATTCACCCTGCTAGTCCCCCTGATATTAAGGGGGCAATTTATCACAGCCAATCCACCTAACCCGCACATCTTTAGAGTGTGGGAGGAAACTGGAGCACCCAGAGGAAACCCACGCAGACACGGGGAGAATGTGCAAATTCCACACAGACAGTGACTCAAGGCCGGAATTGAACCCGGGTCCCTGGCGCAGTGCTAACCATTGTGACACAATGCCGCCCTTTTGGATTTGAGTGTTACTGCGGCAGTCTGCAGAGTATCACTGGGTCTTATAGAATGTGCATGATTTGAATGTCTTGAACGAAAGGTGCAACGAGGGGCAAATTTGCTAACTTGGCTAGCTAGCCGTATTTTGGCTGTTCAGTTTAGATGATGATGGTCGCTACTTGCCCAGATGTCATAAATCAACTTGCTCCGAATGTTTCTAACGGTTCCACACATTGTTACAGTGGTTAGAAAGCAGATAGACCTCTCGAGATTTCCAATGAAGTGTAAGTCTCCTCATAAGCTGATAACCGAAGTGCAATCACATGGTGGTTTCAGGGACCTCAGCTGCCACATCCCTCGAGGGTAAACTATATACAGGATAGGTCAGAAGACACCAACTTCCTTCTTAAGCCCTGGGTTTTCAGACAAGACCATGCTGCAGAGCTGGAAGCTCACTCAGTAGCTTAAGGGAGGGTGATCCTTTACTTTAGATTGGGGATTCATAGACTCCAGGACATTTTTGTGGTCACTTACCCCCTCAAGAATACTCAAGTTGCGCCTATCCACGACCCAATATGACACCACAAGTACTTTGACAGGCACAACAGAATAAGCTGCCTGTTTAATTTTGAGTTTACCTAAGAATTAACTGGGCAGGTTAAGGTCAAACTTATCTGTCTTAAATATGCATAAATTAAGAGCAGATCTGACCAAAATCCCACAAACACACTGAAAGTGCACAAAGAACCAAAACAAGTTGCATTTATATAGCACACAATTAACAGAACAAAGGCAGGACAGATTAAGAGATCAAAAGCTGGGTCAAAGAAGTAGGATTTAAGAAGAGTTTTTAAGGAGAGAGAACAAATTGAGAGGCAAAGAGAGCTTGAGGGGGAATTCCAGACTTTAGGGACTAAAGAGCAGAAACTACAGACATCAATGATCGAGCCGAGGAAATCATCTTCCCACATAAAATTAAACTCTTCCCTAATGTGCTGCTCGAAGAGGAGAAAAGATTAGATTGGAGACTTCTTGAACACATTATTTGATAAATGAAAAGTCACCACCAACCCGGAGAGCAAATCCTAAAGTTTTTTATGTGGAGGACTGCAGAAGTCATACAACATTTCTCCAAGGCAAGCTTTACAGACAACTGCCAATACCAAGGAATGCAGTCCTTTTGGAAGTGTAGAGAAGGGACATTTACTATCCAAATTGGAGTGCCAACCACAGATCTTAGTTTCCTCATAGGAGTTTCTAGTAGTTGCCATTGTTCGGTCCAGAAGATAGAAAGGAAAATATATATATATATATCTGTGTAAACCTGGTTACTTTATAAAATGTTTTTTTTTAAATGGACTAAGGCTTTACCCTGAATACCTGACTAGCCGTAACTCATACAAGAGGAATTGCTATCCTTCAGAAAACCAGTAAGAACCTTGTTATCTTTAAAGAGCTACTAATGCTAATGCCCGGAGCGGCACGGTGGCACAGTGGTTAGCACTGCTGCCTCTCAGCACGAGGGACGCAGGTTCAATTCCGGCCTCGGGTCGCTGTCTGTGGAGTTTGCACATTCTCCCCGTGTCTGCGTGGGTTTCCTCCGGGTGCTCCGGTTTCCTCCCACACTCCAAAGATGTGCTGGTTAGGTGCATTGGCCATGCTAAATTGCCCCTTAATGCCAGGGGTAAATATGTGGAGTTACGGGGATAGGACAGGACCTGGCTAGGATAGTTGTCAGTGCAGGCTCGATGGGCCAAATGGCCTCCTTCTGCACTCTAGATTCTATGATTCTAGCTGCAGAAAATCAAATTCCAAAGAAATTTACCAACGCCCTTTACATTTCTAAGGCAGAACGCTGACCGTGGAGATAATATGTCTGCAAGGACAAAAGGGACCCTGATTCCTCTATTAAAAAGTTCCAGATGCTAGACCTGGGAAAATACATCCTTTATCCAATAATGAGAATTGAGAGGTATGTCACACCGCCTCTTCCAGCTGCTAGAACCTGTAATATTGTCATGTGGAACTGAACCCAGACAGCCTCTCCCATTTTACCACCCAACAGGTAGCAGTAGAAAGAACTCTGCCCAGGTAAATTGCCCGGCCCTTATCTACACTGTATAGTACTGGAACATCGAAACTCCTGTATCGGTGCCTACAAAACTCACTCATCTCCGCGTGACTTTTCCCATCGGGGAAGTCATCACTTCTGGAAAGACAGTTCATCCTGCAACAACTTCAGCTTGCTAATCTCTGAAAGAATACACCTTTGGACTTCTTGATTTTGAACTCTGAACTCAGGTGAAACCATAACTCTTATTTTTTTCATAGTCTTGCCCTGCACCCCTTTCTTCCCCTTATCCCTCTTTTATTGCACGAGTGCAAAAGGGGTGCTCGTTGCAAAATCCCTTCACCGCATTTTGTCGGTGTAAAATAAACCAATCCTCTTATTTTATCTTATCTCAAATTTGCTGTGGGGTTATTAATGGAGAATTAGATCACTTCAAACTGATGGGTTGGGGAAAATACCACACCACTGATAAAAGGGGATGTCAAAATCAGAGACACCTTTCTATTTACAGATGGGTAGTCAGAGGAGAACTTTGGGTTGTTTAAATTAATTCCTCCTTCTGTCCATAACACCCACTCAATGAGCTATCAAACATCAGTCATGTTGCCCTGTCAGTCCAACAGGTTGCAGCCTGGTTTTGCTGTTGTTGAAGGCACATTCAAACTCAAGCGACTCTTAGAGCAGTCAATCAATGTATTGTCTCCATGCATCCACATACAGAGACAGAGACAGGTTGGCAACTTGTAACCAGTGGGGTTCCACAAGGATCAGTGCTGGGACTGCAACTGTTTACAATATATATTAATGACCTGGTGGGAGGAAGCGAATGTATTATAGCCAAATTTGCAGATGACACAAAAATAGGTGGAAAGGCAAGCTGTGAGAGAGATACAGTTTACAAAGAGATATTGATAGGTTAAGTGAGTGGCAAAAAGTTGACAAATGGCGTATAATGTGGGAAAATGTGAAGTTGTTCATTTTGGAAGGGGAAACAAAAGAACAGTATTATCTAACAGCAGGTAATCAGGAAGACTATTGGAATATTGGCCCTTATTTCAAGGGGGTTGGAGTTTAAAAGTAGGGAAGTCTTGCTGCAACTGTACAAGTTACTGGTGAGACCACATCTGGAGTACTATGAGCAGCTTTAGAACATAGAACACTACAGCGCAGTACAGGCCCTTCGGCCCTCAATGTTGCGCCGACCAGTGGAACCAATCTAAAGCCCCTCTAATCTACAGTATTCCAATATCATCCATATGTTTATCCAATAACCATTTGAATGCTCTTAATGTTGACGAGTCCACTACTGCTGCAGGCAGGGCATTCCACGCCCTTACTACTCTCTGAGTAAAGAACCTACCTCTAACATCTGTCCTATTTCTCTCACCCCTCAATTTAAAGCTATGTCCCCTCGTGCTAGCCATCACCATCCGAGGAAAAAGGCTCTCACTATCCACCCTATCTAATCCTCTGATCATCTTGTATGCCTCTATTAAGTCACCTCTTAACCTTCTTCTCTCTAACAAAAACAACCTCAAGCCCCTCAGCCTTTCCTCATACGATTTTCCCACCATACCAGGCAACATCCTGGTAAATCTCCTCTGCACCCTTTCCAACACTTCCACATCCTTCCTATAATGCGGCGACCAGAACTGTACGCAATACTCCAAATGCGGCCGCACCAGAGTTTTGTACAGTTGCAGCATGACCTCCTGGCTCCGAAACTCAATCCCTCTACCAATAAAAGCTAACACATTGTACGCCTTCTTAACAACCCTATCAACCTGGGTGCCAACTTTCAGGGATCTATGCACATGGACACCCAGATCCCTCTGTTCATCCACACTACCAAGTATCTTACCATTAGCCCAGTACTCTGTATTCCTGTTTGCCACCTCTCAGCCCAGCTCTGCAGCTTATCTATGTCCCTCTGTAACCTGCCACTTCCCTCCGCACTGTCTACAACTCCACCGACTTTAGTGTCATCCGCAAATTTACTAATCCATCCTTCCACGCCCTCATCCAGGTCATTTATAAAAATGACAAATAGCAGTGGCCCCAAAACAGATCCTTGCGGTACACCACTAGTAACTGAACTCCAGGATGAATATTTCCCATCAACCAACTGTTTTCTTACAGCTAGCCAATTCCTGATCCAAACCACTAAATCACCCTCAATCCCATGTGTCCGTATTTTCTGCAAAAGCTTACCATGGGGAACCTTATCAAACGCTTTGCTGAAATCCATATACACCAAATCAACCGCTTTACCCTCACCCACTTCTTTGGTCACCTTCTCAAAGAACTCAATAAGGTTTGTGAGGCACAACCTACCCTTCACAAAACCGTGCTGACTATCCCTAATCAAATTATTCCTTTCTAGGTGATTATAAATCCTATCTCTTATAATCCTTTCCAATACTTTGCCCACAACAGAAGTAAGGCTCACCGGTCTATAATTACCGGGGTTGTCCCTACTCCCCTTCTTGAACAAGGGGATAACATTTGCTATCCTCCAGTCTTCTGGCACTGTTCCTGTAGACAATGACGACACAAAGATCAAAGCCAAAGGCTCTGCAATCTCCTCTCTCGCCTCCCAGAGAATCCGAGGATAAATCCCATCCGGCCCAGGGGACTCATCTATTTTTTACCCTTTCCAGAATTGCTAACACCTCCTCCTTATGAACATCAATCCCATCCAGTCCAACAGCCTGCATCTCAGTGCTCCCCTCGACAACACTGTCCCTCTCCAGTGTGAATACCGATGAAAAATATTCATTTAGTGCCTCTCCTACCTCTTCAGACTCCATGCACAACTTCCCACTACTGTCCTTGACTGGCCCTAATCTGAACCTAGTCATTCTTTTACTCCTGACATACCTATAGAAAGCTTCAGGGTTTTCCTTGATCCTACCTGCCAAAGACTTCTCATGTCCCCTCCTGGCTCTTCTTAACTCTTTCTTTAGGTCCTTCCTGGCTAACTTGTAACTCTAAAGTGCCCTAACTGAGCCTTCACGCCTCATCTTATCATAAGTCTCCTTCTTCCTCTTCACTTTGGTCCCCTTATTTAAGGAAAGATATTATTTCATTGGAGACAGTTCAGAGAAGGTTCACTAGGATGATCCCTGGTATGGACGGATTGCCTTATGAGGGAAGGTTAAACAAGTTGGGACTCTACTCATTGGAATTTGCAAGAATGAGAGGTGATCTCATTGAAACATATGGGATTCTTAAGGGGCTTGACAGGGTAAATGCTGAGAGGATGTTTCCCCTCAGGGGAAAGTCTAAGACCAGAGGGCATAGTCTCAGAATACAGGGGTGCCAATTTAAGATTGAGACGAGGAGGAATTTCTTCTCTTTGATGGTTGAGAGTTGTTGGAATTCCTTGCCACAGAGAGCTGTGGGGGTAGAGTCCTTGTGTATATTTAAGGCTGAGATAGATTCTTGATCAGTAAAGGAATCCAGGTTATGGGGAAAGGGCAAGAAGGTGGGCACGAGGAATGTCAGATCAGCCATAATCCCATTGAATGGTGGAACAGGTTCGAGGCGCAAACAGTCTGCTGCTGTTCCTATTTTATATGGTCTTACTAATACTGCTCCAAGCCACTTCATAAAAATGATACACTTCCAATTATTACTGGAAATACATTTTTATACATTTCTTACTGCAAAATTGCCATTTAAAATTTGCACAATACATATTTATAGATGAGTTGAAAAGAAAAGCACGTGTATATTTATTTTGTTAAATTATTGCTCCAGTAATGTATATTATACAATAAACTGTTTCTGGTAACAAGCTGTATTCAGTGACACAAGCCTCACTCTCACAGCTGTCACTTTTATCTGCTCCTGCGTCGTGTGGTGCTGCTGCTGTCCCACAGACACTGAACCAAACCTCAGCAAGCTTGGTGGCCACGAAGACCCCATGAATATTGTCCGTCGAGCCACTGTGCTTGGCGCAGCCCACAAGCTCGTGTCAGTGCTGTCACTGACTGCGTGGAACTTGTGCATCAGCTGCCAGCAGCATTAATTCTGTGTAATATACAGAAACAGTTAATGATTGTTGCCCAATCCAAATATCCCAGAATTATATTTCATAAATACCCTGAAGCAAGCGGAGAGTGAGTCATTCCGCACACAATATCACAGTGGTCAGGATAGATGTGTAGCCTGTGCTGTGATACATTTCCCAATTCCCATCAGTTTCATTTACAGAGTGGGGGTGGGGGTGAGTCAAGATGGGGGATGCGCGCAGAGGATACAAGATGGAGAGAGAGGGGGGGGGGGCAGAGGGAGGAGGGAGGGGGGCCAGAGGGAGGAGAGAGGGGGGGCAGAGGGAGGAGGGCCAGAGGGAGGAGGGAGGGGGGCCAGAGGGAGGAGGGAGGGGGGCCAGAGGGAGGAGGGCCAGAGGGAGGAGGGAGGGGGGCCAGAGGGAGGAGGGAGGGGGGCCAGAGGGAGGAGAGAGGGGGGCCAGAGGGAGGAGAGGGGGGGCCAGAGGGAGGAGAGGGGGGGGCAGAGGGAGGAGGGAGGGGGGCCAGAGGGAGGAGGGAGGGGGGCCAGAGGGAGGAGGGAGGGGGGCCAGAGGGAGGAGGGAGGGGGGCCAGAGGGAGGAGGGAGGGGGGCCAGAGGGAGGAGGGAGGGGGGCCAGAGGGAGGAGGGAGGGGGGCCAGAGGGAGGAGAGAGGGGGGCCAGAGGGAGGAGAGGGGGGGGCCAGAGGGAGGAGAGGGGGGGGCCAGAGGGAGGAGAGGGGGGGGCCAGAGGGAGGAGAGGGGGGGGCCAGAGGGAGGAGAGGGGGGGGCCAGAGGGAGGAGAGGGGGGGGCCAGAGGGAGGAGAGGGGGGGGCCAGAGGGAGGAGAGGGGGGGGGGGGCAGAGGGAGGAGAGGGGGGGGGGACAGAGGGAGGAGAGGGGGGGGGGCAGAGGGAGGAGAGGGGGGGGCCAGAGGGAGGAGAGGGGGGGGCCAGAGGGAGGAGAGGGGGGGGCCAGAGGGAGGAGAGGGGGGGGCCAGAGGGAGGAGAGGGGGGGGGGCCAGAGGGAGGAGAGGGGGGGGGGCCAGAGGGAGGAGAGGGGGGGGGGGTCAGAGGGAGGAGAGGGGGGGGGGTCAGAGGGAGGAGAGGGGGGGGGTCAGAGGGAGGAGAGGGGGGGGTCAGAGGGAGGAGAGGGGGGGTCAGAGGGAGGAGAGAGGGGGTCAGAGGGAGGAGAGAGGGGGTCAGAGGGAGGAGAGAGGGGGTCAGAGGGAGGAGAGAGGGGGGCAGAGGGAGGAGAGAGGGGGGCAGAGGGAGGAGAGAGGGGGGCAGAGGGAGGAGAGAGGGGGGCAGAGGGAGGAGAGAGGGGGGCAGAGGGAGGAGAGAGGGGGGCAGAGGGTGGAGAGAGGGGGGCAGAGGGAGGAGAGAGGGGGACAGAGGGAGGAGAGAGGGGGGGCAGAGGGAGGAGAGAGGGGGGGCAGAGGGAGGAGAGAGGGGGGGCAGAGGGAGGAGAGAGGGGGGGCAGAGGGAGGAGAGAGGGGGGGCAGAGGGAGGAGAGAGGGGGGCAGAGGGAGGAGAGAGGGGGGGCAGAGGGAGGAGAGAGGGGGGGCAGAGGGAGGAGAGAGGGGGGGCAGAGGGAGGAGAGAGGGGGGGCAGAGGGAGGAGAGAGGGGGGGCAGAGGGAGGAGAGAGGGGGGGCAGAGGGAGGAGAGAGGGGGGGCAGAGGGAGGAGAGAGGGGGGGCAGAGGGAGGAGAGAGGGGGGGCAGAGGGAGGAGAGAGGGGGGGCAGAGGGAGGAGAGAGGGGGGGCAGAGGGAGGAGAGAGGAGGGGCAGAGGGAGGAGAGAGGGGGGGCAGAGGGAGGAGAGAGGGGGGCAGAGGGAGGAGAGAGGGGGGGCAGAGGGAGGAGAGAGGGGGGGCAGAGGGAGGAGAGAGGGGGGGCAGAGGGAGGAGAGAGGGGGGGCAGAGGGAGGAGAGAGGGGGGGCAGAGGGAGGAGAGAGGGGGGGCAGAGGGAGGAGAGAGGGGGGGCAGAGGGAGGAGAGAGGGGGGGCAGAGGGAGGAGAGAGGGGGGGCAGAGGGAGGAGGGAGGAGGGAGGGGGGGCAGAGGGAGGAGGGAGGAGGGAGGGGGGCCAGAGGGAGGAGGGAGGGGGGCCAGAGGGAGGAGGGAGGGGCCAGAGGGAGGGAGGGGGGCCAGAGGGAGGAGGGAGGGGGGCCAGAGGGAGGAGGGAGGGGGGCCAGAGGGAGGAGGGAGGGGGGCCAGAGGGAGGGAGGGAGGGGGGCCAGAGGGAGGAGGGAGGGGGGCCAGAGGGAGGAGGGAGGGGGGCCAGAGGGAGGAGAGAGGGGGGCCAGAGGGAGGAGAGAGGGGGGCCAGAGGGAGGAGAGGAGGGGGGGCAGAGGGAGGAGAGAGGGGGGGCAGAGGGAGGAGAGAGGGGGGGCAGAGGGAGGAGAGAGGGGGGGCAGAGGGAGGAGAGAGGGGGGCAGAGGGAGGAGAGAGGGGGGGCAGAGGGAGGAGAGAGGGGGGGCAGAGGGAGAGAGAGGGGGGGCAGAGGGGAGGAGAGAGGGGGGGCAGAGGGAGGAGAGAGGGGGGGCAGAGGGAGGAGAGAGGGGGGGCAGAGGGAGGAGAGAGGGGGGGCAGAGGGAGGAGAGAGGGGGGGCAGAGGGAGGAGAGAGGGGGGGCAGAGGAGGAGGAGAGGGGGGGCAGAGGGAGGAGAGAGGGGGGGCAGAGGGAGGAGAGAGGGGGGCAGAGGGAGGAGAGAGGGGGGCAGAGGGAGGAGAGAGGGGGGGCAGAGGGAGGAGAGAGGGGGGGCAGAGGGAGGAGAGAGGGGGGGCAGAGGGAGGAGAGAGGGGGGGCAGAGGGAGGAGAGAGGGGGGGCAGAGGGAGGAGAGAGGGGGGGCAGAGGGAGGAGAGAGGGGGGGCAGAGGGAGGAGAGAGGGGGGGCAGAGGGAGGAGAGAGGGGGGGCAGAGGGAGGAGAGAGGGGGGCAGAGGGAGGAGAGAGGGGGGGCAGAGGGAGGAGAGAGGGGGGGCAGAGGGGAGGAGAGAGGGGGCAGAGGGAGGAGAGAGGGGGGGCAGAGGGAGGAGAGAGGGGGGGCAGAGGGAGGAGAGAGGGGGGGCAGAGGGAGGAGGGGGTAGAGGGAGGAGAGGGGGGCAGAGGAGGAGAGGGGGCAGAGGGAGAAGGGTGCAGAGGGAGGAGAGGGAGGGGTGGATAGAGTGAGGTTGATCAACGCAAGAAGTCTCTCTGAATTGCTGAGAAAAAATCCATTTATAAACTGCCCCTCGGCTTTAATCTCTGGGTGAACTTTAATTCCAGTTTAGAGCCTCCTCCATCTGATAGTGGGAAGATTCTCATGTCGTGAGTTTAACAGCACCGTATAATACTCGGCCATAATGGACATTAATTCCCTATCGACTACCCTTCATCTGCCAAAAGATTGGTCTATCTCATTCAGAGGGACTATCGACTGGCTGGCGTGGGAAATAAAACAATTGCCTGCGTATCAATTTCCCAAGCTCAGGCAGTACGGCAGAATCCAGGAAGGTTGAATCTGTACTGGAGAGCGGAATTCCACAGTCCGCCAGTGAAGGAACAACATCCCTCAATTTGAGGGTGACAAAATTACAAATAAACAAACACTTTCAACAATTCTATTACAGGCACAAGGCCCCAGCACGCACATTTCTGTTAAATAATCAACACCGTCATTCCAGCTAGAATTACAAGTCAGCCTGAGCAGATTGCCCCGCACTTTATGGGTGATGCTGCGTTCCTGCAACATACAGATTTTCAACTGGCCCACAATTCCATTCCTGTCAATGGCCTCTGAATTTATAAAACCGGGAAATCTGTATTCAGCGCATTTCAAAGTCACCATGAAATTCAAACGAGCAAAACACAGATAAATCACATCCCAGGTTATATATCCGCCTCTGAGCATGAAAGGTATTTTAAACAATGTTTGATTGCGGCACTCCTGTCCCATTCACACATTCCTGTCATTCAGATGCCAGCTGCCCTTTACATGCACCAGCGAGGGTCCGGCCCGTCCACTCCCAGACTGTACCATCAGCTTTTTTTTAAAAAAGTGTTGTCTAGAAATTCACTTGGGTAGTAAGAAGTAGTGAGGCAGCATTTTGTTTTGGAAGGTAAGAAAATTGTAAGTATTGTTGTTCAGAGGGATTTGGATGTACTCAAAAAAGGAACTGCAGGTACAGCAATTGAGAAGGCAAATGGCACGTTGAACTTTATTACAAGGACGACAAAAATAAGGAGGTCTTGCTACAATTGTACAGGGTTTTGGTGAGACCTTCACCTGGAGAACTGTGCACAATTTTGGTTTCCATATTTAAGGAAGGATGTACTTGTGTTAATGATGGTATAGCAAAATTTGACTAGTTTGGGTCCTGGGCTGAGAGCACTGTCCTGAGATGAGAGGAGTTTAGAAGAATAAGACGTGGTTCCCATTGAAACAGACAAGATTCTTAAGAGACTTGACAGTAGACACCGAGGGGTTGTTTCCTCTGGCTGTGGAATATACAGTAAGTCTAACAACACCAGGTTAAAGTCCAACAGGTTTATTTGGTAGCAAAAGCCACAAGCTTTCGGAGCCCCAAGCCCCTTCTTCAGGTGAGTGAGGACTCGTGTTCACAAACAGGGCATATAAAGACACAAACTCAATTTACAAGATAATGGGTGGAATGTGAGTCTTTACAGGTAATCAAGTCTTAAAGGTACAGACAATGTGAGTGGAGAGAGCGTTAGGCACCAGTTAAAAAGATGTGGAATCTATGACATAGGGACACAATCTCAGGTATGGGACTCATCATTTACGACTGAGATGAGAAACTCTGCAGTAAGATGGTTGTAAATTCTTGCAATTCTCTACCCTCGGGGGTTGTGGATACTCCAATGTTGACCATTGACGAGGCGGAGATGAACAGACTTTTGGTCTGAGAATCGGGGAAAATGGGGAGAGGGTGGGAAAGTGGACTGACACCAAAGATCAGCGCTATTCGTGTTGAGTGACAGAGCAGGTTGACTGGTGGGACAGTCTGCTCCTATCTTTATGTTAAATTTCAAGAATAAATAAATTCTGGTCAATTTTTCCACTTATTGTGCCTTATCCGGAAGCGTTTGATAAAATTCTCAACTCGTTTCATGAGTAACTTTTTCAAGGAACAAATACTGGATGTCCTTGATAGGTATGTTCCTGTCAGGCAGGGAGGAAATGGCCGAGTGAGGGAACCATGGTTCACAAAAGAGGTGGAATGTCTTGTGAAAAGGAAGAGGGAAGCTTATGTAGGGATGAGGAAACAAGGTTCAGATGGCTCGATTGAGGGTTACAAGTTAGCAAGGAATGAGCTGAAAAAGGGGCTTAGGAGAGCTAGGAGGGGACATGAGAAGTCCTTGGCGGGTCGGATCAAGGAAAACCCCAAGGCTTTTTACTCTTATGTGAGGAATAAAAGAATGACCAGGGTGAGGTTAGGGCCGGTCAAGGACAGTGGTGGGAACTTGTGTATGGAGTCAGTAGAGATAGGCGAGGTGATGAATGAATACTTTTCTTCAGTGTTCACCAACGAGAGGGGCCATGTTTTTGAGGAAGAGAAGGTGTTACAGGCTAATAGGCTGGAGGAAATAGATGTTCGGAGGGAGGATGTCTTGGCAGTTTTGAATAAACTGAAGGTCGATAAGTCCCCTGGGCCTGATGAAATGTATCCTAGGATTCTTTGGGAGGCAAGGGATGAGATTGCAGAGCCTTTGGCGTTGATCTTTGGGTCCTCGCTGTCCACGGGGATGGTGCCAGAGGACTGGAGAATGGCGAATGTTGTTCCTCTGTTTAAGAAAGGGAATAGAAATGACCCTGGTAATTATAGACCGGTTAGTCTTACTTCGGTGGTTGGTAAATTGATGGAAAGGGTCCTTAGGGATGGGATTTACGACCATTTAGAAAGATGCGGATTAATCCGAGATAGTCAGCACGGATTCGTGAAGGGCAAGTCGTGCCTCACAAATTTGATTGAATTTTTTGAGGAGGTAACTAAGTGTGTTGATGAAGGTAGGGCAGTTGATGTCATATACATGGATTTTAGTAAGGCGTTTGATAAGGTCCCCCATGGTCGGCTTATGATGAAAGTGAGGAGGTGTGGGATAGAGGGAAAGTTGGCCGATTGGATAGGTAACTGGCTGTCTGCCCGAAGACAGAGGGTGGTGGTCGATGGAAAATTTTCGGATTGGAGGCAGGTTGCTAGCGGTGTGCCGCAGGGATCAGTGCTTGGTCCTCTGCTCTTTGTGATTTTTATTAATGACTTAGAGGAGGGGGCTGAAGGGTGGATCAGTAAATTTGCTGATGACACCAAGATTGATGGAGTAGTGGATGAGGTGGAGGGCTGTTGTAGGCTGCAAAGAGACATAGATAGGATGCAAAGCTGGGCTGAAAAATGGCAAATGGAGTTTAACCCTGATAAATGTGAGGTGATTCATTTTGGTAGGACAAATTTAAATGTGGATTACAGGGTCAAAGGTAGGGTTCTGAAGACTGTGGAGGAACAGAGAGATCTTGGGGTCCATATCCACAGATCTCTAAAGGTTGCCACTCAAGTGGATAGAGCTGTGAAGAAGGCCTATAGTGTGTTAGCTTTTATTAACAGGGGGTTGGAGTTTAAGAGCCGTGGGGTTATGCTGCAACTGTACAGGACCTTGGTGAGACCACATTTGGAATATTGTGTGCAGTTCTGGTCACCTCACTATAAGAAGGATGTGGAAGTGCTGGAAAGAGTGCAGAGGAGATTTACCAGGATGCTGCCTGGTTTGGAGGGTAGGTCATATGAGGAAAGGTTGAGGGAGCTAGGGCTGTTCTCTCTGGAGCGGAGGAGGCTGAGGGGAGACTTGATAGAGGTGTATAAAATGATGAAGGGGATAGATAGAGTGAACGTTCAAAGACTATTTCTTCGGGTGGATGGAGCTATTACAAGGGGGCATAACTATAGGGTTCGTGGTGGGAGATACAGGACGGATATCAGAGGTAGGTTCTTTACGCAGAGAGTGGTTGGGGTGTGGAATGGACTGCCTGCAGTGATAGTGGAGTCAGACACTTTAGAAACATTTAAGCGGTTATTGGATAGGCACATGGAGCACACCAGGATGATAGGGAGTGGGATAGCTTGATCTTGGTTTCAGATAAAGCTCGGCACAACATCGTGGGCCGAAGGGCCTGTTCTGTGCTGTACTGTTCTATGTTCTATGTTCTAGTAAGGAGGCAAACAACAACAACTTGTATTCGTATAGCACCTTTAACATAGCTAAATATATAGGGGCAAAAAAAAAACAAAGCACAACAAACCACACAAATGGGTTGAGTTTTAAAGAGTGGCTTGATAGGGAAAAGAAAGTTAGAAGGGTGGAAGGATTTAGGGCGGGAATTCCAGAGCCTAGGGCCCGGGCAGCTGAAGGCAAAGGTGGAGCAATTAAAATTGGGGTTGCTCAAGAAGCCAGAATGAGATGAGTGTAGTTGCAACAGTTGCTTAACTGGAGATTAGAGACAAGGAGGGAGAGGCCGTGGAAGGGTGAAAGACAAAGATGAGAAATTTAAAATCGAGGAGTTGCTTAACGAACTAATGGCCAGTGTGGGTCAGCAAGTACTGGAGGTATGGATGGATGAGATTTGGAGAGAGTCTGGGCACGTGAAGCAGAGTTTTGGACTCAACGTTACCCACTTCACCAGTGGGGCACTGTGGCCACACAGGTTGGATGATCTACAGGTTGCCCTCCTGTAATTCACCAAACCCAACTTCAACACAAACAGCAAAAACAGAAAACGCTGGGAAATCTCAGCAGGTCTGACAGCATCTGGGGAGAGAGAAGGAAACCAACGTTTCGAGTCTGGATAACCCTTCGTCAGAGATTACTTCGTCAGAGCTAACTTCTACACAGCCGCACCGCTCCCCTGAGACCTCTGCCACTGAGGGGAAGAGCAACAAAATCCAGGGAACACCCTCACCTTGTGCCACACAGATTATATCGCGAGTCAGCAACCTGCTCTCAGTGATACGCAGCAATCTGCAATCCAACGTTGAAATAGACCGCTCACAACTCCATCAGTGCATTAGGTATAATTTTCATAATGTGAGCATAAGTAAACCAGGAGTTTTCAAAATATAAACTGCCCATGGAGAAAAAGGTAGCACTGAGGAGTTCATAACACACCCAATAAAGAGAAAGTTTAGAGCAAACATTGGTCAGTATCCTGGGATTCCCTAACTCTCACTCTGTGGGAACGCCATCATTTCAGGCAATGCAGCAGGTCCCCCATTGCCAGCAATGGGCAATAATTATGGTCCTGACAACACCTGATGCATCGCGTCAAATTGGGGATGTCTGCATTTGCCAATCCTGCAATCAAATCAAGCCTCTTTGCATGTAGAACCGGAGGGTACATACAAGAGCTCAGCCAAATGCAGTGTCCTTACCTGGTCACCTTGCTTTGCCACAACTGTTCCAGCTTTAACCTGTTCAAGAGTCACTCTGCCATCCAGCAATAAGGGATCCTAGGAAATAGAGAGAAAACGGAGATAAGGATAATCCATTTCTGCTTCGACAATTTGCTTAACCTTATCTTGCTGTCATTGCATTTGCAAATCTCCTCCGTCACTCCGATGAAAGAACATCCGATGATTCCTCAGACTAACTTACTGGCTGTACTTGTGATTTCTAAAAATAAAACCGTAAGTGCCGCATTTGTCAATTTTACTTCCATTAATTTTACATCAAGGGCAGGTAGAGGAGTTCTGATATTTCAGCTTTGGAGAAAATAAATATTTTTGAAGACAAAGCATTGCTGTATGGTTGGTGTAGGTTCAGCCTCAACTGAAGACAGTCAGCCTTGATTGAGTAGTAACCCCAATGCAAGTGTGTAATGGGGATGACCAGCACAATGCTAACCTGACTCAGAATTGGAGACATCCACACTATAGCTGAGCCTGGATGCTGAGGAAAAGTGAGCGAGGATCGTAACTAACTTGAGAAGTCCAAAGATGTGCAGGTTAGGTGGATTGGCCATGCTAAATTGTCCCTTAGTATAGGGGGACTAGCTAGGATAAATTCATGGCATAATGGGGATAAGTCCTGGATGGGATTGCGGTCAGTGCAGACTTGATGGGCTGAATGGCCTCCTTCTGCACTGTAGGGATTCTATGAACATGTACAGGTTAGCAAAACAGGCAAATGAAATTGAATGCAGAGAAATGGAAAACTATTTTGTTTGGTTTAAAGTTTTTAAGTTTAAAGTTTATTTATTTGCGTCACAGGTAGGGTTACTTTAACGCTACATTGAAGTTACTGTGAAAATCCCCTAGTCGCCACACTCCAGCACCTGTTAGGGTACACTGAGAATTTAGCATGGCTAGTGCACCTAACCAGCACGTCTTTCGGACTGTGGAGGAAACCGGAGCACCCGGAGGAAACCCATGCAGACATGGGGAAAATGTGCAAACTCCACACAGACACTGACTGAGCTGGGAATCGAACCTGGGTCCCTGGCGCTGTGAGGCAGCAGTGTTAAGAAGAATGAAGAGATATAAACTACTTAACGCCATTATAAGGGGGTACAGGAACTGGGAGATCTGGAAATATATGTACAGAAGTCTTGAAGGCAGCTGGACAGTTAAAAGGTCCGTTATAAAAATGCATACTGGATCCTTTGTTTCATGGAGACATGGGATACAAATATAACTACGCTAACAGTTCTGAAGAAGTCGTATTGGACTCAAAACATTAACACTGCTTCCTTCTCCGCTGATGCTGCCTGACCTGTTGAGGCTTTCCAGCACATTGTTTGCATTTCTTACATTAAGCTTTTACAAAACACAGATAAGGTCCAACCGGAGTATTATGGACCTAAGAAGGTCTTAGTGAGTGTACGAAGGAGATTAAACTGGAATAAAAGGATTGAAAGGGGATGAAAGGATTTAGCTACATAAAAAGACAAAAGTTGTTGCCTTCAAACAGAGGTTAGAGGAGATGTTAGAGGTATTCAAAATTATGAAGGGTTTCAATGGAGTAAACGAGGAGAAATTTTCTACTGGGCAAAAGGTTGGTAACCAGAAAACAGAGACTTAAGGTAATTGGCAAAAGAGCCAGAGGAACATGAGGGAAAAAATATTACACAGCTCATTATAATCCGCAATATACTGGCTCAAAGCAGATTCAATAGCAACTTCTAAAGGGGAACTGGACAAATACCCAAAAGGGTGAAGCTTACAAATCTATGGGAAAATGGCGGGAGAAAGAAAGTGGATAGCTCTTTCAAAGAGCTAACATGGGCACCATGAGTAGAATGGTCACATTCTGTGCTGTATCATTCCATGATTCAAAATCAGCAGCCAAGTTAGATAGAACCTTAGAAACCCTACAAGTGCAGAAGGAGGCCATTCAGCCCATCGAGCCTGCACCGACAACAATCATAACCCCACACATTTACCCCGCTAATTCCTCTAACCTACACATCATGGGACACTAAGGGGCAATTTAGCATGGCCAATGCACCAGACCCACACATCTTTGGACTGTGGGAGGAAACTGGAGCACCCGGAGGAAACCCACGCAGACACGGGGAGAACGTGCAAACTCCACACAGTCACCCGAGGTAGAACATTAACTATTCACAAAATATGAAGACTGCGCCAGGTAGCAGACTCACTAAAGATTCCAAAACTTGTTCTTTAGATTACCAAATTTCAGATAGTCGGCTATTATTATTCATTCACATAACTCCCTGATCCATTTAATATACAATTTGGTAGTAATTTTTCAAATGAGCATTAACCAGACGATTATCAGCCAAGTTTCTTCAATATAAATAATTTTGTTTTGAATTTTTCACTCATGTTCCAAGAATTAAATTCAGCTTTACGAAAGCTAAATTTCAGATGAAAATCTTTGAGAGTGAATGCAACATTCTCCAAGTGATTATTCAGCACTAAAATTAAAAAGAATTGACTCATTAAATGTCAAAATATTTTGCTTACCTTAAATATAGAATTTCAAAGAGAAAACAAAGTGTAAACACAAAACATGATGCTTGTTTTAAAGAATTTGTTGCAAATTGAAAATTTCCATACTAATGCATCAAACTGCCTTGCTGTTGAGTCTGCAGTTTGTACTGTAGGGGGATTCAACAATTAGAGGCTTCTGTGAAGAGCTATGGGTATTTTATGTTAAAGACTCTACACAAAATGTAAATAAATAGCTTAAATATCTGTCTGGTGAATTGGCTACAGGGTCACGACTTCCAGAATGCATTTACCTTCGCGACAAGTTTAGTCGATTTATTATTAGTTCCAAGTAGGCTTACATTAACACTGCAATGAAGTTACTGTGAAAATCCCCTTGTCACCACAGTCTGGCGCTTGTTCGGGTCAATGCACCTAACCTGCACGTCTTTCAGACTGTGGAGGAGACCGGAGCAAACCCACGCAGACATGGGGAGAATGTGCAAATCCACACAGACAGTGACCCAAGCCAGGAATTGAACCCGGGTCCCTGGCGCTGAGGCAGCAGTGCTAACCACTGTGCCGCCCCTGGGCACCGACAAGCGACATACAAGATGGCAAACATTGATACTGACAACTGGGAGAGAGTTGATGATGCCGTGACCTCTGGAGGCTGACGATTTGAAAGGACATTGGAAGAGGTGAGCAGAGAAGAGGAGCTATGCTGGCCAGGATGAGGGTTCAGAGAAAATGCAGGCAGCAAATCATGCACCTTCTCAGCCCACTGCCTTTCTCTGCAGCAATGTGGCAGAGACTGCCATGCCATAGTGCAGCTTCTGAACCACTCCAGGCCATGCTTAACACAGAGCTGACCACCACAGCACAAAGCATTGTCTCACAAGACAGAGGGCTGCCAGTACTATCTAAGCGCAAATAGATGCTGTCATCGTTGTAGGAGTGCAAAAAATGCAGAGCGATGAGCAGTTGGAGTAAACACATCTGCAAAGGTATTGAGACATTCTGTACAGGCCAGTACTGGAAGTATGTTATCGGCTTTTGTGGACCTGGAATCGGACCCAAAATAGTAAATGCAACAGTTTGCTATGATGCAGGTATTAAATTTGGACAAAAGATGGACAGTACCAATTTAGGCAACTGAAAAGGTATAGTAAACATTGCATTCATTTTCAAAAACTTCCATGACACTGAGTTGCTACTGGTCGTTTCGTAGGTCGTCAAATTTGGGACCCAGCTGGGTAACAGCAAGTTATAATGTCCTTCCTCATCAATAAGCACTGATGGTCAGGGTGAACTGACTGATGGCAGGGCTAGATCAATCTCTCTGGAAATTGGTCAGGAAATGGCAAAGGCTTTAACAGGACTTCAGAAACCAAGTGCTCATCAGCATGTCATAAAATAGTTCATACAAAGTGTTTATAATCTTTGATTCTCTGATTGAACTCTAAGTATTGGAGAAATAGACTCCAAAGAAAAGCGTCCAAACTGCAAGGGCAGACTAGAAATTTCCACCATCATATAGCATTGCGTTGGAAAGATCTACAAAAGATGGCTTCACTTAAATTTTCTTATACTTATCTAATTGTAAGGTAAATATACCCAACCATGATTATTACAATTATTAACTTATGGGTTGATTGCTTTTTAGATGACTTCACCAGGTTGAGTATCTTACTGTGGCTCCACATATAATTAACTTGTATATAAACTTGGCCAAGTAGTTTTAATCCGAAGGCATTGGTCTGCCAATGTAGAGCTTTCTACCTTGCGGCAGATAACAATGAGGGAGCAACTTGGAACCTTGTGTACACAAGGCCATACATGGCACGCACAGGGGCATGGAATGATAAGGTGCTGGGAGAAAGCCAAAGCTCTAACACACCACTGAGATTCTGCTCCGTGTACTAACCGAGCCCAGTAACATTTACTGACTCTCCAAAATCACAAGCAGAAAAACAGTTTTTAAAAGTGGGAATTTATTTAGTTACTCATGATTCTTTGTAACTGTTTAGTATCCTCTCTCAACTGTTAACAGCCTCCATTAGGAAGGTCAGGGTCAGTTATTGCACAGAGCATGCCTGTACTTGAAGCAGCCTCTTGAGGAAAACAAACCAGGTGGCTGAGTGGATTGAAAGAGAGAAAATGACTATTAATCGGAAACCTGACACCACAGTTCTGTTCACAAAGCAGGCGTTGGAAAATGATCAATGCAGTTCTTTGTCACAGACTTTGTGCATACACAAAAAAATTCAAATCTTGCTACCCAATCAGGTACTGCACTAGAACGCAAAGCACATTTGAAAAATTAGCAATGGAAATTTCCTTTAAAATGAATAAACAGGTAAGCTAGTGGCTAAGAAACTAGAAGGACCATGAATTTTAAACTGGCCAGCGAGTTCATTTTATCATGGTGGCACATTGGTTAGCACTGCTGCCTCACAACACCAGGAACCCAGGTTCAATTCTGGCCTTGGGTGACTGTGTGGAGTTTGCACATTCTTCCCATGTCCGTTTGGGTTTCCTCCGGGTGCTCCGGTTTCTTCCCACAGTCCAAAGATGTTCAGGTTAGGTGGATTAGCTATGCTGAATTGCCCTTGGTGTCCCAAGATGTATAGGTTAGGGGAAATAGTGGGTTACAGAGATGGATAAGATGCTACGTCAAAGACTTGGTGCAGACTCGATGGATCCAATGGCCTCCTTCTGCTCTGTAGCATTCTATCCTAAGCCCCTGTTTTGCCCGGCATTCCTGGCTCAGGCCGGTGGGGACTGAAACATTGAAGCAGCCTGAGGGCTCCGACAGTGAAGGGCAAAAGGAGCAGAGGAGAGGAGGACATGCTCTCTTTCTACAGCACTGGCTGTCGTAAAGCAGAGAGCTTAAAACTGAATGAAAGGGACAGAGTGAGTTTCAACGGTAAGTGAATGGAATATTAGGGTGTGTGTGGGGGTTGGATGTCCCTGGGGAGGGGTCAGGGTGAGCCATGCGGGGCTCGGGCTGAGTGTTTAAAATAGTTACTCAGAAGTTAGAAGAACTTTTTTTTCCTTCCAACTCTTTCAGAGTAACTATGAATGTAAAATTGGCAGAACCACCCAAAGTTAGCAATTTAAATCACTTTCTTGGATGGTTCCCAACCCAGCACAATTCATAGAATCCAAGTGTGCAGAAGGAAGCCATTTGGCCCATCACATCTATACCGACCACAATCCCACCCAGGCCCTATCCCCATAACCCCATGCATTTACACCAGCTAGTCCCCCTGACACTAAGGGGCAATTTAGCATAGCTAATCCACCTAACCTGCACATCTTTGGACTGTGGAAGGAAACCGGAGTACCCGGAGGAAACCCATGCAGACATGGGGAGAACATGTAAACTCCACACAGACAGTTACCCAAGCCGGAAGTTGAACCCGGGTCCCTGGCGCCGAGAGACAGCAGTGCTAACCATTGTGCCACCATGCCGCTCCATGGGAGGTTACCTCTTCTGGACAATTGCCAGATAGTGAGAGAACTTCCAAGAGGGATTCCCCATCGCGTCATTGGGCTTCCCCCCTAAATCAACACTGCGGAACTGGTAAGTTAAGGCACAACAATTTTAAATTATATGTAGACAGGGCTAATTTACCCAAATCCACAGTTGAAGCACACAACCAATTTCACGCAATGTTTTGAGAAGCACAATTCATTAAGCCTGTGTAAACATACTGAGTCATGGTTTATTGTGCTCAATGTATGAGTGTGCCTTGTATAGCCGTAAACAGATAGATCACTGTCACCTTCACAGATCTGTGTTCCAAGATACCAGTGGTGTATTTTCCAATTCTCTGAAGTGAAGTGGACAGCTTTATCCAGACAAACACATTCATAAACAATGTCAACTTGACAATCAATGTGTAATTACTGGAAACTATTCCACAGTCAGATGAATTATTTATAATATCCAATCCATTTCTTTTTCCAGATGCTTAGTGACTCATTCTGTTTTATGAGCTGAAAGGCTGTGATGTTCAGTGTTGATACTATGCCCACACCAGCCAAGTGTCCCACGATCAGTATCATCAGTTGCAGGCCTTTCAACAACTTCAAACAAGGTCAAAGTAGATCATAGATTATTATAGTCCTCTCTGCAAGAGGACAACTGAAATGTTACCACAGCAAGAACATGTAGAAGTCTAACAACAAAGATATTCAGCATAGCTGTGGACATCTCCCAGAGGTAGCCCTAGCAGCACCTACAGCTGTCAAGTCTTTTGGGACATTTGAGACGTGCTAAAATTCTACAGAAATGCAAGCTTCTTTGGCAGTGAGTGATTTGAACAAATACTTTTGTTGCCATCTTTGGCTGTAAAATTGGATAACATTCAGTGACGTTGGAGACCTTTGTGTGGCTCGTGGCCAGTTTAGCCATTGTGTAAAACCTACTCATATATAATTAGCAATACAGCACCTGTCACAACAGTAAGCTGCCTTTGTAAGTATTTTTATAACTCACATCAAGTTTCATCAAGGTCAGAAGATCCCTCTTGGCAGCCTCTAAAATCATGTGATGCTGTCTGTGATTGCTAATCTCGCTTGGTCGTTCCTCGCCTTCAATGTAACGGTAAACGACAGAAGGCTGCTCCATCATAGTAACACTCTTCTTCAGAGAAGGCTATTGAACAAATTATTGGGGTTAGGTGTCAGAGGCATGTTTTTCAGTTTTCTATTTTTGTTTATAAATAAGCATCACCTCCAGCACTGTTTTTATAACAGCAGATGATTGCACAGAGTGCCAGAACCGCACCTCCCCCCCCCCCCCCAACTCCCCAAGTCTCTTGCAGTCACATGTTTATTCACTGTTCAGCCAGGCCATTGTGAGATTAATACATTTAGCATCAGCAGAGCTTCCACTCTGGGAGAAGGTACAAGAATGGAAAGTTAAGCTGCATGTTTCGGTTCAAATGTTCAAGCAAGTACAATGTTCCAACTTCTCTTTGTTCAAAGGAACGAAGAGAAAGTCAGACATTAAGTTTAAGCGAACAACTCTTATGCTTACAGATATGTTGCCACATAAACATTAGTTTGATTTCCAATGTACCCAGAAAACAAGAGTATCACTGAAAGGTTTGGAGTTTGAATCGTTGAATGGTTTCAAGGAGATAGACAGACATATTTCCAATAAAAAAGGGGATATGGGGAACAGGTGAGGAGATGGATTTGAGACCAAGGAACGTCAGCCATGATCTGACTCAATGGCTCGAAGGGCTGAATTTACCTACTTCTGCTCCTAATTCCTATGTTAAGGCCTTATAGGCTTACAAAGGAATCATCATGGTACCCAGGGTGCAGCAGACTCTGCTAAAGTCTGTTTGACGTTTAGCAGCCTGCCCGAAAGCAAATGAATGCTCATTAACAAGAAATCATTTTGGTGGCACAAAAAGAAATTACTGGCAAGCTTAAGAAATCACACGTGATAGTTGATTTACCCGATACAGACTGCATCGCCCCCTCCCTGTAGGGAAATGGCCAACACTCCAAATGCAAGGAGTTCAGGTCCACTTGGTCAAGGTTTCATTAATGAAGCAGGTTGGCTGGTCAATAGTCCCCTGGAGGAGTGGATATCTGCCTAGCCCAAGCATTATATTGACCCCATGTTTTTCATTATTTTGTTATGATACACCATTCATATACACAAAAACAAAAGTATATTAAACATATACACTTTATATATAGGTAAAGGAGATAATGGTGGCATATTTCTTATTCGGGCACAGGATAGACAGAGTCCCACTTTTTCTTCAATCTGAACATCCAGACCCGGCCACCAAAAATAACGACATGCCAATTCCTTCATCCTGACTATACCAGGATAACTTTTGTGTAGTTGTTCAAGAACTCTTCCAGGCAGACTAGGAAGAATGATCACTTAATTTTCCACAACAAACACACAGCATGGCTGATCAACTCGAGCTTTCTTGACACGTATGGTTTCGAATCAGGATGCAGACAATGCGGCACGGTAGCACAGTGGTTAGCACTGCTGCTTCACAGCTCCAGGGACCTGGGTTCGATTCCCGGCTTGGGTCACTGTCTGTGTGGAGTTTGCACATTCTCCTCGTGTCTGCGTGGGTTTCCTCCGGGTGCTCCGGTTTCCTCCCACAGTCCAAAGATGTGCGGGTTAGGTTGATTGGCCATGCTAAAATTGCCCCTTAGTGTCCTGAGATGTGTAGGTTAGAGGGATTATGGGGTATGGGGGTAGGGCCTGGGTGGGATTGTGGTCGGTGCAGACTCGATGGGCCAAATGGCCTCTTTCTGCACTGTAGGGTATCTATCTATCATAGGTGTTTTATTTATATATATATATACACATACATACGTGTGTTTTAGGTACAAGAAACTTTGAGGCATCAGTATAAGGAATCATACAAATTCAATAGGATATAATATATATATATATATATATAATACACACACACACAATATATATATGTAAATAGTCTGGATTTGAATTTATATGATTCTTTATCCTGCTAAAACATTGAAAAGCCCCTAGTGCATTTACTTTCGAAGTGCAGTAACTGCCACTATGTAAGCAAATACGGGGCAGCTACTGGGTTTTTCAGGTTTGAGAACCGGGTATAAGCTATTCTTTTGGTCTCAGTGGCTAACCAAGTGCATGTTTCCCTGCCTAGCTTAAGTTCCAGTTAAGTTTGCTGATTTCAAGATCGAGATGCTGTACTAAGATAGATATGTACCTTGATAGACATGACAGAACTGGAACAACGCTCCTCTGCTGAAAAACTGATCCTTGCCCTTTCGTACGCCATATCCATATCAGATTTACTAATGGACGCTCCGTCTGCAACAAGAACCAGCAATTATTTCAAAGCAACAGGGCAGATGATCAATTCAGTTTTACAAAGATACACAGATTGCCAATCTGCAACAAACATCCCCAGCATCACGATACTGACTCCCAGATTGCTTTTAAAGACAAATCCAGCCAGGTTGTGTCAGTTTGGGGGTTCTGGCTTATACACGGTATAAGTACTCAAATTTGGGTTACAAACTATATCTACATGCATCTGTCCATGACAGTATTGGTAGTAGTGACCCTTGCACAGTCCTGTGGAGACAAGTTCCACCTCAAACCGAGGATGCCCTCCATTGTGTTGTGTGACGCTACCCACTCTGTTAAAAGGGATGCATTTCGAACTAGCAACTCAAAACTGGGTGTCCGTGTGGTTCCGAGGGCCGTCATTAGCAGCAAAGAATTGTATTTAATCTCAACCTGCAAATCATAGCCCAGCACATCCCCTCTCTACTATGTCAAGCCAGAGGATGAATCCTGGGTTCAATGGAGGGTGCAGGAGGGCACGCCAGGAGTAGCACCATACATACCTAAAAATGAGATGCCAACCTGGTGGCACAGCAACACAGCACTACTTGCATATCAAACAGCAGAAGCAGCATGCAATAGATAGAGCCAAGCGATCCCACAACCAAAAGATCAGGTCTAAGCTCTGCAGTCCGTCACATCCAGTCATGAGTGGCGGTGGACAAGTAAACAATTAACTAGAGGAGAAGGCTCCATAAATATCCCCATCCTCATTGATAGAGGCAGTAAGAAGTCTGACAACACCAGGTTAAAGTCCAACAGCTTTATTTGGTAGCACGAGCTTTTGCAACGCACTCCTTCATCAGGTAAGTGGAGAGTTGGGTTCACAAACAGGGCATATATAGACAGACTCGATTGCAAGTTAATGGTTGGAATGCGAGTCCCAACAGTAATCAAGTCTCTACAGATACAGACAATGGGAGTGGAGGGAGGGATAATCACAGGTTAAAGAGGTGTGAATTGTCTCAAGCCAAGACAGTTAGTAGGATTTTGCAAGCCCAGGCCAAATGATGGGGGTTACACGTAGTGTGACATGAACCCAAAATCCCAGTTGAGGTTGTCCTCATGTGATTTCACACCCCTAACTACATACATGTGGCACTACTGTACCTTTAAGAAAGGTTTTTTTAAAAATCATGCTCTCTGCAGTTATAAACAGGCACCAAGCTGTCTGCTTGCAAGTCCTTTTATTGCTGCTTAAATGGTTTAAATGGGGTTTTGTTTATTTTTACTCTGGGCCTAATGCAGTGTCCGGGATTTTTATGGCCCTGAATTGTTGGAGGAAGAATGATTGACAGGTCAGGTGACAGGAGTTCTTTCACTTTCAGTTTGGGCTTTTGGTTTAGTTAGATGTTTTACTTCAGACTGGATGCAGTGTTGTCTCTCTTTCTCCCTGATGTTTTGGGAAGCTGTTCTGACTTCAAGCTTGTCTGTGTATGTATCAGCAAAGCTGCAGAATTCAAAAGATCATGGGAGCATCCTTCTTTTCTGTGTTAAACCTGTGGCAGGGGTATGTTTATAAGGAGATTTGTTTGGTTGGAACATTTCATTTAGTTGTTAAGATTTATACAATATCATGTCTTTTTTTCTTGTTTACAACTGGTAAAAGCTATTCCTAATTTTCTTTCTGTGTGTTAGCTGAATTCTTAAATAAACTTTGTTTGATAAAAGCTCCCTAGTGGGTCATTTGAATCATACTGAAGTGAAATATCTCATGCTTCCTCTAGCCAAATTCAAATTGCAAAACTTATGATCCAGGTGGACTTCCTTAAACACTTTGGAGTTTCCGACCTGGATTATAACATACGAGAGACAACCTATAACTCAAGTATGAGGAAGCAAGACATTCAACAGTGTCGCTAGTTTCCTATACACTGGTCACCAACCTGGGATATCCAAAGGTGCAGAAGCTGAGCGACACCTCTTGCTTAAACTATCCCCCGCCACATTCTTGGAATCTGAAACAGGGAGGAAGAAAACATTTTAATAGAACTAGAACGTAAAACCAAAATCTGACAATTCACTTTCCAGCAACAGCAGAGACTTATCACGCAACAGACACAACCAAATGAACCAATAGACATGGCTCTTTGGTGACTAGTTGGCAGCAATGCTGCGTCTATCTCTGGTGTCTGACTACAAATCCAGCACAGGCTGATAGCATCAATCTCATCCCTTGTGAAATTAGCTTGGGATCTTCTCATTTATTCCTTAGTTGACTGAGCTATACACCGGAGAATCACCACATTTAACAACCTCAAGAACAGCAACAATAGCTGGCGTGAGAAATAGGAACGTTCAAACTAGTGTAGTGAGGTCTTTTACAGCTGTTGGGAATAATGCAGGTACATTGTTGGATGGAACTGAATTTTTATATGTATATCTGAACTGGATAGTGCTCAGTAATGACAGTGGGTACCAAAGTGAACAAAGAACAAAGAAAATTACAGCACAGGAACAAGCCCTTTGGCCCTCCAAGCCTGCACCAACCATGCTGCCCGTCTGAACTAAAACCCCCTACCCTTCCGGGGACCATATCCCTCCACTCCCATCCTATTCATGCATTCGTCCAGACGCCCCTTAAAAATCACTACCATATCTGGAAAGAACTTTTGACTCCCCACCATCATACTTCGTGAGCACAGCATTTATACAAAAAGCAACTCTAAACTAAAGAATTGTTGAAATTATTCATACACTGTGATGCCAGCATTGTTAAACTGAATTCAACATCTATCTTCACATAAAATGGAACAAGTTTTTCTGGATATAAAATAACAATCTCCAGCACTAGAAAATGTACAAAGTACAGAATATGTTAATAGTTCTGAAAAAAAGCTTTTCATCTTCCACTCATCAGGACAGAATCACAAGAATACCAAATTTCACAGGCAACAACAAACTTGTACTACAAGGGTGCTAACTGATTGTTAAGTGGACATTGCCATGAAGAATGCACTGGGAACAGTTATCCCCAAGCTTTTGTTTAAACACAAACCAGCTAAGTCGACTCTGATTGGTCGAGGCGTTGCCATGGGGAATGCACCAGGGAACAGTTAACCCCAGAGCTTATGCTTAGTTGAAAAAGCACAATGCCTGGACATGTTTTGTAGAGGACAGGGCCCTGCGTTTGGCAGTCCTCGACTCCATTCAGGTTATGACAAACAGCGCTTATAATGTTTATAAATTGACACCCTGTTTCAACTTTCCCATGATGTGTAGTTGCCGGCGTTGGACTGGGGTGAACACAGTAAGAGTTTTAACAACACCAGGTTAAAGTCCAACAGGTTTATTTGGTAGCAAAAGCCACTAGCTTTCGGAGTGCTGCTCCTTCGTCAGATGGAGTGGAAATGTGCTCTTTGGACTTTAACCTGGTGTTGTTAAAACTCTTATTGTGTTCAACTTTCCCATGCCAGTTTTGACCTTATGACGCCACATGAGTGGCATTCATATGTGCGCATTGATTTTCAGTAGTCCTTATACTTGAGCTAGACTTTGGATTTGCTGCTGCTTCAGTAGCCTGGTCTGTGCTGACAGCTGTCTGGATTCCCGGACTGTGTCTTAGCTTGCATCCACTGCATCTGTAATGCTCCAAGTCTCAGATAAGTCTTCAATCAATTTTCTGTTCATCCTTCTTCCAAGGATCTGTAGGTCTGTGCTTCTTGGCGCTTTTCTGAGTCTTTTACTCACTGTCTACTGCAATCATATTTCTTCTTGTGTTGGGGTCTTGATGGGGTTCTTTAGAATTTGACTGGGTCCCAAAATAGGTTACTTAAGACTGTAGTTCCTAACACTATTTTTACTTACAGTTCTGTCTATCTCAGTGACTCTACACAAGGTTGTTCTGCTTTTTTCCAGATCTGTTATTTTGTCATTTGACATTGTATCAGGTGCTTCTGATGTTAACCCTTTACTCTACATCTCTCCTCAAGTCTTTATCCCAACTATATTGTTCTTCTATACCTGCCACAAACATTGCTCACCTGCTACCCTCTCAATCCCTCTTACTAATAGCCCCAAGTTGAACCAGACTGTTCACATCCTTGGTGTCGTATTTGACCCCAAGTTAAGTTTCCAACCATCACCAAGACCATCTATTTCCACCTCTATAGCATTGCCCAACTGTCTCAGCTCAACTGTGGCAGAAATCCTTGTGTGACTTTTGTTAACTCTTGTCTAGACAATTCCAACACATCCCTGGTCAGCCTCCCCTGTTCTACCCTCCAGTTAAGCTATTCAATTCACTCCCTTGTTTTCCAATCTCCATGGCCTCACCCCTCCCCATCATTGTAATTTCCTCTAGCCCCACAACCCTGAGTTCCTCTAATTCTGGCCTTGAATATCTCTGATTTTAATCATTCCACTAGTGCAGGCAGTGCTTAAGCCTAAGCTCTGGAGTGCCTTCCCTTATCCTCTGCCTCTTCCATCCTTTAAAAAGTTCCTTAAAACCTACATGTGACCAAGCTTTTGGTTATTGGCCCTAATATCTCCTTACATGGCTTGGTATCTGAGTTTGATTAAATTCTTATGAAAGGTACTTTATAAATTCAAACTGTTGCTATAGTAAACTTATCATATATAGTCCTGGGTAATCAGCTTTTGATTTTCCAAGTGATAAATACACACTATAACGATCAGCTCTCACCAAGGAGATTAGAACACTGACGAATGGTACATTCCGGCCACTGACTGAGTTTCATCATGCAAAACAAACGAGAGTATGTTTCGGGTGTCTCCCCCATCTTTTAATCCAGATTGCCCTTAAACCAACTGAACCAGCCTCTAACTCGCTCTCAATTATAGGTATTCTGTGCATAATCCATTGGAAACCCTCTATTAGATTGCAGCCTGCAACTCACTCCCAGCTATCCATTATCCTACAAATGATCCATCTGAATTCCTAGGTTAGATTCCACCTCCTAAGTTATTCCATATAAAAATCAAATTCTTAGATTCGATTTCCCATTATAATTTATTCACATTATGTATTTTGTATTTTGACAACCTGAAACTCTGAGCTACATTTCAATCTGCAATTTATTTCTATTATTGTCAAATTGAGCAATGTCTCTTCAGACTGTCAAGGATAAATTGTGCGCTTCCAAGGCTATTGTCTGCAATTATAAATAAAATTAATATGCCCAGTGTCCGAAAAACAGTAAAAACTGCTGATACAAAACAGAGACCATTTCCCTCATGGGAACTGCTGCAGTCATAACTTGTGTTGTGTCAAACAAAATACATACGTTTCTCAGGGTTGGTCATAAACCAGTCAGAAACAAAATAGCATTGCCACTTGTAAAACCTGATTTGAATGATTTAAAGGATGCTATTCTTACTGGTATTGTTATAAGAAATGCCACTGTATCCACTGAGTACTTACATGAACAAAACACCTCTATTTCAAGGCATTGTGTGCCTGTTTGCTTTGTTCACATGAACAGTACAGCAAGCAGAAAAGCAATTTTATAACTTGAAGATAAATGGATTTGCATTTAGCTGTTATTGGGAAGGGTTGCAGCCAGGTACAAAGTAAACCAAATATACATAGAACCATAGTAGTCTGGTCTGTGCTCATTGCTATCTGGGCTCCCAGTCTCTGTCTTAGCTTGCATCTGCTGCATCTGCAATGCTTTGAGTCTCAGAAAGGTCAATCAATTTTCCTTTCATCCTTCTTCCAAGGATCTGTAGGTCTGTCTTTCTTGGGGTTTGAGTCTTTTACTCACTGTCTGCTGCAATCATATTTCTTCTTGTGCTGGGGTCTAGATGGGGTTCTTTAGAGTTTGATTGGCATGCACGGTGGCGCAATGGTTAGCACTGCTACCTCACAGCACCAGGGACCCGGGTTCGATTCCTGGCTTGGGTCACTGTCTGTGTGGAGTTTGTACGTTCTCCTCGTGTCTGCGTGGGTTTCCTCTGCGTGCTCTGGTTTCCTCCCACAGTCCAAAAGATGTGCTGGTTAGGTGAATTGACTCAAATAGGCGCAGAATGTGGCAACTAGGGAAATTTCACATGTAAGTCTTACTTGTGACTAATAAATAAACTTTACTTTACTTTTTAGAATCCCAACAGTGCAGAAGGAGGCCATTCAGCCCACCGAGTCTGCACCAGCTCTCCGAAAGAGCATCTTGCCCGGGACCACTTCTCCGCCCTATCCCTGTAACCCTGCGCATTTACCATGGCTATTCCACCTAACCTACACATCTTTGGGCACTAAGGGGCAATTTAGCATGGCCAATCCATCTAACCTGCACATCTTTGGACTGTGGGAGGAAACTGTACCACCCAGAGGAAACCCACACAGACACGGTTTTACTTTAAATAGTAATTTTAGTAATATTTCCTACCACTGCACACATTAGTCAGTGTAGCTACAATGGTCAACACAATAAATAGTGATTCAGTGAGAGTTATTTCTCAAATCGCACTCAAGGCATATGCCAAAGTATTTAACATTGACAATGGGGAATGAGGCACTTTCTATGAGGAAGCTCTGGGATAATGCAAGTGATGGACCAAAGGTTTTGGTAGAAAGGATATCTTTAAAATGCATATTCCTGTACGATTAGTAGCTACCACAGCACTTACTTCCTCTTCCATTAGAAAACTCTGCAAATATGGTGTGACGCTTGTGTCAGGAAGAACATTTCAGCATTAGAATTATTTATCAGAGTCATAAATTCACAGATAAAAGTAAAGTACTGCGGATGCTGGAATCAAACAAAAACAGAAAATGTTGGAAAATCTCAGCAGGTCTGACAGCATCTGTGGGGAGAGAATAGAGCCAACATTTCGAGTCTGGATGACCCTTCTCCAGATCTGCTGAGATTTTTCAGTATTTTCTGTTTGTGTCATAAATTTATAGCGTCTTGGCAGCACAGGAGGAGGCTATTCAGCCCATCAGGTCCATGCCAACTCTCTGAAGAGTAATCCAGTCAGTCCCATTTCCTTGACATAAAATGTAACTTTTCTCTTAAATTCAATGGCTGAAGATATTGATAGTAATGGTGACAAATGGGGAATTTCAGTACAAACGAATACATTTTACTGCCACCTGATTGCACACTACCCAGCAGTATCAGGAGATTCCCAGGGATAAAGTGTTGGTGAGAGGCAGAGGAGTGTAGTTAATGTGCTATGGAGGATTCAATGATCCCAAAGAGGCTGACAGGTGCACTAGAATGCAGTGCTCATTTGGAGACTGTGGCCTATTTTAGTACAGGTGCTTTTGGAAATCATTCCCGTTAGGTGCAAAGGTAATCCACCCTGAGGCAGATCACTGCGTTGCTATCCTGTTTTTCTAATCTTACTGTCAAAGGGTACAAGTGGTCAGGTAGTACCCCATGTTTTAAATTCCGCTCCTGTGTGACACCTTGATGGAAGAGCTAGACAAGTGGGCAACAGTGGTTAGCACAACTGCCTCACAACACCAGGGACCCAGGTTCGGTTCTGGCTTTGGGTGACTGTGTGGAGTCTGCACATTCTCCCCGTGTCTGTGTGGGTTTCCTCCGGGTGCTCCAGTTTCCTCCCACAGTCCAAAGATGTGTAGGTTAGGTGAATTAGCCATGCTAAATTGCCCCTTAGTGTCCAAAGATGTGCAGGTTAGGTGAATTAGCCCTAATAAATGTGTAGGGTTACAGGGGTAGGGCGAAGGGGTGGCCCTGGGCAAGATGTTCTTTTGGAGAGTTGGTGCAGACTCGGTGGGCCAAAAAGCCTCATTCTGCACCTTGTACCTGGCTGCGTTTCAAAGGAGGTTGAATGCACCAAAGAAATGGAGACACTGGGATGGATTAAAGTTAGGAAATGAAGCAGGGGAGGCAAAAAAGTCTATAGCGCAAATCACAGACAATGCGATTGCACAGGATTGTCTGCTGAAGAAACTAGATAGCTGTTTGACCAAGTCACCAGATAACTCCTCCTTTGGCTCAGCATCAATATTAATATTTGTTGGACTGTGCTCCGTGAAGCAACATAGGACATTTTACGACATTATTACAAGTTTTATAGTTGTGTGTATACTAAAGGATTGTGAACTGTCTACCTCGATCTAGTGGTTTTTGCTACCAAATAAACCTGTTGGACTTTAACCTGGTGTTGTGAGACTTCTTACCTCGATCTAAAGCAGCGTACGCTGAGGGAAGGTTAGAATAATAGCAAAGAAATTAGAACGGAGCTGAGGTGAAAACCAGGTGCATCAACCTTTTTGCTTTTGCGCCGCCCACCCCACGATATAAAAATTTCACAGACTACCTGTTGATATAAAGGTGTTTTCTATATAAAAATTAGTTATACAATTTTTTGTTTTGCATACTTAGTGTGAAACTTGTTGCTGGTACTGGCTGCTGGAAATACATAGGGTGGACTGAGGAATTAATGTTTCAGGTGACACACTGCTGATTCTATTCAGAGTCCCTATCCTAGTGCATTCCGTATCCGTCACCCTCAGGCAGGGCCTGAGGTCGGTGTTGAGATTGGGTCAATGGATGGTTAAGGGATAAAGGGACAAGTCAGTCATAGAACATAGAACAGTACAGCACAGAACAGGCCCTTCGGCCCACGATGTTGTGCCGAGCTTTATCTGAAACCAAGATCAAGGTATTTCCTCCCTATCACCCCGAAGTACTCCGTGTGCCTATCTAATAGCTTCTTAAATGTTCCTAAAGTTTCTGACTCCACTATCACTGCAGGCAGTCCATTCCACACCCCAACCACTCCCTGAGTAAAAAACCTATCTCGGACATCCTTCCCATATCTCCCACCATGAACCCTATAGTTATGCCCCCTAGTTACCGCTCCATTCACCCGAGGAAATAGTCTTTGAATGTTCACTCTATCTATCCCCTTCATCATCTTATAAACCTCTATCAAGTCTCCTCTCAACCTCCTCCGTTCCAAAGAGAAAAGCCCAAGTTCCCTCAACCTTTCCTCATAAGACCTACCCTCCAAACCAGGCAGCATCCTGGTAAATCTCCTTTGCACTCTTTCCAGTCTCCACATCCTTCTTGTAGTGAGGTGACCAGAACTGCACACAATATTCCAAATGTGGCCTCACCAAGGTCCTGTACAGTTGCAGCATAACCCCACGGCTCTTAAACTCCAACCCCCGTTATAGGCCTTCTTCACGGCTCTATCCACTTGAGTGGCAACCTTCAGAGATCTATGGATATGAACCCCAAGATCTCTCTGTTCCTCCACATTCTTCAGAACCCTTTGTCCCTGTAATCCACATTTAAATTTGTCCTACCAAAATGAATCACCTCGCATTTGTCAGGGTTAAACTCCATTTGCCATGTTTCAGCCCAGCTCTGCATCCTATCTTTATCTCTTTGCAGCCTACAACAGCCCTCCACCTCATCCACTACTCCACCAATCTTGGTGTCATCAGCAAATTTACTGATCCACCTTTCAGCCCCCTCCTCCAAGTCATTTATAAAAATTACAAATAGCAGAGGACCAAGCACTGATCCCTGTGGCACTCCGCTGGTAACCGGTTTCCAGTCCGAAAATTTTCCATCCACCACCACCCTCTGTCTTCTGTTAGATAGCCAGTTACCTATCCAATCGGCCAAACTTCCCTCTATCCCACACATCCTTACTTTCTTCATAAGCCGACCGTGGGGGACTTTATCAAACGCCTTACTAAAATCCATGTATATGACATCAACTGCACTACCTTCATCTACATACTTAGTTACCTCCTCAAAAAATGCTATCAAATTTGTGAGGCAAGACTTGCCCTTCACAAATCCGTGCTGACTAACCCGGATTAAGCTGCATCTTTCTAAATGGTCATAAATCCTATCCCTAAGGACCTTTTCCATCAACTTACCGACCACCGAAGTAAGACTAACCGGCCTATAATTACCAGGGTCATTTCTATTCCCTTTCTTAAACAGAGGAACAACATGACCTAACTGATCGACAAAACAGGCTCGAGGGGCTGAAAGGCCTCTCCCTGCTCCTATTTTACGAAACATTATCCCTTGCTTTCATTATTTTGCTTGACAGAACTGAGTATTTTTACCATTTCTGCTTAATTTCAAATTTCCAGCAATTGCATTTTTTGCCAATCACTGTGAGGCGCTCCCTGCCCTTTTCTTCTGTTGATTCACGCATTTGCATTTAAATTTAGAGATCAGAAACACCATTTAGCATTCAACTGAGAACTTGACTCACGCTGACTGTTTAGGGGCTAAATTAACATAGTGGCGATATTATCATTACCCCAAAGGTGCTGCAGCTTCAAGACTAGGTCAGCACCCTCACTGTCAGGTCTACAGGCCTTTCCAGCTGCCAAAATGTCAAAAGAACAAAATTAAAAAGCTTCAATCAAGTCTGGAAAAATTTTATATTTAAATATGGAATGAGCTCTGGTCCAAATCAGTTGTGCAATCGATTAACCTCTTCAAAAAGTCAGAGATGTGGATAAATTGAAAATATACTCATCAGTTTCTTGAAAAAATGAAGAGACAGATTAATGCTTCCAGTAAAATTAAACTTTATTTATTAGTCACAAGTAAGACTTAGATTAACACTGCAATGAAGTTACTGCAAAATTCCCCTAGTTTCCACATTCCGGCGCCTGTTCGGATCAATGTACCAAACCAGCACATCTTTCAGAATGTGGGAGGAAATGGGAGAACCCGGAGGAAGCAGACGCAGACACAGGGAGAATGTGCAAACTCCGCACAGACAGTGACCCAAGCTGGGAATTGAACCCGGGTCCCTGGCATTGTGAGGCAGCACTGCTAGCCACTGTGCCACCCATGGATCTTTTCTCAGAAATCTTAGATTTACTAAGTGGTCTCAATCCAAAATATTAACCTGGCGTCTTCCTTTTAAGATGCTAATAGGGCCTGCTCGTACTTCCAGATGCGTCTACTTTTACAGCAGGTATCAGTATAATACAGTTGTCTTGCAATGGAACCAGAGGTTAGTGTACTGTATAAAACAATGTAACCACACTCTACACGGATTACAACCACTTGCACTACCTGGATATTGAAAGTTGTAGACTCAATAGCGTACAGCTAAACAGGTCATTCAGCCCATTGTGTCTGTGCCAGCTCTTTGAACAGTGATCCAATTAGGCCCATCCCCCTGTAAACTCTTCCTGTTCTAATATTTATACAATGCACTTTGGAAAGTTGTTGCTGAATTACTTTCAGCACCTTTCAGGCACTGCATTCTAGGTCATAAAATCTCTCTGCGTAAGAAGAAATGCTCACCACCTCCAGTTCTTTATCTCAACTGTTTCCCCGAGTTACTGACACACCTGCCCAGAAGAACTATTTCTCTTCATTTACTCTATCAAAACCACATCATTTTGAACACTCCAACAAAACCTTCCCTTTATCCACCACCAGTAGAAAACAAAGTGACTGTGCAGGGTCATGTATCGGGACCTGTAACAGCATTGAATACTCTCCAGTTTTATCCCATTAGCTTTGGAGATAAAGTCAAAGTTTTGTACGAGTTTCTCACAGAAGATTACATAGGTCTGTAATAACTCAGGAAGCCAACTGGAAAGGAACGACGTTTTACTTATCAAAGCAAAAGTTAAACCACAACCTTGTGGTACGTGTACACGAGTCCCACCCGGGGCGATAGATCACTGGACCCGCTCAGGGGTCTGCCTTATCAAGGGTTCAGGATAGGAGTTCCGCCTGGTTAGGCATTCGCCAATCACCACAGGAACTCATATTCCACAAGTCCCTCAGGAAGATCAATTAGGGATTCCCCATATAAGTCCTGAGGGTTAACACAGAGTCTAACGATGGTTGATGATGCAGGAAATTGAGAGATTGATGGGAAGAACAAGCTCAATGGGTTGAATAGGTATTTGCATTGTGGGCGGCACTGTGGCAGTGGTTAGCACTGTTGCCTCACAGCACCAGGGACTCGGGTTCGATTCCCGGTTGGGTCACTGTCTGTGCGGAGCCTGCACGTTCTCCCCGTATCTGCATGGGTTTCCTCCGGGTGCTCCGGTTCCCTCCCAAAGTCCCAAGACGTGCTGGTTAGGTGCATTGGCCATGCTAAACTCTCCCTCAGTGTACCCGAACAGGCGCTGGAGTGGCAACTAGGGGATTTTCACAGTAACTTCATTAGAGTGTTAATGTAAGCCTACTTGTGACACTAATAACTAAACTTTATTCCACGTTTCTCTTGCTTCAACAGCCACTCAGTGACAGTATTAAAGGGGCTGATAGGGAAACTGTCCTGGTGGCTTCATTCAGATTATGTTCATTGATGGGGACCAAAAGACTCCTGTCCGTGCTGAGGAAGTTCATAGCTGCACAACAGTTGATCTCTAGAGAGGCATGGTGGCATCATGGTACTATCACTGGACTAGCAATCCAGAGGCCCATGCTGACATGCAGGGGTTCAAATCCCACCACAGCAGCGGGTGGAATTTAAATGCAATTAATAAAAAGCTGGAAGTGAAAAGTTAGTCTTAATAATGTGTGGAGTTTGCACATTCTCCTCGTGTCTGTGTGGGTTTCCTCCGGGTGCTCCGGTTTCCTCCCACAGTCCAAAGATGTGCGGGTTAGATTGATTGGCCATGCTAAAATTGCCCTTAGTGTCCTGGGATGCGTAGGTTAGAGGGATTAGTGGGTAAATATGTAGAGATATGGGGGTAGGGCCTGGGTGGGATTGTGGTCGGTGCAGACTCGATGGGCCGAATGGCCTCTTTCTGTGCTGTAGGGTTTCTAAGTTTCTAAGTTAATGTTGACCTCATATATCTTAATTGACACACACAGAGACACACACACACACACACACCCAGACACACACACACCCAGACACACACACACCCAGACACACACACACCCAGACACACACACACCCAGACACACACACACCCAGACACACACACACCCAGACACACACACACCCAGACACACACACACCCAGACACACACACACCCAGACACACACACACCCAGACACACACACACCCAGACACACACACACCCAGACACACACACACCCAGACACACACACACCCAGACACACACACACCCAGACACACACACACCCAGACACACACACACCCAGACACACACACACCCAGACACACACACACCCAGACACACACACACCCAGACACACACACACCCAGACACACACACACCCAGACACACACACACCCAGACACACACACACCCAGACACACACACACCCAGACACACACACACCCAGACACACACACACCCACACCCCCACCCCCACCCCCACCCCCACCCCCACACACACCCCCACCCACACCCCCACCCCCACACACACACACACACACACACACACACACACGCAGACACACAGACACACAGACACACAGACACACAGACACACACAGACACACACAGACACAGACACACACAGACACACACACAGACACACACACAGACACACACACAGACACACACACAGACACACACACAGACACACAGACACACAGACACACAGACACACAGACACACACACACACAGACACACACACAGACACACACACAGACACACACACACACACACACACACACACACACACACACACACACACACAGACACACACACAGACACACACAGTGAGGGGAGAAGCAACTCATTTTTAAAAAAGAGTTGACAAAGTCAGAACCAACGACAAACTACTGCCAGGGATTGTGGTTCAATTTATTTTATAAACAATTTAAGAACGAGACATTTTCTGTCAATGCAGTCTGAAGTGGATGGCGCATTGATTCTGACTGCAATACAGATTATGGATTGAAAGATTAAATAAAACAAAGCACCTGCCTCAGAGCTTACAGGGAGGAGCGACAATGAAAAACCATCTCGCTCCTTTCAGCCTTAAATTGATGAAAGGAGTACAAAGTGTAGACAAGTGAATCAACACCGAGTCCGGACTCCTGCAGGCGGGCCCGACTACAATCCTTTCAGCGTCAGTCAGGGCTGTACAAGACAGACATTTGTGCAATAAATCCTGATATATCAATCAATTTGAAAATGTCAGGGTGTCATAATGCCAGCAGAGATCACTCTATTCCAGGAGTACCAGGTGTAAGAACTGTACAGCTGCTGAGTCTCTGACCTACATATGCCACAGTTTGAAAGCAGAAACTTTGAGAGAAAGTTCAATTTTAATAGAGAGAGATTTTGATTGAAAGAGGAGAAAGGCTGATTGTGGTGGGCAAACACAGCCTGGAACAAGTACATTGGTTAAATGGCCTTTAATCTTCCCAAATAATCATATATTCTTTAGTATTAAATGTACACTGACTGGTGTTTCTGCCCGCCAGCCACATATACTGACTCTAGGAAGGGAAGACAGCTGCAACTGAAGCGAGAGAAGGTCTAGTTTCAGCATTGAGACATAACTGAAGGGCAGGATAAGACTTCCCTATTGCATCTCAGCAATCACACAATCAAGGGCAGCTACAGTTAACCTGAAGGTACAGCATGGAGGAAAGGGCTGTAGAGATATTGCTGACCAACACTCACTGGTCAGCTCAGTTCTTCTTCCACGTTAAACAAAAACTCAATAAACAATGAACCTCTTAAAGGTACAACAGTAGAACAGAGTATTGAGAATACTGGACCTCTAACCAAGGGGCCACTCTTTCCTCCGAGCTGGATGCCCTAATGGGTTAACTTTCCACAGCTCCGACTGCTCCAGAAACCTTGAATGTGCAGCTATTCGTAGGTTTTACAAAGTCACTGTAAAGGAATTCACAGAGGCTCAGAATTTCCCCTCAATTGGTGCCAGCGCACAGTGTGTTCACCAGGGAATGTTTCAGAACAAGAAACCAAGTAGGTCCTTCCATCCCTCAAGCAGTTCCCCCATTCAATAAGATTGTGGTTGATTTCATCATGGCCTCAATGTTGCTTTCCTGTCTGTGCCCCACCCCCCGCCCCCTCACCCCCATAACTCTCGACCCCTTTAAGGATCAAAAGTCTCTCCATCTCAGCCTTGAATACATTGAATGACCTAGCTTCTACTGCTCTCTGATCAAGAGAATTCCAAATATTCCCAACCTTCAGAGCACAGCGGCTGGCGCTGCTGCCTCACAGCACCAGAAACCTGGGTTCAATTCCGGCCCTGGGTGGCTGTCTGTTTGGCGTTTTCTCCCAGTTTCTGCGTGGGTTTCCTCCAGGTGCTCCGGTTTACTCCCACACTCTAAAGATGTGCGGATTAGGTTGATTAGCCATGATAAATTGCCTCTGTGTCAGAGGGACTAGCAGGGTAAATACATGGGGTTACGGGGTTAGGGCCTGGGTGAGATTGTTGTCAGTGCAGGCTTGATGGGCCGAATGGCCTCCTTCTGCACTGTAGGGATTCTAACAAATTCTGAACTTTTGTCTTAAAAGGGAGACTTTTATTTTTAAATTGCATTGCTTAGTTTAGATTCCCTAAAGGGGGAACAGCCTCTCAGCATTTCACCTGTCAAACCCCCTCAGAGCCATATGTTTCAATAAGATCACCTTTCATTCTTCTAAACTCCAATCAGCGTAGGCCCAACCTGCTCAATCTTTCCTCACAAGACAAAACCCTTCATTCCAACAACGAACTTGGTGAACATCTTCTGAACTACCTACAATGAAAGCAAATCCCTCCTTAAATAAGGAGGCAAAACTCTACTCAGTACTCCAGGTGTGGTCTCACCAACGTCCGCTGCAGTTGGAGCAGGACTTCAACATTTTTATGCTTGCAATAAAGGCCAACAGCCCATTTGCCTTCCTAATTACTTGCCGTCCTTGCATGCTAAGTTGTGTATCATGAACTGTACAAGGACACCCAGATCCCTCTATTTGGAGAATTCTGCAACCTTTCTCCCTTTAAATAATATTCTGCTTTTCTATTCTTCCTGCCAAAGTGAATAACCTCCATTTTCCCACATTATATTCCATCTGCCAAATAGCTGCCCACTCACTGAAAAAATACATATATATTGCCGTTTGCAAACTTTGTTTCCTCCTCACAACCTGATTTCCCAACTATCTTTGTATTGTCAGCAAATCATTCTGGCTTTAAGATTTCCATCTGGTTAAAATCGCCAAGTACATCAGTAGGCAGAAGAATTTAGAATTAGTGAACTGGATCCTATTCAATCCAAACTTCAATCTGATCAATAGTTCTGAATGCAAGATTCACTAAGAGCACAGCTACAGTGCTGCTTGGATATCAAGCTCAGCCACGCACTTGCTTTGTGTGTGAGAGAGTCAAGGGAACAGGAATATGTCTGCTATTTTCTCATGATCACACTGGATGTTGGCTCCTGTGAAGCACCAGGACCCCAAACTGGATCTTGGTGCCCAGGCCAGCAAATCTGCAAATGTTCAACTTCAACACGAACAAAGTGATCTTTATACAAGTCATTCATAAGCCCCTCCCCCCAGTTAATGGATACCATGAAAAGGAAGACATTAACCTTACCATGGAATAACCCACCAAAGACAAACATTGGTGTATTTTTTTCCACTGCCATTCTTTTTGGAGCTCTGTGAACAAAGAACAGTAAAGCACAGGAAACAGGCCCTTCGGCCCTCCAAGTGCTTGCAAAACTGCTACTATTTCACACTTCTAAAAATTTTATGGAATGTCAGCATCATGAGCAAGGTCAGCATTTGTTGCCCATCCCAATATTGAACTGAATGGCTTGCTAGACCATTTCAGAGGGCACTTAGGAGTCAGCCACATTGCTGTGGCTCTGGAGTTACATGTAGGCCAGACCAGGTAAGGACGGCAGATTTCCTTCCCTAAAGGACATTAGTGAACCAGAGAGGTTTTTACAACAACCGGCAATGGTTTCATGGTCATCATTAGTCTCTTCATTCCAGATTTTAATAGAATTCAAATTGAATTCTATTTCTGACATCCGCCACAGTGGGATTTGAAACCGGGTCCTTGGTCTCTGGATTACTAGTCTAGTGACAATACCACTACGCCACTGCATTTCAAATCGATAGAATGACAGTCACTGTTGCATTGAGCACAAAGCAATTTGAACATTGGTTTTTTGAACAAGGAGGTAGGATTTGTACCTGTTTCCAAACTGTGCGCTGGAACATCAGCACCTCTGTTCACTTTCTCAAAATTATCTTCATCCATCCCTGAGAGAATATGCTGCCGCTTGACCACTTTACTGGGGCTGGACGGGGTGATGCCAGACATGGACACCAAGGGGATAGCCTGGCTCTCCTGTAGTAAACATTTACCAGAATCATAATTAACCCACGATTTGCACATTCACAATAGAGAAATTCCTCCATGCACGCAATGAACGTATGTGAGGTGGTGGAGCAAAGGCATCAAGCTTGGTTCCTCACTTCTAGAATGTGTAGGTTATGTGCTCATGATGTCCCCAGAAATCAATACCTGACATCTAATTTTGGTAACTCACTATATTAGCTGGTAAGTGAATAGGAGGGAAGTTAGGATATTTCCTCACGGGTTTCAGGAAATATCATCCAATACAAATCTTTAACAAATATTTTTCAACAGATTAACTGAATCAGGTTCTCAGCTCTTCCTGTGTTTGAGAGATTTAATGGATCAGACGATGGCTTTTCACATCCTAAACTCAAGATAGAATCTATCCTGGACTAATGCATTTGCTTCAGCCACTGAGATCAGTAGTCGGACCTCAGTCGCTCCCCAAAATTCCTTCACTGAAGCCCCCATTGTTATTCAAAACTGAGAGAGAAAGCAGCAGACAAAACATATGCAGGATGTATGTTGGGCTGCATGTTGCTTCAGTGCTGTGCTTTTCTGAAGAGGAGTGTTGAGATGTTTTTAGCCCTGCTCAGTTCTGATGGGTGGCAGTTCCCAATGCTGCAGGATTACTACAAAGTATTAAACAGATCAATTATATTAAGGAGTCACAAATTAAATAGAAAAATTAACATTTCAGAGATTAATGAATTTCTACTTCTGGTTGATGTGAGTTAATTGCATGAAGTATTTTGCCCCCAGTCTCATCTGAACCATGAATCATAGCTTCCAACTCATTTAACACATTTATTCCATCTGTCCCATCCACATTCCTGAACGGTGTTAAACACGCTGCGCAGCCTAGGGCACCAGAACTAATAGGTGGAAACGATTAGCAATGCATCTGGGCATGAAGTAGATTTGGGATCAGTGGAAAGTTGAATTTATAGATAGTTGGATTTATAGATAAATTTAAAGATAGATAAAGAACATTGTGATTAACCATTGCAGATCAAATCTTCTAGACAGTCCAGGCATGCAAACTCCTTCACTGACTGTGGTGTGTGCGCGTGCGTGATTATTCTCCACAGTTCTCTATATGCCCTTTATTTCTTCAATTTCTCTCATTATTCTTCCTGTATATATTGTATTTGACATTTAACCATTTCCTCATCTTCAGAGCTCATTTTATATACTTTCCTGTGTGCGCGAGCATGAGCACGCATGTGTACATATGTGCGTGTGCCTGTTTTGTTGCTTCTTTTCTTATGTTCAGTTTCTTTTTAAATACTGTTCATCTGTAACATCTTTCTGTTCTGAGGAAGGGTTGATATGGCGGGCCACGGCCAGAGACAGGCGGGCCACGGCCAGAGACAGGCGGGCCACGGCCAGAGACAGCTCGACCTCTGAGAATCTCTGGCATTTCCTGTTTTGATCTAGATTTCCAGCATCTGCAGAATTTTGCTTTTGGTTCACGTTAAGGTAGCTGCCCTCAAAAAAAACCCGCTAACTTTACATTGACTGAACAGTTCAAATTAAGTTTTAATTACATCAAATTCTGTGCACTTCACTGCTGGTTTGGGGATCAAATTCATCAATCCAATATTTTCCATGGAACCTGTACATCAGTAGCTTGCTCAGAAGCTAACGGGACTTTATAAATCATTATTGCAACCACACTTAAAACATTGTGTGCAGTTCTGTTCACCACATTACAAAAAAGGATATTGCAGCTAATGAAATGCTACAGAAGAGGGCAACCAGAATGATTGAGAGGAAGGCAGAATTGGATTGAAGAGTAATTATGTAAATTGAGCATGTTCTCAATGGAATAATAGAAGGGTGAGTGGTGATATGATTGCTGTTATTAGGATTCAGCAGGGACTGGATAATCTCGACCATGATGAGCTAATTCACCTTGCTCAGAACAATAGAAGCAGAGGACATTGCCTGCATTTGAATTCAAGAGGCAAGAATGTACTGCAGAAACAACAGCGTGTGGTAACACCCCTCACTGTCACCTATACGCAAATCAGGCAGCAATGTCAGGCTAACATAGGTGGATAAGTAAACACAATTATCTGAAAGTTATTGTCTGACATGTGTTCCTCTTTAAGCTGCGGATAAACAGCATCTCACCACCTGGCTCCCCTTTCGGGTGTTTAGAATGACATGAGAACCATGGGCCCAAGGTCACTTGTTTCTCCCAAGCAGATAATCTGCACGTTAACATCCAGCAAGCTTTCTTTCTGAAATCTAGTTTGCATTTGAATGAATCACCAACTGCAGTCTCCCTCAGGAATCTGCTCCGCAAGATAAGCACTGAAATAAAGTTCCGACAGATTAGTAATGGGTCAAAGTTTGACGTGGAGATGCCGGCGTTGGACTGGGTCAAAGTTTGACACCATACACTTTGCCACGCAATGTTAAGACTTGTCCATTTCATTCAAAGTGTAAACTTATCTGGCAGTGAAAATTAACTTTTACTTAGTGTGGAGTCACTTTCCTTCAGCTTTTTATTATTGGAGACCTACAATAATTTTTTTAAATCTCTCTTTTACTCTTTCCCTCAATCCAATCTTTATTTTGCCTCTGTGCTGGATTTGACAATGCATTCACCATTCTAGCTTCTGATTCAGATTCTGTGTTGTTCAGTGACAATTTTTCAACTGGATGAAGTAGCATCCCTGCCTCAGAGGCAGAAGCTCCAGGTTTATGTCCCACTCCAGGACTTGATGGCCAAGGAAGAAGCGGTCACAATTCAGCGAACCAGGTTAATCGCCAACTTGTAACCTTCCAACGTAATCTAATGATAGACGGTAAGAATGGAAGAGATTCCTAGTCAGCCCAATGTGATGGAAAGATTCCAAATATCTCCCAGCACTATCCATAGCTCCAGAAAACAACATGCATGCAGAAGTGCAAGTTGCAACAGCAATTTGGGACTCCTTGGTGGTCGGTCGGATGGCTGGCGTGGATCCATTTGATGTCAACCACGGGGGGTTTGATCCCTGTTCCAGCTGGGATGGATTTGGGATCTGCCCAAAAGCAAATTACTGAATCGGAAACCAAAAGAGAAAACGCTGGAAAATCTCAGGAGGTCTGGCAGCATCTGCAAGGAGGAAAATGTCGTCTGGACTCAAAACATCAGCTCTTTTCTCTCCTTACAAATGCTGCCAGACCTGCTGAGATTTTCCAGCATTTTCTCTTTGGGTTCAGGACCTGCTTCCTTGCCCTACTCATGGTGGAGATTGTGGCACTGTGGGTCGGATCTGCCTTTGGGCAGAGCCAAAAAACAGGAAGAAACAGAAGAGGAAGATGGGGAGGAAGACAATGATGATGATGAAGAAACACAGTTTGTGGTCAAACAGACCCAGATGCCCTGGCGAAGATGCCATACTGTTCCCATCACCCACTTACAGCAACTTGCTGTGCAAAAGATCATGGAAATTAAACCAGCAAGAACAAAATCTAACTAATTCATTTGGGGGCTGCAGGAAGCTTTGACCCATTACTCATCTGTGGGAACTTTATTTCAGTTCTTATTTTACGGAGCAGAGTCCTGAGGGAGACTGCAGGTGGTGATGATTTATTCAAAGGCAAACTAGATTTCAGAAAGAAAGCTTGCTGGATGTCACGTGCAGATTATTTGCTTGGGAGCAACAAGTGACCTTGGGCCCATGGATCTCAAAGCTCTCCACCACTGGGGCTTTTTCTCACATCATGTTTGCGTCTGCTGTAGACTAATTGATGGGGATTAATGGCTGTGATTACTTCATTATAGCATCATGCGACTACCAGAAGGAAGACAACAGACTAAATTAGTTTTGGTCTTTTGTAGACTAGCAGTTTCTATGGCCACTAACTCTTTCCAATGTTCATTTGGTTTGGGTAACAGTGTATCTGTTACATAAGCACTCAGTCCCTTCAGTTCTAAATTAAACAATTTAGCTCTAAGGGCTTCAAGTTGCTGGAAATCAGTCCTTTGATTTGACATGAATGTGATGAAATAATTAAAAAACCCTTTGCTCTGGTTGTCTCATTTGTTTTCTCTAATCCCAACTATGAGTCAACAAGCAGTGATAATAGCTGTCCCTCCTCAAGCTGTGGTAAGAGTCACAAGGCAACAATTCAATACAATAACTAACTGTTAATATGGCAGTAAACTAGCTACACAAGATTCAGCATCCCAAAGCGACATGCTGGTGAAATTCCCCAATAACTGATTTGCATTTTAGAGTTGGGTGGACAAGGATCATTTATCTTTCCCATTTTGACACATACCGAATTGAACAGCTCCTTGGTCAGGCCCAGATAGTTGTGTAAAGCCAGGAAGGTCACTCTCTGCAAGCGCACCATGATTATCTGAGAGAGAGAGAAAGCACTGTTACTCACAGGACTACATCAATGTTACTAACTTTTCTTGAGAGCTCACTGATAGATGTGGAACTACATCCTCTGAAAGTGTCCCGCAACACAACTACAGATTTCCTCCTTCCAAACTGGAGTTGCAAATGGAAAACAAGTTTTCCATAATAAAAACATGAAGAAAGTACTAACGATGACTGGACTGTCATTGATTATGGAAGCAATGTGCAATGTAGAAACTACATTTCTGGAGAAACATAGGCCCAACATTAAAGTGGACTCTATATTTGCTTAATAAGCCCAGTGTCATTGTGGAAACTTTGCAAATGGCAAAGCATAAAGATTATTCCAAGTCCATGTAAGACTTTCCACTCTATGACTAATGATCATTTTACGGTTAACGGCACTGGCTGAAACAACTCCCTGGTCATCAGCAAGTTCTAATCATCACCCCTCTTTTTCTGCCAATTACCTCAATGTGTTTTTGTTATCATCCCTTCTCCACTGTAAACTCTATGTTTACGTCATCAAAACCTTTCATGATTTTAGAATACTACTAACAAATCTCCCCTTAACTGTTCCAAGGAGAACCACCCCAGTGTCCCTAGCCACTCCATGTAACTTTAACCCCTCAACCCCTGGTACCATCCGAGCAGATCTCCCCTACACCTCCTCCAAGGCCCTGACATCTTTCTTAAAGTGTACAGAACAATCCTCCAGCTAGGGCTAAAACGAGTTTTATAAGGTGGAGCAAAATTGCTTGCTTTTGCACTATGTATCTATTAATAAGGCCTTATTAATAGTTTCTCAACTTGTTTGTCACCTTCAAAGACTTATGTACTTCCATTCCCAAATCTCTGTTCCTGCACCCTCTTTACAGTTGTATTAATTTAACTGCTTGCCTTTCTTTATTTTTTCCAGCAAGGTGCATCACTTCATACTTCTTTGCACGTCGGTCCATTTCACCAATGGACCAATGTCCTCCTGAAGTCTGCTGCTATCCTCCTCACTGTTAGCAACATTTTGAAGTTCTGAGCCATCTGCAAACACCCTTCCAATCTGAAAAAACAACTCCTCGACACAACTCTCTGCTTCCTGTGGCAGAGTTGATACCCATCCTGTAATGGGTATCAGTTCTTCAAACAAGTCCATCATATAGACTTTGCCAAAGGCTTTTTGAAAGTCCATATACATCATGTTAACCACAGGCGGTTAAATGTGAACCTTAAATGTGAACATGGGAGAGTGATGCAGGAGGTTGGTCTGGTATTACTTCCCTGGGATCCAGAATGCACCAAGCTACAATATCAGCAAGTCTTTGGGTTGGCCAGCCGCAAGATTCCCACTCCTCGTTCGTCCACCCGCCAACAAGGACCCAACTCAGCAATGCAAGTCAAATGTTCCAATGCACCTGCACTGCAGCAACACGGCTTTAAAAGTACCAATGTATCCTTACCTGAACCACTCTGACCAGGGTTTCTGGGTACTTCTGGAAGACTGACTGAAATGCAGTGGCTGGCAAGCGCAGAACGGTGGATGTGCAGACTGCCCGAGCAGAGACAGTTTTATATGGAGCAGGATAACCCTGGAAAACAAGCAATACAATAACAGCTCAGCAAACTAATTAACTACTTCTTAAAACAGAACAGATATAGAACTGCTACTCTTAAAGAGGTCTCATTGTGCAGTTTCAGTTCATCAGGACAAAGTGACTGAAGGTGGCCGTGAGGAGATGGAGAGGAGAATCAGGAAGGCTGTCATGTTGTCTGAGCAGAGCAACATCCTGAAGGAATAGTTTCCCAGCTGGGTTGGCTTCAATTTTATATCAAGATAATTTCAACATCGGTCTAAGGAGCAATGCAGCAGAAATTGACTATTATACTTTAGGTAGGTAACATGAAATTAAAAAAGATGTCACATGGTGACACAGTGATAGGGATAATCCCTGGTGTAGAACTCAGCTATGAACATCAAAGAGACTCAACAACAACCTTCTCTGGTGATTACCAGAGCTCAACAATGGTCGAAGCATTACAATAGGTTTCAGTGCCCCAAGCAAGAAAAAGGTTGGAGGTGCAAGGCTTTGGGAGGGGGGACGGAGGAGACCTAGGAATTATAGAAACCCTACAGTGCAGAAGGAGGCCATTCAGCCCATCGAGTCTACACTGACAACAGTCCCACCACAGGCCCCATCCCCACAACCCCGCACATTTATCTCGCTAATCCCACTAACCTACACATCCCAGGACACTAAGTGGCAATTTAGCATGGCCAATGCACATAACCCGCACATCTTTGGACTGAGAAAAAACCGGAGCACCCAGAGGAAACCCACTATCAGTCACAGGGAGAATGCACAAACTCCACACAGACAGTGACCCAAGCTGGGAATCAAACCCGGGTCCCTGGCGCTGTGAGGCAGCAATGCCACCATGCGAGCCAAGGGGCTTCTAACCAATTCATTATCAAATGATTTTTGCTGAATTGTATGGGAGTCAGCCAGCTGAGGATAGGAACCGGCTCAGTCAATAGACTACTGTCCTTCAATCAGTTCAAGTGAAGAATGACCATTTCGAAGGACTGGGTGAGGAAGGCAGGTAACAAGAGTGTCCTCACCTTCTAGGACTCAAGTGAGGAAAATAGCAAGCAGGAGCTGCACTTCACAATCATAGCACTTCACAGCCAATAAAGCATCTTCCAAGTATAATCTCCATTGCAATATAGGAAATGAGATTAAAAAGCAGTGAGTTAAATGACCTGAATATTTGTTTTTGTTTGAGATAAACATTCTCCCTCAGAAGAGCTAGGAGCAGGAGTAGGCAATTCAGCCCCTCAAGCCTGCTCTGCCATTCAATATGATCATTGCTGTTCTCATCTCAGCCTCAACTCCGCTTTCCTGCCCGTTCACCATAGCCCTTCAAACCCTGAATTAAAAATCTGTCCATCTCTTCCTTACATTTACTCACTGTCCCAGCATCCCCCACGCTCTGCGGCAGTGAATTCCACAGACTCATCACCCTTTCAGATGTAATTTCTCCTCATCTGTTTTAAATCTTCCACCCTTTACCCTTGAACTATAACCTCTTGTTCTAGATTACCTTACAAGAGGAAACATCCTCTCCACATCTACTTTGTCAATCCCCATTATCAGCTTGTACACCTCAATTAGATCTCCTCTGATTCTTCTAAACTCCAGGGAGTATAGGCCTAAACTGCTCAATCTCTCTACGTAAAACAAACCTCTCATCTCTGGAGTTAATCTAGTGAACCTCCACTGAACTGACTCCAATGCAACTACATCCCCCCCTAAAGTAAGAGGACCAAAACTGTACACAATATTCTAAATGCAGTCTCGTTAATGCTTTGTACAGTAGCAGCAACACTTCACTACTTTTATACTCTATTCCATTAGCAATAAACGCCAAGATTACATTTGCCTTCCTTATTGCCTGCTCTACCTGCATACTAGTTTTCTGCAATCCATGCATGAGGACACCCAGATCCCTCTGCACCAAAGCACTCCGCAGTTTCTCTCCATTTAGATAATAATTTGCCGTTGTATTTTTCCTACCAAAATGGATAACCTCTCGCATATCCACGCTAAACTCCATCTGCCACATTTTGTCCATTCACTTAATTTATCCAAATCCATTTGTAAATTCCTTATTTATCACAATTTACTATCCCGCCTAATTTAGTGCCATGTGCAAATTTGGCTTGGTACCTACTATCCTTGTATCCAAGTCATTAATATAGATTGTAAATAGCTGGGGCCCGAGGACTGAACCCTGAGGCACCCCACTAGTTACATCTCGCCAACCAGAAAAAGACCCATCTATCCCGACTCTCTGCTTTCCATTGGTCTGTCAGTCCTCTACCCAAGCTAGTAAATTACCCCTAATCCCATGTGAACTAACCTTGTGTATTAACCTTTTGTGCAGCATCTTATCAAACACCTTCTGGAAGTCCAGATATACTACATCAACAGGATTACCATTATCTACCTTGCTTGTTAGATCTTCGAAAAACTCAAGCAAATTAGTCAAGCATGATTTACTCTTCATAAAATCATGCTGACACTGATGAATTGTATTTTGACTTCCAAAATGTCCTGTTATTAATTCCTTTATAATGGATTCTAACAAGTTCCCAACCCGCCCTTCTTCAAATAGTGCCATGGGACTGTGGTTTAATATCTCATCCGAAAGATGGCACCTCCAACAGTGCATCGTTCACCCAGTACTACATTGAAGCACGAGCCCAGATTTTATGCTCAGGTCTCTAGAGTGAAACCTAAATCCACAACCTTCAGACTTGGAGATTATTTGGTGTTGCGAGGCAGGAAATGCCTCAGCCTATTTGTACACAGAAAGAGCAATGAAATAAGTGACCAGGTAATTTGTTTTACAGATGTTGGTTGAGGAATAAGGACTTTATCTTTTATGTCCAACTGTGGGGACAGCTGGAGCCTTAGTTCAACCAGTGGTCAGCACCTCTACAGTGTTGTAGTCTCTCAGCAGAGGGTTAAAATGTCAGCCTAGATAATGTGCTCAAAGACTCTAGAATAGAACTTGACCTCACAACCTCCTGATTCTGCGGCAAAAGTGCTGCAAAGAAGTGAAAAAAAGAATGCATGCATGATATTGAAATTGAACCAATATTGAGTTGCCTACAGCAAGAAAAGATGCACTTAATCCTCCAGTACATTATCGGAAAGAAATTATTCTTTTCCAACATACACTCAATGAAATAAATATCCTTGTTTGGCCATAACAGAATTGAACACAACAGAAGCAGTGCTATTCAATCAAAGCAAGTGTGATCATATCAGATAATTGAATTGGGTCTCTACTACAAACTACAGAAGTGTGGCAATGATTTTCAAACAAGCAAGAAGCTCAAATCTATTATTACTGTTGATCACCCAAAAACTTTGAAGATTTCAGTTCTTAAAAGCAGAAATGGATGCTTCCAGATCACAGCTACATGTTACAAGTACTGAACTAATGAAATCTAGAACACCTTTAGGCCTCAATGTACGTCATTCCTAATGAGGAGAGATAGTCAAGTGAACATGTCCAACTATCTCGCTCAAAGGAACTGTGTCAAAGATAATCCTGGATGTGGACAGGTTGAAAAGCTGGCCTTTAGCGCTGTATTTTAGCTGGAGGCTAAAGTTTGAGGGATTTGCCTGTTACTTGTAAGGTGGGCAGTGGGAATAATGACAAAAGAAAGTAGATGCTCTTAAGTATTTTTTTACAGAATGGATGGAATATGGTATTTTAGATAAAAGGAACAGAGGAACTGGAGACAAAACATAGGATTTTTAAAAAAATAATTTTTGTTAGTGCATATTTTGTTTCTACAGGTTATCACAGCGTTCGAGGTACTCCCACCATGACTGAGCTTTGTTGCTGCAATATTGACATTTCATTCATCTTGATGATGGGAGCTAAAAACTTTAATTTTTAAAAAATTGGTTAGATCAAGGAAACTGTAATCTTGCTGGACATGCCAGCACCTAAGATTTAAGACTTAAAACGCAATGCAAAATAAATATTCATGTTTATGCTAATAGTAAAACCAGGAAAAAATGCAAGGCATAAAGCAATGTGGCCAAAGATATCCCAATTATGCAAGACATGCAAAACAAGGCGATAGAATCCATCTGAACTGTTGCTCATTGATTAATTATTTCTGTTTGAACAGGCAAATTTCAGGTGTGACATGGATACTATCATTCCAGTTGGCAATGAAACTGGATATGAAATGGGTAAATAATCCATAAGTGATTGATCCAATACAGGTTAATCAAACTCAAAGTACATGTGCAGAACTTTCTGATCAAATTATTTGGTAAGTTTACTTCCCAATTGTGGAACAGACTGTTGAGGTGGCTTCAGGATTCCTTGTCTTTTAAAGAGGAGGTTGGATTCAGTCACAGTTGCTACAACTGATCAGTACCCAGTGAAATCTGCTGGAAAATGTGCAGGTGCATGCTGGATGAGGACAGGATTATAGTAGATTCTGATATGCCCCAATATCCAGTAGTATCCTGGCGATCCCTACACTCTGGCTGAGGTCATTGCCAGCTCTGTTGGTGCTCAAGTAACCATACCCCATCAGGAGTCAGGCTTAAAGGAAGGCTTGGCTAGTAAAATATGAGAGATAGTCAGACTATAGATATGAGGATATCCAATTTCAGTAACAGCATGAGGAAAAGCATATTGCACTCTACATAACAGGAACCACACTTTGTGGAAAGAACATTATTCTATAAATCAAAAAACTGAACATTTATATATTTTTTTAAAAATCAAGCAACTCTACACTGTCAAAATAAGATACCAATCCAAGTGCCCCATAGTTACAAGTTATGTGACTGACTCCTGGCTACTGACAGGCCTGCATGTTGTGCACTCGTTACTCACTGTGATGACATCCAGAATACTGAGAAGGCTGTGCACACTGTCACCTGGCAGAACTTCTTTCACCACAACCTCAGTGCCATCCTGCTCAAACAAAGAACAAAAATGTAGATATCCATTCATGTGACTATTTAGTCATGACTCAATTAACCATTCCAAAATGTACGCTTTGATGCTGGAGGTCAGAGCCCATAATTCCCCCAAACTGTGAACTCCACTGAGCAGGCCAACAAACAGACAAGTGGAAGCTTAGGCCAATCACACAATGTTAAGATAGTCTCAAAACACATCCTTTTGACTTTAATTTCAATCACCCCTTCTGATTTTATTCCTCTCAGCTCAGTGCCTGGTTTCCTCCTGTCTCCTTGGGGTATTTTGGTGCTTTCAAAGTGCTGTGGTCCCCCTTCCTCCCAACAAAGCAATCATGAAGATCCAGAGATCATCTACTTTTCCTTCACCCACTCACTGGCAACAACTGGCCCAATGGCATTAACCTTGCCACTTCTTGGGCAAGACAAGGAGCAGTACAAGGATCAAAGAAATCCAATGCTCCTGTTATTGCGCACTCACAGTTCACAGGATAAGTGAACACAGCCGGGGGATGCCATTCAGCTCATCCAGCCATACCTACAATCTTGTCGTTACAGCTCCGATCTGGTTTCAAAATGACTTGAGATTTCTACCTCCGTTACCCAGCCAGAAGTCCATTCTTTGCGTGAAAAGGAACTTAAGTGATATTTCTATTAACTTTCTATTTCATAAGTTGAACATGCACCTCTTTATCCTATGTTACAGTTTACCTTGTTGAAGAATTAGGAATATAGGCACGGAAGCAAGTCATTCATCCCTCCAGCCTGTTCCAACATTCAATTAGATCACGGTTAATCTGTATCTTAACGCTATCCACTCACCTTGATCCCATAACCCTGAATACTCATGCTCAACAAAAGTGTATCGATAAGATTTCCTTATTTTATGTGGTTTAGTTTCTTAATATGTATTTTATTAGATTTTGAGTTGTTTATTTCAAGTTGTATCCGATGTCAACCGTGTCTTGGTAGGACAGCACAAGATCCACTAAAGATGAAACTATTTGAGTTTCATCTCAAGATGCTGATGAGGCTCCAAGGAGCCAATAACAGAATGTGGATGACAGAAACCTGGGGATAGTTTGCATGGTCACTCTTTGGTCATGAGTGGGGAGGCGCTGGGAATCCAAGAGGAGGGAAAATTCATAACAAGGAGGCTATTCTGTATTCTTTGCAAATACCTAGCTAATTTGCAATGCACCTCAGTAATTGAAAGCTGACACACATTTCACTATTAGTTACGCTCGGAGTCAAAAGGCTTGTTTTAAGTTTATTCATTAGTGTCACAAGTAGGCTTACATTAACACTGCAATGAAGTTACTGTGAAAATCCCCGAGTCGCCACACTCCAGCGCCTGTTCGGGTACACTAAGGGAGAATTTAGCATGGCCAATGCACCCAACCAGCATGTCTTTCAGACTGTGGGAGGAAACCGGAGCACCCGGAGGAAACCCACACAGACACAGGGAGAATGTGTAGACCCCACACAGACAGTGACCTGAGCCGGGAATCGAACCCGGGTCCCTGGCACAGTGAGGCAGCAGTGCTAACCACTGTGCCGCCCTTGTATTCAAGCACCTGAGCATGTAATACATCTGCCTGTTCAGGTGGTTAGATTTGACACTAATTGGGTTTCCTCCCACTCTCCAAAGATGTTAAGGTTAGGTAGATTGACCATGTTAAATTGCTCCTTGGTATCAGGGGATTAGCAGGGTTAATATGTGGGGTTACGGGGATAGGGTCTGTGTGGGATTGTCGTCAGTGAAGGTTGAATGGTCTACTGCACTGTAGGAGTTCTATTCTAAAGATTTCATGGCATTATTCAAAGAGGAAGTTAGCTCTCTTTGTATCCTGGTCAACATTATACCCAGTAGTCTCACAACACCAGGTTAAAGTCCAACAGGTTTATTTGGTAGCACAAGCCACAAGCTTTCAGAGCGCTGCTCCTTCGTCAGGTGAGTCAAATCAACATTATACCCTCAACCTTCACCAGAACTAGTCTTGCTGGACATTCACATCTTTGGCGTTCTCAGACCTTGATGTGTACAAAGTGGCTGCCACATTGACCTTTAAAAAAATTGAATTTTATTTCTAAGACACACATACGCAGGTCTTCAATTCTTACTTTCACTGGTAACAAGCCACTTGGCAGATTTGCTTTGCCTCTGCACCCACTTTGCAGATTAATAGAACAACCATTTGTTTCTATTTTATTTCAGTCTTTATGAAGGGATTATCTATTTGCAGTACTGATGCTGAGGTGCTATCATGGGAGCTCCAACCAGAATAAGTTACAAAGCCTTTGACAAGCTGAAATCAGCATCAATACAAATAAAGCACATTGGCTTGGACAAGTTAGCAAGCTGGGCAGTTTGAGAAGATTTGATAAACATCAGGAAAAATAGTTAATATACAACAAGGAGGTGATCTAGCAGATAGTTTCCCCATCTCTGAGCCAGAAGCTCTGGCTTCAAGACTCACTCCAAGGCTTGAGAGCCAAGGAATGTGCGTTGATAATGCAGCCAAACAGGTTGAGTATCAATCTGTAAAATCCTCCCAACAAATGCCAACGTCTGGCAGTTAGAATGGGGCAGATGATGGAAAGGATATTATTAAACTAGTGCAGAAAAGATTCACTAGGGTGCTACTGGGACTTGATGGTTTGAGTTATAAGGAAAGGCTGGATAGACTGGGCCTTTTTTCCGTGGAACATAGGAGATGTAGGGGTGACCTTATAGAGGTCTATAAAATAATGAGGGGCACAGATCAGCTAGATAGTCAATATCTTTTCCCAAAGGTAGGGGAGTCTAAAACTAGAGGGCATAGGTTTAAGGTGAGAGGGGAGAGTTACAAAAGGGTCCAGAGGGGCAATTTTTTCACAGAGGATGGTGAGTGTTTGGAACGAGCTGCCAGAGGTGGTAGTAGAGGCGGGTACAATTTTGTCTTTTAAAAAGCGTTTATACAGTTACATGGGTAAGATGGGTATAGAGGGATATGGGCCAAATGCAGGCAATTAGGACTAGCTTAGTGGTTTAAAAAAAAGGTGGCATGGACAAGTTGGGCCAAAGGGCCTGTTTCCATGCAGTATGACTAAATGAACATGGGTAATCAGCAACAAGGTGGTAGATCTGGTGGAGATACAGTCTGGAACAAAGAACACAGGCTGGGAGAATTTACTGAGCTTGACAATGTGATTAATTCTTTCATCACAGCTAAAGCACCATGAGTAATTATTACTGCTCATAATGTAAACACAGCTTCATCACACATGACAAACAGTGCAACTCCTCAAAGAGAGCAACTCCAACATGATTAGACTCTGCTGCTTCAACATAACTATTAAAAGAAATAAAAAGCTTATTAAAATCAGTAACCCTTTGTAACAGTTCTGACAGTCAATGCGAGCCAGGACATGCCACTGATCAACAGACTAGAATTCTAAATGGTTTCAGCTGTTCTTCGGTACAAAGGGAACACGTTCTTACGTTCTCATTAATGCAGAGTTCCAGCCTCCCATCCTGCACCACGTAAATGCTGTCGTCGGTCTCGCCTGGACGGAAGATGTACTCCCCATCGTGGAACTGCACAAAGAACATGTGTTTACACAGTTCCAGAAACAGTGGTTTCTCAAAATGTCCCAACACCCTGCAAGGAAAAAGTGACAGATTTTGCATTGAAATACAAAGAGCTGACGCTGTTGTATACGTGCACGGCAAGCCCACCGGCACCTGTAAAGGGGGAGATTCATGCCAGACTGTTTAACACTGCGCTCACACTGACCTTTGTTTGAGATTCACAGCAGGACCAAAGCCATGTGTAGAACCCGTCCTGATGGAGATTTGTAAGGAGTTTCACTCAGTATCCTACCCTATTTTTGATGCTAACCATGCCATGGTATAGAGATACTAACTGCCGACCCACTGAGGAAAAAAGGGTCTGATAGAGTTTCATCCCTGATTGCTCCTGTGAACCTCCGAAAGCCAATTTGGAAATCACAGAATCTTACAGTGCAAGAGGCCATTCGGCCCATTGAGTCTGTACCAACCATAATCCCACCCTGTCCCCATCCCCATACATTTACCCTAGCTAGTCCCTCTGACACTAAGGGGCAATTTAGCACGGCCAATCCACCTAACCCGCACACCTTTCGGACTGAGGGGGGAAACCGGAGCACCCGGAGGAAACCCACGCAGACACGGGGCGAATGCACAAACTCCACAGAGACGGTGACCCAAGCCGGGGATTGAACCCAGGTCCCTGGTGCTGTGAGGCAGTAGTGCTAACCACTGTGCCGCCCAATATCAATAGCACTGTGAGTAAAACAAACAGCTGGAAAAGCAAAGATTCCCTGAAATGAGCCGAGTTCACTGCTGTGTCAGGTTAGCCACTGCACACCTTACAATTGTCAACAAGAAACCCCTGCTGTCTGGCCAGTTTGAAGCCATAAAAACAAAACTAGATATTTTTAAATCAGCCAGGGTCCCCTGTTGACCATTTGATGCCTCTCACTTGGAGGTGTGGTGTTGAAATCTGCGGCTCACCCCTGTCCAACACGCTGGGAAAAGTTGTCCTGAGTGAAGGTCAGTGCCTCCTGCCAAGCAGTAGAGAAAATCTTCTTGAACGTAACTCTGGATACACATATGTTGCATATGACAGAGTAATTCAGGAAGTCAGGAGAGTCTGTGATCACACCACAGCAGGAGGCAGCTTTGACGGCATCAACAGAAGATTCAAATTCTCTTTCACCTCACCCTTAAATTCCTTCCTTACTCTCCTTATGTTCCATGCTCTTGTTGGAGTACAGTTCCTTCAAGTATTAACATGATCCTACTGCATGGCAGAGGAGCGTCAAGGGGCCGAGTGGCCTACTTCTGCTCTTAGTTTGTATGCTTGCATTTGAATAGAGGTAAAGATGGCTTGATTCAATTGTATGGAACTTTGGTGGGACTGCACCCGGAGTATTGTGTACAGTTTGGTCCCTACCTCAGGAAGGATATACTTGCCATTGAGAGTGTGCAGCACAGATTTACCAGACTAACTCCTGGGAGGGTGGGACTGTCCTATGAGGACAGATGGAGGAGATTGGGCCTAGATTCTCTAAAGTTTAGAAGAGTGAGGTGATCTCATTGAAACTACTGCAAGATAACTATAGGGAGGATGTTTCCTTGGCTGGGGGAGTCTAAAACATAGGGACACAGTGTAGGAATAAGGGGCAAGACATTTAGGACTGAGATGAGGCTTTTCTTCACTCAAAGGGTGATGAATCTTTGTAATTCTCTACCCTAGAGGGCTGTGAAAGGTCAGTCATGGACTATGTTTTAGACAGAGATCAACAGATTTCTAGATACCAAAGGATATGGAGAGAGCGTGGGTAAGTGACGTTGAGGTAGATGATCAGGCATGATCTAGTAGTTGAATGGCAGAGCAGGCTCAAGGGGTTGAACAGCCTACTCCTGTTCCGATGTCCCTATGTTCAGTATCAGGTCTGAGTCAGACATGGCTGTCACCAGGACTGGTAATAATGGGGACCAGATGGAGACTTTCACTCAAATGATGTAACGGCACATTAAATGCTCATGAATTAACTGCCCATTGGGAAATATTAAGTTAGCATAGCAACAACACAAATCGCACAGTGAAAGTTACATCACTAATTGACATGCTTACCTAACATTTTTGAGCATATAAAGAACTTCAGAGGGCAAGTGGGAATTTTTCACATCAAATTCAGTCAAATCAGCCTCCAGCAGTGAGGAGGGCGGCTCTTTTGGCTGCAAGGTTGGAGGCTCCTTCTTGAGGCGGAGTATCCTGCAAGAACACGAGGAAAACAAATTAACACTGCTATTTTAGTCTTTTCTTTTCCTCAAATTGTTGGGATACATTGAATTTACCAGGAATCTAAAAGATGGCTGGAAGCAACTCAATAGCCAATAGCACTGAAGGGCTTGTCTGTTAACCAGTGCTGTCATACTCTATAAACACCCACCCTGAACTGATGGCCTGTGTGGACTGCCTTATCTTGCAAACAGTACCAGCTCCTCAAACATGCTCTTCTATTAAGGCTTCCCAGCTACAGCATTGTATTTTGAGGTGACTACACAATAAGGAGTTTGGCTGAGTTTTAGCCAAAAGCCCAGGACTTCAAGGGAAAAATATCATTCAAAAAATAAAGACAAAAAGCATCCCCCAAAGCCAGCTCTGATTGACAACAGCTTCCGATGAATAAACAATTCCTACCAGATATTCACATCTGCGCCAGGAACAAGTGCAACAGCACTCCAATGCTTTCTGGGAATCCAAGAGGTCTACATTCAACGGCAGCAGTCAAGCTTCAGAACTCTAAATTCAAGCACCATCAACACCACCTTCCACAGAGTTAACCATCAACTGAAAATGTGCAGCTTGTGCCCAACTTCAACTGCCACCTGGAACTCTGGATCCTGTCTGAAATGTTATCCAAAGCCATGATGCGCTGTACATTGAATATGTTAAGTTGCGAGGTCACACAACACCTGGCTATAGTCCAACAGGTTTATTTGAAATCACAAGCTTTCAGAGCACTGCTCAGTGAAGCCACTTCACCTGATGAACGAGCAGCTGTCCGAGAGCTTGGGATCTCAAATAAACCTGTTGGACTATAACCCTGGTGTCATGTGACCTCTCATCTTGCACACCCCCAGTCCAACACCAGCATCTTCACATCATGAACATAATGTTAACTCCAAACTCTTCACCTGGACACAGCTAACTATTACCTGGAACTCTGTACCCTCTGCGGAAAAATTAACCATCATCTGGAACTGTGTACTTTACACACAAGGTTAACTACCATAGAACATTACAGCACAGAAACAGGCCTTTTGGCCCTTCTTGGCTGTGCCGAACCATTTTTCTGCCTAGTCCCACTGACCTGCACTTGGACCATATCCCTCCACACCCCTCTCATCCACGTACCTGTCCAAGTTTTTCTTAAATGTTAAAAGTGACCCCGCATTTACCACTTTATCCGGCAGCTCATTCCACACTCCCACCAATCTCTGTGTGAAGAAGCCCCCGCTAATATTCCCTTTAAACTTTTCCCCCTTAACCCATGTCCTCTAGTTTATTTCTCCCCTAGCCTCAGTGGAAAAAGCCTGCTTGCATTCACTCTATCTATACCCATCATAATCTTATACACCTCTATCAAATCTCCCCTCATTCTTCTACACCCCAGGGAATAAAGTCCTAACCTATTCAACCTTTCTCTGTAACTCAGTTTCTCAAGTCCCAGCAACATCCTGTAAACCTTCTCTGTACTCATTCAACCTTATTAATATCCTTCCTGGAATTAGGTGACCAAAACTGCACACAATACTCTAAATTCGGCCTCACCAATGTCTTATACAACTTCACCATAACATTCCAACTCTTATACTCAAAACTTTGATTTATAAAGGCCAATGTACCAAAAGCACTCTTTACGACCCTATCTACCTGTGAGGCCACTTTTAGGGAATTATGTATCTGTATTCCCAGATCCCTCTGTTCTACTGCACTCTTCAGTGTCCTACCATTTACCTTGTATGTTCTACCTTGATTTGTCCTTCCAAAGTGCAATACCTCACACTTGTCTGCATTAAACTCCATCTGTCATTTATCAGCCCATTTTTCTACCAGCTGGATTCTGGTTTGTAAACTGTACCTTGTCCGAGGGTCACTTTGTGAAAATGTGAGGTTAAAACAACATTGAGTGCACCATGAGGCTCTGCCAACTGACACCAAAACAAAATGGCAGTCAGTCCGACTCACAATCTCAGTACCAGCAGAATTCAAACAGGAAGCTGCTTCTATTTTTTTTCAATACATATAATCTTGTAAAACTCATGAACAATAGAGCTATAACTAGGGACAGAAAGTCCACCACCTCCAACCACTGACAGCATCAAGTGCTGCTGTCCTCTGTGCATCCCAACTCCTTTGAGTGTATCACATCCTTCCCATTCCTTCCATCTTTCCGAGCCCCTCCAGCCATCCCATTTTTTCAAACCCCCCCACCCAGCCAATCTGTTTATTCTTGCCATCCCACCCTTCTCATCAATTCCATCTCATCCCTCATGGAAACAATCTCCCCAGCCAGGATTACCACAAACCAGATCTCGCAATGGCTCTGAAATCTCAGAGATTTATCATTGGAATTTCAACATAGGCTGACAACGGACCTAGAAACAAGAATAGAATATAGTGCTCAAGAAAAATACAAGAGATGACAAGGATACTTTTACCTCAACCATCTGCAATAATCCCTGGTTTGGCTGTCCAGAGTGTATGATTGGGTGATGGGTTGATTTGATGGATGGAGCCTGCCGCGTGGAGGGCAAGAGCACACGACACAGCGGCTGCCAACGGCTGCTGCTGGCAGCGGCAACCAAGAGAGGGTGTCACATGAGATACTGGATAGCATCCTATTGCACAGACAGGGATATGTTTGGTACCTGGGGGTGTATTATCTCCAGACCAATGATGATAGATTGGGAAATGTTGCCATACAAAGGGACCCGGTTGTTCGAGTACACCAGTCAGTGAAAGCAAGGATGCAGATAAAGCAAGCAGTTAGGAAAGCAAACAGCGTGTTGTTTTCATTGCAAGAGGATTTGTGTACAGGAGCACGAATATCTTATTGCAGCTGTACAGGGCCTTAGTGAGACCATACCTGGAGTAGTGTGTGCCATTTTGGTCTCCTTACCTATGATGGGATGTAGTTGCCATAGAGGGAGTGCAACAAAGATTCACCATACTGAGTCCTGGGACGCCAGGATTGTTTAGAGGTGAGATTGGGTTGACTGGGCCTGTGTTCACTGGAGTTGAGAAGAATGAGGGGGGGATCTCATTGAAACTTATTAAAATTCTGACAGGGCTGGACAGACTGGATAGAGGTACTTCACCCGGCTGAGAGGAGGGTATAGAATAGGGGGTGACAGTTTCTGGATACAGGGTAGGCCAATTTCTTCACTCAGAGGGTGGTGAATCTGAGGAATTCGCTACCTCAGAAGGCTATGGAGGATAAGTCACTGAATATATTGGAGGAGGAAGTAGATTTCGAGACACTAAAGGCAGCACGGGGTATGGAGACAATGTGGGTGTACGGTGTTTAGATAGGGGATTAGCCGTGATCATACTGAATGGAGGAGCAAGCTTGAGGGGCTAAATGGCCTACCCCTTCTCCTATTTTCAATGTTTCTATGTCCATTGTCAGCCTATGTTGAAATTCCAGTGATAAACTTCTATGAGATTTCAGAGCCATTGTGAGATTTGGTTTGTGGTAATCTTGGCTGGGGGGATTGTTTCCATGAGGGATGGGATGGAATTGATGAGAAGGGTGGGGATGGCAAGAACAAACAGATTGGCTGGTGGTGGGGGGAGGGATTAAAGGAATGGGATGGCTGGAGGGGCTCAGAAACATTGAAGGAATGGGATGGCATGGGAAGGATATAATACTCAGAGGAGTTGGGATGCACGGAGTACAGCAGCAGGTGATGCACTTGAAACTGTCAATGGTTGTTGGTGGTGGCAATAACAAAAACAGTGAGTGCCAAGGATGTGACATCAGATACTTAGCATTTTCTATCAATAAAGATATTAATGTGACAGCAAAGGTTTTGCAGGTTTCTGCTAGTTCCAGTTGCAACCAAATGGTGTCCAGCTCCAAGTCTCCTGAGTTGCTTTTTGTCTATTATTCCATTGTCACACATACAGGTAGCAAACTAACTTACTCACAAATTCTATAATCAAACAATATCCCAATATGAATTGATTCAGCGAAAATCAAGCCATTCCCTCACTTTCTCCCTATGGTGAGTGCCTGCATACCATTAAACCCTTTTGCTGTATCCCCAGTGAGGATTACATCAAAATTGTTTGTCATTTGTGGTGACACAGTGGGCAACATTTTGACGCACTACCTTCTTTCCCACAATGCAGCAGGTTTTCAATCTTGGCCTTTACAGTCAGGATTGGTTGAAAAAAATCAGTTCTAGAGCTAGAACTTATTGCTACTCATGTTGGAGCGCATTCAGAGACCTTCCAAACTCAAACCCCAAGAGCACTCAAACAGGCCCAAGGGCAAGAAGACATCTTATCAGAGTAAATTGTACTTTGTACCTGGTTAGAAACAGAAAAGTGGACGAATTGAATCATGCCAGCAAAGCCCGTAAGCATTACAATAATGGCACTTACAATCCACCACACACATCTCAGACCAGATGACAAAAGTCATTCAGTGTTTATTAAATTAAATAATCTCATTATTAATTTTGTTAAATACTCTGCTAAATTATTCCTTACCTCTATTAACCATAAACAAAGAGGGGGCATGAAAATAAAGACATCAAGAATATGCAGTCACTGTTGTAATGGAGGATACGCAACAAATAACCAGCACACAGCAAGGTCTCAACATAACAACAACCAGATAATCTATTTGAGTGATTCAGTGAGGGATAAATATTGACCAGGACATTGGGGACAACTCCCCTACTCATTCAAAATAATGACATCTGATCTTACACAATAAGAGGGAGTCTCAGTATAATTCCTTATCTGAAAAAAAACCACGCCCTATACTACAACACTCCCTCTGTACAATATGCAGTGTTAGCCAAGATAACGTGCCAAGTTTGTTTGATTAGTCCCTAGCCCAGTCATTAGATAAAATTCCTCACTGAAACAACCCATTAGGAACTAGGACTCCAGAGTCTTTTATTAGACACCTCTCCCTGATTTCAAAGTTGTTGCGACTGGCACGGTGTCTAGGTGATTAGCACTGCTGCCTCACAGCGCCAGGGACCCAGATTCAATCCCAGCCTCAGGTCAGTATCTGTGTGGAGTTTGCACATTCTCCCTGTGTCTGCGTGGGTTTCTTCCGGGTACTCCGGTTTCATCCCACACTCCAAAGATGTGCGGGTTAAGTGGATTGGCCATGCTAAATTGATCCTAGTGTCAGGGGGATTAGCAGGGTAAATATGTGGGGTTACGGGAATAGGGCCTGGGTGGGATTGCGATCGGTACAGACTCGATGGCCCGAATGGCCTCGTTCTGCACTGAAGGGATTCTATGATTCTATGTAACCAAAGCAGAGGCAAAAATTACATGACATTTGCAAGAAAACGATTTGAGCCAAATTACAATGATGCTCCAAATATATCCCTAAACGGAAACATAATAAACAGTGACATTTCTTAATTGAGAAAGAGTAATTTTAATTATTCTAGTTGGCGCAGAAAATCCACCCACAGCATAGATAATGGGATACAAGGCATCATCTGGGCAGGTATCATGACAGAGTCTATCATTTATCTCCCTTTCATCAAGGTAACTATAATTAGAATAAAGCAATTTGCACTGGGTGTACCTTCTAGCCAGGTTCAGTACCTTCTGCCTCTTCCTCAACCTCTGACGAGGCACATTGTTCCCAACCAGCGATGAGGTAGATAGCTTCACCTGGGATTTAAAGGAATGCAGATTATAACCTGCGGCAAAGTCATCCTGCTTCATTTATTTTAGTAAGAAGTTTAACAACACCAGGTTAAAGTCCAACAGGTTTATTTGGTAGCAAAAGCCACAAGCTTTCGGAGCCATAAGCCCCTTCTTCAGGTGAGTGGGAATTCTGTTCACAAACAGGGCATATAACGACACAAACTCAATTTACAGAATAATGGTTGGAATGCGAATACTTACAGCTAATCAAGTCTTTAAGATACAAACAATGCGAGTGGAGAGAGCATTAAGACAGGTTAAAGAGATATGTATTGCCTCCAGACAGGACAGCCAGTGAGGCTCTGCAGGTCCAGGCAAACTGTGGGGATTACAGATAGTGTGACATGAACCCAATATCCCGGTTTAGGCCATCCTCATGTGTGCGGAACTTGGCTATCAGTTTCTGCTCAGCGACTCTGCGCCATCATGTGTCGTGAAGGCCGCCTTGGAGAACGCTTACCCGAATATCAGAGGCCGAATGCCCGTGACCGCTGAAGTGCTCCCCCACAGGAAGAGAACAGTCTTGCCTGGTGATTGTTGAGCGGTGTTCATTCATCCGTTGTCGCAGCATTGACGCGTTGACAACGGATGAATGAACACCGCTCAACAATCACCAGGCAAGACTGTTCTCTTCCTGTTAGGGAGCACTTCAGCGGTCACGGGCATTCGGCCTCTGATATTCGGGTAAGCGTTCTCCAAGGCGGCCTTCACGACACACGACGGCGCAGAGTCGCTGAGCAGAAACTGATAGCCAAGTTCCGCACACATGAGGACGGCCTAAACCAGGATATTGGGTTCATGTCACACTATCTGTAATCCCCACAGCTTGCCTGGACCTGCAGAGCCTCACTGGCTGTCCTGTCTGGAGACAATACACATCTCTTTAACCTGTCTTAATGCTCTCTCCACTCATATTGTTTGTATCTTAAAGACTTGATTAGCTGTAAGTATTCGCATTCCAACCATTATTCTGTAAATTGAGTTTGTGTCGTTATATGCCCTGTTTGTGAACAGAATTCCCACTCACCTGAAGGGGCTTAAGGTTCCGAAAGCTTGTGGCATTTGCTACCAAATAAACCTGTTGGACTTTAACCTGGTGTTGTTAAACTTCTTACTGTGTTTACCCCAGTCCAACGCCGGCATCTCCACATCATTTATTTTAAACATGCAACTTGGTACCTAGCTTCCAAAGGATTATTATATTGTTTAGAATCATAGAATCCCTACAGTGCAGAAGGAGGCTATTCAGCCCATCAAGCCTGCACCATCCCCATAATCACATGTATTTATCCTGCTAATCCCTCTGACACGAAGGGGCAATTTGGTATGGCCAATCCACCTAACCCACACATCTTTGGAGTGTGGGAGGAAACTGGAGCACCCGGAGGAAACCCACACAGACACAGGGAGAACACACAAACTCCACAGTCACCAGAGGCCAGAATTGAACCCAGGTTCCTGGCGCTGTGAGACAGCAGTGCTAACCATTGTGCTGCCCGTAAAACAGCTCCGTCAGGATTCGATTTACACAATTACACGTTAGATGTTCTCACACAATAAGCTAAACTCATAAAATGCCAGCCAGAATGGCAGAGATAAGTGTTAAAAAGCATCCAAACACCTGCCCCCAACCAAAATCCATCGGTGCAATGGATAAATGCACTAAGTGGTGGTATCTGACCCCTTATAGAGCAGCGTTAACTCTAGGTCATGAATGTAGTTAACCTTATTATCCATGGCCAAGGAGGAAGAGGAGAAATATTAAGCCAGAGAGGGGTGGTGTTCGTTCTTACTTTTTATTCCTAGCAGAACCTAGTGGATCAAATAATCGTGATAACAAGAAAATATCCAACACCAAAACAGTTGTAAAAATGCAAAAAAACAGGGAACTCCCAGCAGGCTAACTCCCAATCCCTTTCAAAACTTAAAAGCTCAATCAAACTTATTTTTAAAATTCGGCAGATGTACAAAACAATCTGGAGTTATTGCTGAAAACAAGCTTGACAGAATTAACAGATTATTCTAACCTTAAACACTGGCCAAATGTTCCTCCACAATCTATTATTTCAAACTAAATTTAACTGTTCATTTGTGAGGATCAAGCACCACCTTCTGGTTTTTATGAGGCAGTGCCAAGATGGTCCAAACCTCACCACACATTGAAATGACTGATCCGTCTCTTTTTTGTTTGGACTTATCAACATGAGGGTACATCAGCATGATGGGACAGAGTACTTCCCATTTTTTGGCTGCCGTTGAGGGCTACAATACACTCCCAGAGATACAGTGTAGCTTGATTTGGAGAATCATAGAATCCCTACAGTACAGAAGGAGGCCATTCAGACCATCGAGTCTGTACCAACCACGTCCTGTCCAGGCCCTATTCCCATAAACCCACACATTTACCCTAGCTAGTCCCCCAACGCCAAGGTCAATTTAACACGGCCAATCAACCTAACCCGCTGGACTGTGGGAGGAAACCGGAGCACCCACAGGAAACCCACGCAGACACGGGAGAAAGTGCAAACTCCACACAGACAGTGACCCGAGGCCTGAATTGAACCTGAGTCCTGGCGCTGTGAGACAGCAGTGCTAACCCCTGTGCCACCGTGCTGGAGAAAGATTTTCCTTCTGTGCACTGGTTTCAGAAAAGTGTTCCTTGCTGTCATTAATCTGACTCTTTTCCATTTTCTACACTATTTTGGCAAAGCTGTCAACCAGTGTATTTGGTCCAAGGGTTTTGTTTTGTGGGCCCATTCCCACTGGGAGCTTGCAGGTCGACAGTCCAAACTCATTTCAGGAGTCAGGGGAGTGAGTGGCTTTCATCCCGTCAGTCTGAGTTGGATATAAGAACAAAGAACAGTACAGCACAGGAACAGGCCCTTCGGCCCTCCAAGCCTGCACCGATCACATTTACTTATCTAAACCAACCGCTTATATCCCTCTATTCCTCGTTTGTTCATATGCCTACCAAGATAAGTCTTAAATGTGGCTAACATAACTGCCTCAACCACCTCACTTGGCAGTGTATTCCAGGCCCCCATCACCTTCTGATACCAATTGCTACAAAAGAAAGCAAATTTACAAGAAGGTTGCGCCAGTGCCCTAATATTAAAAATCATACATCATGACAATGCAACCTGCTAATTGGCAACACCAAACCATCATGTCCAACCAGCAAGACACATCCATAGCTGTTCACATATCCAGTATTCAAGCATCTGGAGGTATTTAACACAGGTTTAGCTTTCCGCCAAGTTCCCCATCGTACTACAACTGCCCACCACTACAAGATGAAATAATTCAAACTAGGAAAGGTGACAGAATTGTCTCAGCTCTTCGGACAATCACACAGAACTGCAGTCAGAGGTATGGGAGCAGGGTCACTGACTCTGAGGCCAAGTAGGAATAGACTGGATCTAACAGTATAAAGAAAATGGAGATACATTTAGATGGCAGAAAATGAAGCAACCACACAGACTACTCAGGTGAATAGAGTCATCTTTCAAACCACTCGACTGATTCAAATCTGAGGCAAAATTACCTTCCTCATGATTTTTCTTCCATAAAACATCACCTTGTCCCTCTTTCGGAATCTGTACCTGGTTACACCTTGCTGCTGCTGTTCTGCAAGAGAAATCAAAACCGCAGGTGAGCAAGTTACCAACAAAACACTCCTATAGCAAGAGTGCTTAAATCAATCATACTAAGGACAGGTATTATTCTCAGCAGTGAAAACAGACTTTTCGTGTTAAACCTAAAATGCCCCAGGGGCATTGATGTTAACAGCATCAGATCCCCTCAGGAAGAGGGGAAGAACCTTCATTCATGACCATAATGAGATATTTTCCATGTTAAAGATACTAAATGCATACAAGTTGTGGTAGTCCCCAATGTCTATGAATTGAAAGAATTCATGTGGATAACACGAGGTCAGAGTCAAGCTCCAACGTGTTGGCCCCCATGATCAAATATGCCACTGACATGATAAATAGTGACTGCTATTCCGTAAGCCAAAGAGGATCGCAGATCTCTTGGTTTAGCTCAATCGTTTATCCCCCAACCAACACCTCCAAAGACAGATCATCTGGTCTTCCATCTCACTATTGTTTGTGTGTAAATTGACTGTCACATTTCCCTACTTTTTACAAGGTTGCCACAGAATATTTTATATCCACCAAAAGAGCAAATTAAATCTCAGCTTACTCTATGTGAAACACAGCAACTTCATCAGTGCAACACTATCAGTGATGCACTGAAATGTCAGCTCAAATCGTGCTCAGATTATAACTTGAATAACCTAGCTCAGAGTCAGGATTGTGCCCTCTGAGCCACGGCTAAGATACTAGATGAAGTTATAACTGTCCCTCATCACGTTGGCTCTACTTACCTCTGCCATCAATTTAAATATCTACATAAAACAATGTAGAAAGAGTTCATACATGGAAACCTCTGGAGGGTACTACATAAAAAGATAATCTCCATCTATGTTCATATCACACCCCTTTAAGAGGAGCAAGACCATACCTCAAATTTAACTATGAGTCTCCTATGTGCTTCACCTACCGGCTAGCAAAAAATAAAGTGAACAACACCAGCAAGGTCGGAATAGAGACAGATTTTTCCCCACTCGGGGAGAGTTAACATCTGTAATTAACATTCGCCAAAGTCAATGATTTAACATAAAAGCTAAGCTGAAACATTCGCAGGATTTGGTTCCTCTTGCCAGATAAACCAGAAGATCAACTTGGGAGATGATTAAGCTCAAGGTGAGTCTTGTTCTACTACTCACTAGCCTCTTAACATTTTAAGCAATGTGATATCAAAACCACTCTTACAAAGCAGCTAAGCTATAAAACCTCATGTACCTGAAGTGCAAAGAGAGATCTGATCCACAACTGCAGTGGCTGCTAAATGTTAAAAGCTTTGTCATTGACTGTATAGTAACGTACAAAGGCACCAGCACATACCAAAGTAACTGAGAACATCCAGACGTAATGCATTCTTTAATGCAGAAGAATGAAGACTCAGTCAAGATTGGACTATCTTCCTTCCTCATTCATTATCCTCTATGTACTATCATGCTGCCGAAGCAGTAACATACAAGGGAAGGGTTCGATAGACTTGCAATGGACATTCTTCAATGTCAGGTCATCACCTTGTTGGCTGTAATGCTTTATTAACACGAGAGGATTTCTCCAAATAATGCCCTTTAATAGTTACTTTGCTGAAGTTGCATTATCGCTCAGTTCACTTGCAAGGTTTTCAAGTAATGAAACAGACCATACGGCAAATCTTTGGCTGGTAGTAAGTTTTCAGACTGGTAATAAAAACATCCTCCATTTACATTTTCTTTCTATTCCTACTTAAATTCATTCTTTTTCCATCCAGAATGAAATGTGATTTTAAATTTCAAAAAGAGGGTTGACAGGATAAAATTAGGAACTAGTGATCTTTTGTTTACAAATACAGAGTAGGTGCCTTACCCCATGTTCCAAATTTTACAACTTTGGTTCATAAGCAGAAGTGCACCCATTCCAAATGTGGGGTCAGTATCAAAAGGTTTCAAAGGCTCAAGAGGTGGCTGAATTAGCTCCAGCGTCAATATATTTAGATAAAAGTAAATTACTGCAGATGCTGGAATCTGAAACACAAACAGAAAATGCTGGAAAATCTCAGCAGGTCTGACAGCATCTGTGAGGGAGAATAGAGCCAACGTTTTAAGCTATGCTCTGATGAAGGGTCATCTAGACTCAAAACGTTGGCTCTATTCTCTCTCCACAGATGCCGTCAGACCTGCTAAGATTTTCCAGCATTTTTCTGTTTTTGGATCAATGTATTTAGACCCTGATGTTGAATCTTTGGCCCAGGGTGTAGAAGATCCATTTCAGTTAACCATTAAATCAGTGGGTACCATCTCCATTTCATTTTCCACAGGCATACAAGCAGCACTATATTTTCTAAGAGTCCCAGGACAAATTCCTCAGTTTATCGAAGATTACAGATTGGGGAGGCAGTGGTGTAGTGGTATTGTCACTGGACTAGTGTCCCAGGGCAAGATCTGGAGACCCGGGTTCAAATCCTACTATGACAGATGGTGAAATTTGAATCAAAATCTGGAGGTCTAATGATGACCATGAAACCATTGTTAATTGGGGGTGGAAAATCCCATCTGGTTCACTAATATCACTTAGGGAAGGAAATCTGCCCTCCTTATCCTGTCTGGCCTACATGTGACTCCAGACCCACAGCAATGTGGTTGACTTTCAAATGCCCTCTGAAATAGAGGGTAGATAGGGATGGGCAATAAATGCTGGGCCCAGCCAGTGACACCCACATCCCATAAATTATTTTTTAAAAAGATACCCAAAAACGGGTACCAGACAAACCTTACAAAGCAAAGAGGCATTCTCATGGTTTTTAGAAACCTCAGTGGAGGCCGCTGGGTGGAAATTGGTTTCCATGGCCACTTATTTTAACAAAAGTACTTGCGGAGAGCTGGCTGGTTGGGAACAGAGCAATTAGGGATAGGCAATAAATGCTAGGTTGCCAGCAATGCCCACGTACCATGAACAAATTTTTAAAATAACACGCCAACTTTTCAGATGCTCAAGCAGGGCAAACTAGAAGACTGGGCTCAAGTCAGTGATATCGAATTCAGAATTTTTAAAGGCCGCTTTGGGGATTACTTTTATATTTTTGGATTTCTCATTAAAATACTTCACAAACATTCCCGTTGAAGGAAAATATAAAATCTAAGCCCACAAAGTTTGGCAACTTATCTGAAAAGGAGCTGATCTCTAGATAGCTTCACGTTTAAACAGGTACATAGTCATTCTGAATATACAGTCTACTTCTCAGGGTACAATCGGTCTCTGTTTCTAATGCTTCACTTCTATCCTTAACTATTCAGCTGACAATAGTCATCCTGAACTGCAGTCCAGAAGACAGAAGTACAAAACTTAACAAGTTGGTATTGTCATATTTAATTATATAGGGCGGCACGGTGGCAAGCACTGCTGCTTCACAGCACCAGGGACCCGGGTTCGATTCCTGGCTTGGCTCACTGTCTGTGTGGAGTTTGCACGTTCTCCCTGTGTCTGCGAGGGTTTCCTCCGGGTGCTCCAGTTTCCTCCCACATTCTGAAAGATGTGCTGGTTAGGTACATTGATCCGAACAGGTGCCACAACTAGGGGAATTTCACAGTAATTTTATAATCTAAGCCTTAATTGTGACTAATAAATGAACTTTAACTTAACTTTATATAGCTCACACTTAAAAAACAGGAGATCACAGTTTGTGGCTCAGTTGTCTCCATGTCCCTTGGCGCCCTCACTTTGAAAGTATGCAGCTCTTTTTTGAATACTTCCATTGGGCTTGCACCATGGCATGTGTTCCACATTATGACAATTCTACAGCAGTTTATAAAGGGTTTCTTTTAACTAGCTTACCTCAAATTTTGTCCTCCTTTCCTCAATCCTGTAATTAGAATCCAACCCTATCATATTATCATTTTAAACCGTTCAGTTAGATCAATCCCTTCAAGCAATACAACCCAAATGTACCCAGTCTTTCATCAACGTTCAATCCCTAATCCCAGGAACCATTGTCATTGCTGGTTAGTGTATCTTTTCCAAAGTAGAGTGCCCCAAAGTGAACTCTGTAGGAGTCATCTTTCAAATCTGTGTATGTTGCAAATTCTGTCATTAACAGTCATATAATTGACCCAATATTGCAAATTGGATCTGACCATACTCTTTACAACTGCATTTCTTGGTTTTATATTCAAAACTCTTATAATGAAGCGCAAAATCCCTTTAGATTTTTCATCACGTATTGCACCCATGAGCTAGCTTTAAAAGACTTAGAAAATTAAACACTTAAATCTGCGTGTCCATTTCCCCACCTCCCCCATTTACATTGCAGTGCTCTTTTCATATTCAGTTCAAACCAAGGAATAATGAATTGCAGCTGCCATCATTCTATCTTAATCTACATACCTTTGTAATTTTAGAATATTTTCAATTTACTATGTGTTGGATATACCTTCCAACGAGCTTTCAATGCAAGAGACTAAGACAAAAAAGCAAAGAGATAGAGACACAGAGCCAGAGGCGGAAATTTAAAAACTGGAGCTGTGGCTCAGAACACTGGAGGTCACTACTTGTTATCTAACTAGCCCAAGGATGTCCCTTTAATCCCAACTCTACTTCATAACCAGTACTCTCTCCTTGCCACAAGATTGCTTTCAATTCTACATGCCTGAATTTTAATTAAAAATTGCTTGCATGGAATGAGAGCGAAGATCTTCTGAAAATCCACCATCTCACTGACTGTCAGGGAATTCTTACGCTAGGTTGACCATGGCAAACTATTATTGGCTCATCCAAATCAGCTTCACTCATTCACTGCCTTGATTATGCCTCTATGGCCATCTCCCTCCCTTTCGCTATTACATCCTTCAACCCTACAACTTTGAGCTCTCTACATTTCTCTGACACTTGCTTCTTTATGCATCCCCCACTTATTTTGCCCTAACGTTGGCAGCCACGCTTTCTGCTGCCTAGGCACTAAGTTCTGGTGTTCCCTAGCTAAATATCTCCACCTCTCCCTCCTGTTTTAAGATGCTCCTTAAAATCTACCTCTTTAACCAAGGTCATTCATCCTAATGTCTCTTCCTATGGCTTGGTGCCTAATTTTCCCTGGTAATGCTCATGTGAAGTGACAGGATATTTCATTATGCTAAAAGAAATATATAGATGCAAATTTTTGTTATTGATTAATAAATTCTAACAATTTCTCAACTTTTAAACTCACTGCAGTTATTTGGTTTGCCTCTTTTTTTGAATTACATTTTAATGTTTGCTCTCTTCCTATGGTCCCATCACCAAATCCAATAAGCTTTGAAAGATATAAAACCCCAAAGTACTGATCTTATTTCTTTTAATACCCTTGAATGGAAACTGCCCAAAGATTAGGAAACTTGACTTCAATCCCAACCAGTTTCTTTATTTCACATTTTCTATTTGTACTAATACTTGCAAAATTCCCACTCTCACTAATCTCGTCTTCCCATATCTCTGATATTTACCTTCCTTCTCCAACTGTGTAAGCCAAACAAAGCATTCATCAATATTCCCACCATATCCATATCTTTGTTTTTAATATTCCGCCCACGTCTTTTCCACTCTTTCTGACCTGCAGTCTCCAGCACTTCAAATGCCCACATTCAAAACAAGCTTATATCAGCCAAAACGCAATAACCATTTCCATTAACTCAGTTTCAAAGCTGCCAGTTATAGCTTCTTAACTGTTCCATTTATTCCAGTCAGAAGTAGCTGCACTAGCCCACTAGTAAGCAATTTGTTAAGGTGCACTGAATGCAAGAACAAACATAAATCATTAAGTAAATAACACCTTGTTAATGTTCAGTTATCTTTTGCACACACAAACTCTTCTAATTCCCTCTACAGTTTATACTAACAACTTCTGGATAAAGTTGCAGGTCAAAGAGGAGCTGGCAAAAGGTTAATACGCAGAACAAATGAACATTCCCCCTACGCAATAGTCTGCTGTAATAGTGCTGCCACGTTGCACTGGCATCATCTTTAACAGGGAAAACGTGTTTGCACAACATGCCTGCTGTAAGCTGTGTTACTTACAAAATCCTCCAGTATTACTTCTATATTGGGTCCCACTAGAGGCACTCAGCTCCAGACCCCTGCAAATTCTGTCCAAAGCTGGACAAAAAGCTGAATTCCAGAGGTAAGGTGAGAATGACTGCCCTTAACATCAAGGCACCACTTGACCATGTATGGTATTAAGGGGTCCTGGCAAAATTGAAGTCAATGAGAATCAGGGGAGAACTCTCCTCTAGTTGGAGTCATTCCAAGCATAAAGAAAGATGATTGTGGTTGTTGGACTCCAATCATCTCAACCCCAGAACACTGCTGTAAGAGATCCTCAGGGTAGTGTCCTAGACCCAACTATCTTCAGCTGTTTCATCAGTGACCTTCCCTCCATCTAAGGTCAGAGTGAGGACATTCACTGATGATTGCGATTCCTCAGATATTGAAGCAGTCCATGCCCACATTCAGGAAGACCTGGACAACATTCAGTCTTGGGCTGATAAATGGCAAGTATCATTCATGCCGCACAAGTCCCAAGCAATGATGATGTCAAGCAAGAGGGAATCTAACAACCCCCAATCAATGGCACTGTTGAATTCCCCACTATCAATGGGCGGGATTGTCGAGCCAAGCTTGCTAAAGATCCCACTCAAGGTCAACAGACCTTTGCATGGTCCGTGCCCTGCCTGCTCCGATTCCTGTGACGAGCAGGATAGGGAAATTCTGCTCAACATCTTTGAGACCTTTACCACTGACTAGAAAGTGACCAGCCACATAAATACTATAAGAGCAGGCCAGTGGCTAGGAATTCTATGGCGAATTACTCACCAAAGTCTGTCCACCATCTACAAGGCACAAGTCAAGAGTGCAGCTCCAACAACTCAAGAAGCTTGATACCACAGAAAGCAGTCTGCTTATCACCACCCCATCCACCACCTAAAACATTTGGTCCCTCCAAATGTCTCACAGTGGTAGCAATAGTAGAAATGGTGTACAGCATAACAAAGGTTAACGTGGGATTGAAGAATAGTATCTCACACGGTATGATGTAGAGTCACATGATCTAGTAGACGGTGTGTTGGGGAATTTGGAAGGAGCAATCATGGAGACAGCACCCATGGATGGCAGTGTCTTGGATATGTATAGTTATAGATTACCACAAACGGTTAATGCTTCACCATATGAGTGTTTAGGCCTCTCCATGAGACAGCAAACAATCTTACAAAAGTAGCAGTGTACTATATACAACATGCACTGCAGCAAACTTGTCAGTACTTCTTCAACAACACTTTCCAAACCCACGACCTCTACCACCTACAAGGGCAGCAGATGCGTGGGAACAAGATCACCTGCAAGCTCATCTCCAAACCACTCATCATCCTAACATACGAAGGACATCGTTGTTCCTTCACTGTTGGGCCAAACATCTGGAACTCCCTTCCTACTGACACTCTGGGTGCAACTACACCACATGGACTGCAATAGTTCATGATATCAGATCACCACCACTCAAGGGCAAAAATGGATAGACAACAAATGCTGACCTTGTCAGTGTCATTCACATCACATGAATTTTATAAAGAATTCTACGTCTATTCTTTGACATTATTATTTTAATCTTATTTTGCCATTCAATGTAACTTTTGGTCTTCATCAAGTTCAATACTGGCCTCAGTTGCTCTCAGACTATATCAGAATCATTCCCTTTTTCTGGGTGATGGGGGGGGATTGGGTGTGCTTATTATAATTTTGGAGTGATTCTATTGTTGGCTCAAAGATTTACCAAGCTGTTCAAATCAATTCTTCCCTTATCCTCAGAAGTTAAACCTTATTCAATTCAAAATCCTTGGGGTATGGGGAGAGCGCGGGAGTAAGGTGTTAAGATAGAGGATTAGCCATGCTTGTTGTGGTCTTACTGAATGGCGGAGCAGGCTCAAAGGGCCAAATGGCCAATTCCTGCTCCGATTTTCTATATTTCTATCCTCCAATGATGACGATTTTCAGCATAAGACATTCAGCCTTATTTAATCCTCTGTCTGCAGGCAGATAACTATAGTGAACTCAGCTTACCAGCACATTGACCCATCAGTTCAAAATAACTGCATTCCGATTAGGGGCCCACAATAGCGCCTGTAAAGAGTCAGCATCAATTAGAATGGACAGAATTACAATACAGTGAGGTGGCGGGTGGGAGGAAAGAAACTGACTCTATACCAATTATTTTCTCTTCTTTAGCCAGTAAGGGTACAAAGGATAAGAAATTGTGGTACATTTATTTACAGAAAAACTTGGGGCAACCCATAATTTACCACAAAGAAACAACGCCTAGTCAATAATGGCGGGCTTTCTCACTGTTCTTTATTAGTCTGCGCGATAGCGGATTTCCTGTTTATAGCTCAGAGTATGCTCACAACCCCTAACATGGAGTGAAGCATGTGTATCGTCTAACTATTGGTGCTCTGTCACATGATGGTAGATGGTATATCTGTCTGCAAAAACATTGCGTTGCTCCACAATCGTGTCCTGAAAAAAAGAAAATTAATAAAAGTTCACTGATATTTTAAAAAATAAAGTTGTGTGTTGATTTGGGAATATCTTACTTCTGAAGCGTGGTTAAAAGATGGGACCTGGGTGGCAGTCTGGGTGTATGTCAGTGCATTAAATTAAGCTCACTAGTCTGGAATATACTTACTTGACTGCTTCACTCTTCTGTAGATGAAAAACACAATAACTGCTACGATAAGAATGGCAGCAAGAGCTCCAATCATCATTCCTGTCAGCTGGAGAAATAAAGGAAAACACTTAACTAAAAAAGACACTTTGCCCTCACATTAATATCAACACAGCTACATTTTCCATAACCACTGATCACCCCCCCCAACCAGCCCATTCTCTCCCTCCTCCATGATGGAAGGAGCCTTCCAGTTCTATGATCCCACACATTCAGAGAGCAAGAGTTCAAAAATTAGGTGTCGATTACTGCTCCCCTCAACCGCAGCTTTCCATCTGGGAGCACGATGGCTCCATGAGTGACGCCTGCCATCCGATGCCTCACTCAAGTGGACAGCTGTCTGTCTCAGCCTGGAACATTGGAATTGGCAATCTATTCAATCATGTGGCGCAACACAGGATGGTCCAGCCTCGTTTGCCCCAGTGCTCACACGCACTTTGCAATGCGGACACCACTGCTGCAATCAGGAACACAGAGTTCAATTGCAGCCCGCTATCCAAGCCCGAGTTAAGTTTAGCAAATACAGCACAAAATGATTATAAACAAAACATTCAGGCCTGCATGACATGACGCTATTCTGTGAGATACCTTTATCCATTGGACCATGACATTTTCAAAAGTTGTGTTTTCATTCTTCAAGTTTACTATGGAGCACCTGGTACGCTCAAATCATAGAAGGGGCCATTTAACTCATCATGCCAAAGGTGGCTATAAAGTAGAGTCCATGTTAGTCCACAAGATCATAAGAAATAGGAACAGAAATAGGTCATTCGGCCCCTTGAGCCTGTTCCGCCATTCAATAGGATCGTAGCTGGTCCAACATTTCTAACGCCCACTTTCCTGCCCTTTCCCTGCAACCCTTGATTCCCTTACTGATCAAAAATCTATCTCAGCCTTAAATATACACAAGGACTCTGTCCCCCACAGCTCTCTGTGGCAAGGAGTTCCAAAGAGTCTCAACCATCTGAGAGAAGAAATTTCTCCTCCTCCGTAGTCTTAAATTGGTGCCCCTTTATTCTGAGACTATGCCCTCTGGTCCGAGACTCTCCCTCGAGGGCAAACATCCTCTCAGCATTTACCCTGTCCAGCCCCTTAAGAATCCTATGTGTTTCAATGAGGTCATCTCATTCTTTTAAATTCTAATGAGTAGTGTCTCAACCTGTTTAACCTTTCCTCATAAGCTAATGCCTCCATACTGGGGATCATCCTAGTGAACCTTCTCTGAACTGCCACCAATTAAATAATATCTTTCCTTAAATAAGAGGACCAAAACTGCTCACAGTACTCCAGATGTGGTCTCACCAGTAGAACCATAGAAGATTACAGCACAGAAACAGGCCTTTTGGCCCTTCTTGGCTGTGCCAAACCATTTTTCTGTCTAGTCCCACTGACCTGCACCTGGACCATATCCCTCCACACCCCTCTCATCCATGTACCTGTCCAAGTTATTCTTAAATGTTAAAAGTGAGCCCACATTCACCACTTCATCTGGCGGCTCATTCCACACTCCCAACACTCTGTGTGAAGAAGCCCCCCCTAATATTCCCTTTAAACTTTTCCCACTTCACCCTTAACCCATGTCTTCTAGTTTATTTCTCCCTTAGCCTCAGTGGAAAAAGCCTGCTTGCATTCACTCTATCATTACCCATCATAATTTTATACACCTCTATCAAATCTCCCCTCATTCTTCTACGCTCCAGGGAATAAAGTCCTAACCTATTCAACCTTTCTCTATAACGCAGTTTCTCAAGTCCTGGCAACATCCCTGTAAACCTTCTCTGCACTCTTTCAACCTTATCAATATCCTTCCTGTAATTAGGTGACCAAAACTGCACACAATACTCTAAATTCGGCCTCACCAATGTCTTATACAACCTCACCATAATATTCCAACTCTTATACTCAATACTTTGATTTATAAAGGCCAATGTACCAAAAGCACTCTTTACGACCCTATCTACCTGTGACGCCACTTTTAGGGAATTATGTATCTGTATTCCCAGATCCCTCTGTTCTACTGCACTCTTCAGTGTTCTACCTTGGTTTGTCCTTCCAAAGTGCAATACCTCACACTTGTCTGCATTAAACTCCATCTGCCATTTTCCAGCCCATTTTTCTAGCTGGTCCAAATCCCTCTGCAAGCTTTGAAAACCTTCCTCACTGTCCACTACACCTCCAATCTTTGTATCATCAGCAAATTTGCTGATCCAATTTACCACATTATCATCCAAATCATTGATATAGATTACAAACAACAATGGACCCAGCACTGATCCCTGTGGCACACCACTAGTCACAGGCCTCCACTCAGAGAAGCAATCCTCCACTACCACTCTCTGGCTTCTTCCATTGAGCCAATGTCTAATCCAATTTACTACCTCTCCATGTATACCTAGCGACTGAACCTTCCTAACTAACCTCCCATGCGGGACCTTGTCAAAGGCCTTACTGAAGTCCATGTAGACAACATCCACTGCCTTCCCTTCATCCACTTTCCTGGTAACCTCCTCGAAAAACTGTAATAGATTGGTTAAACATGACCTGCCATGCACAAAGCCATGTTGACTCTCCCTAATAAGTCCCTGTACCTGGTACAGTTGCAGCAAGACTTCCCTACTCGTACTCCAACCCCTTGAAATAAGGGCCAACATTCCATTAGCCCTCCTGATTACCTGCTGCACCTGTGTTAGCTATCTGTATTTCGTACACAAGTACCCTCAAGTCCCTTTGTGGTAAAGTTTATTAATGTCAGAAGTAGGCTCACATTAACTCTGCAATGAAGTTACTGTGAAAATCCCCTAGTCGCCATACTCCGGCACCTGTTCGGGTACTCTGAGGGAGAATTTAGGGTGACCAATGTACCTAACCGGCACGTCTTTCCAACTGTGGGAGGAAACCGGAGCACCCGGAGGAAACCCATGCAGACACGGGGAGAACATGCAGACTCCACACAGACAGTGACCCAAGCTGGGAATCGAACCCGGGTCCCTGGAGCTGTGAGGCAGCAGTGCTAAATACTGTGCCACTGCACCGTGTTGCAGCTTTCTGCAGTTTTTCTCCAGTTAAATAATACTCTTTTGTTCTCCTAAAATGAACAACTTCTCATTTTCCCACATAATACTCCATTTGCCAACTTTTTGCCCACTTACTTAACCTATCACTATCTCTTTGTAAACTGTTTATATCCCTCTCGCAACTTGCCTTTCCACCTATTTCTGTGTCAACTACAAATTTGGCTACAGTACATTCGCTTCCTTCCTCCAAGTCATTTATATTGCAAGCAGTTACAGTCCCAGCACTGATCCCTGTGGAACCCCATTGGTTACAGGTCGCCGACCTGAAAAAAAAACCCTTATCCCCACTCGGTGTTTCCTGCCCATTAGCCAATTCTCTATCCATGCCAATATACTACCTCCAACACCATGGGCTCTTATCTTATGGCTTAACCTTTTGTGAGCTACCTTGTCAAATACCTTCTGGAAGTCCAAATACAATGCATCTACTGGATCCCTTCTATCCACTCTGGTTGAGGCTTCCTCGAAAATCTCTAATAAATTAGTCAGATACGATTTCCCTTTCATGAAGCCGTGCTGACTCTGCTCGATTAGATTATGATTTTCCAAATGTGCTATCATTTCCTTAATAGCTGATTCCAACATTTTTCCAACAACAGATGTTAGGCTAATCGGCCTATAGTTACCTGATTTTTTTGCTTCCTTTTTGAATGTGGGTGCCATATTGGTAGTTTTTCAATCCTTCGGTGGTACTTCTCCAGCATCCAAGGATTTTTGGAAAATTACAACGAATGCATCCACCATCTCTGTAGCTACTTCTTTGAGGATCTTAGGATGCAAGCCATCAGGGCCAGGGGACTTATCTGTCTTTAGCCCCATTAGTTTGTCTAACACTAATCCTCGAGTGATGATACTTAATTCCTCCCCCACATTCTTTAGTATTAATGGGATGTTCAAAGTATCCTCCACCATAAAGAGTGATGCAAAATATAAGCCTTTGCCATTTCCTTGTTCCCCAAAACTATCTCCCCAGATTCATTTTCTAAGGGGCCTATGGTCACTTTGACCTGTCTTCCTTTTGATAGTCCTACTCTCCTGCTCTTTGCTCAGTTTTACAATTTTCTTTTAAAATATACCTCCTATTCCCCTTTTGAGGGTTACTACTGGACCCTCCTTCCACTACCCTTTCAAGCAACACAACCTAGCACATTGCACAAAGAATATTCTCATTTCCCCAGTTTTTTCACCAATTACCTTAAATCTATTGATGCTTCTGCAAGTGGAAACAGTTTCTCCTTACTTACTCGATCAAAACCTTTCATAATTTTGAACATTTCCATTAAATCTCCCTCCCGAACCTTCTCTTATTTTAGAGCAACCCCAATTTCTCAATTTTCTCCACATAACTAATAATCAACCCGGACAATATTCTAGGAAATTTCCATACCTCCTCTCCCGCCTTGGAATTACTCAAGTGGTCACAATACTCCAGCTGAGGTTTAACTGTTCTTTAATAAAGTCATTTCCTTGTTTTATGTTTCTATAAAGTCCAGGGATCCAAATACTTTTTTTTGAAAGAAGCTTTCTGCCTCGCCCTGCCACCGTCAAATATTGTACATAAACTCACAGGGTTTTTCATTCCTGCACCCGGTTTAAAATTTGTAGCTTAGTTTGTACTGCCTCTCATCATTCTTCCTTCCAAAATATATCACGCTATTCATAATCAGCCTAGTCTAAATATCCAAGTTCTACTGACATCACAAATATGTAGCCCCACACTGAGTATTCCCTCACTGGCACCACTTAAGTCATCCTCAAGCATTCACTATTTCCCCAGATTTTAACCTTCATCAGACCAGACGCTTTCTACCCTGCCTGACTGTAGGTTAATTCTCAACTAGTCTGGCAGCCCGGTGGCATAGTGGTTAGCACTGCTGCCTTACAGCGCCAGGGACCAGATTCAATTCCGGCCTCGGGTGACTGTCTATGAGGAGTTTGCACATTCTCCCCATGTCTGCGTGGGTTTCCTCCGGGTGCACCGATTTCCTCCCACACTCCAAAGATGTGCGGGTTAGGTTGATTGGCTATGCTAAATTGACCTGTGTCAGGGGGATTAGCAGGGTAAATATATAGGGTTACGGGGATAGGGCCCGGGTGGGATTGTGGTTAGTGCAGACTCGATGGGCCGAATGGCCTCCTTCTGCACTGTACGGATTCTATGATTCTAGTCCTTAATTAAATGCTCAAAAGTTTTCAAAACCATCACGAATGTTGATAAGTGCCTCAATGTAAATGGAAATATAGCGGGGTTGCACTGGATATATTGTAATTCTGATGAAACCTAACATTTTAAGACTCCCAATTGTTGTTCAGTGATTCAGCCTACATCTGCGTACTGGTTTATCTAACCTTTGTGTATTTTCTATTTGAGAGATACAACTCAACAGTAAATAATAAATTCTAAATTGAAATTGGTATAAAATGTTATGGATGTCCCAGGGATCTTCATATTCTGGACTTATTGCTTGGAGGAATGTGGATGGCTTGTTAGATGCAATGCAGCTGTCATCCTGCCTACTCCATCCCATTTGCTTCATAAATACCACTGTTCCTTCCACCTAGGAGTAGCAACACATGCACATTTTAGGGAATGCTGTTTGGAAGGAGAGTTACCCACGGTCTCCTTTGTGCCATGAAACTGCTCCATTCCTGTCACCTCTATTTATCCTACTGAAAAAGCTCAGATGACCCAAACTTCCCAATAGCAATTCACCAGCTATATCAAGGCAAAATCAGCACTGAATTGTTGCAGCATTTGGATTGGCCTGAGTGGAAACTCAAATGCAAATTGGGAGAGGAGGAAAGAGAATGAAAGAGGGGCAAGGTCACTGAAAAGGTGGTTGAAACAGTGTGAAGAATGGTGGAATAAAGGACAATTAATTTAGCTGCAATGTTAATATTCTATTCATATACCACTTTGTGATTCAAATATTAAAGCACCCTGTCATCACCACCAAAGTCAAATCCAGAATCTGCAAATAATGGGGGCAGACAAAATGAAAAACAATCCTAGATACTCCATTCACGCTCTGACAGGACAGTGTGATCTATCCCAAATACCACTATGACAAGAAGCTACTTTAGTGACAAAAAGCAAGAGTAACCAATGGTTACTGCAGACAGGTAAGACACGTGGGGCTGCATTACTTTCATGAAGAGCATGAACCTAACCAGGTTACAAAAGCATTGACAGCCTGGATTGGGTCAACTGTATTCATTGCCCAGAACTCTACCCTGCATGTTCACTCCCCTCCTACGGGATTCCAGAGTGGATATTTTGCGGATGCCACTCCACCTCCCACTTGACTAGCGGGCAGGAAATGTGGTTTGGAGATACAATTCCGCAGTCTAAGCTGGTATACAACTTTACAGAACCAACTGAGGGAGACATTGCCTGATGTCCGAATACAGCTGATTTTATTTTTAAGTAAGGAGTCGACAAATATGTCCTTTCCCTGAATAGATCACATTCTTAATGCACTGGTCCAGCCTGTGAGAGAAAATTTACTCTACTACAGTACCATCTGAAAAATAGCACCTTCCGACCAATCACAATCAGAACGTGTCGACAAGTCCAGATGCAAGACCTTCTCCCCCATCTGACTGAATGATAAAGCTTTGGGACAGGAGAGATTTGATTCAAGTCATTAGAGAGAAACTGGTTCCACTAGCAGGAGGGCTGTTAACCAGAGGACATAAATGGCAAAAAGGAGAGCAGTTGAGGTTTTGCTTTGAATAGTGAATTATGACTTGGAAGACACCACCTGACAGGGTGGTGGAAGTAGATTCAACAGAAACCTTCAAAAGCAAATTTAACAGCTACTTAAAAGAGAAAAACGTAAAGGTGTGTGGAAGAAAACAGAGGAGTGGAACTAACTGAATAATCCTTTCAAAGAGCCAGCACAGGCACAGTGGGTTGAATGGCCTCTTTCAATGCTATATGGCGCAATGAGACATACAAGGGAACCAAAATAGGGCAATTAAGTTCAATCTTTTCCTCCTGCAAGCCAAGCATGTTAATAATATAATTTGAAATTAATTGCATTCAATCAACAGCCATTACAGGAATTCATTTGTACTCCCAGATGTAGGGACAGACTGAACCTGTACGGATTGGGTTTGGAAGTACATGTCTAGAATGTTTCTCTCTGCAAATAAATTTTTCAAAGCATGTAAAGGTTATAAGACCATAAGACATAGGAGCAGAATTAGGCCACTCGGCCCATCGAGTCTGCTCCGCCATTCAATCATGGCTGATATTTTTCTCATCCCCATTCTCCTGCCTTTTCCCCATAACCCCTGATCCCCTTATTAATCAAGAACCTATCTATCTCTGTCTTAAAGACACTCAATGACCTGGCCTCCACAGCCTTCTGCGGCAAAGAGTTCCACAGATACACCACTCTCTGGCTGAAGAAATCCCTCCTCATCTCTGTTTTAAAGGAACGTCCCTTCAGCCTGAGGTTATGCCCTCTGGTTCTAGTTTTTCCACATTCACTCTATCCAGGCCTCACAGTATCCTGTAAGTTTCAATAAGATCCCCCCTCATCCTTCTAAACTCCAACGAATACAGACCCAAAGTTCTCAACCGTTCCTCACACAACAAGCTCTTAATTCCAGGGATCATTCTTGTGAACCTCCTCTGGACCCTTTCCAAGGCCAGCACATCCTTAGATATGGGGCCCAAAACTGCTCACAATACTCCAAATGGGATCTGACCAGAGCCTTATACAGCCTCAGAAGTACATCCGGTTCTTGTATTCTAGCCCTCTCGACATTCATGCTAACATTGCATATGCCTTCCTAACTGCCGACTGAACCTGCACGTTAACCTTAAGAGAATCTTGAACAATGACTCCCAAATCCCTTTGTGTTTCTGATTTCCTAAGCATTTTCCCATTTGGAAAATAGTCTATGCCTCCATTCCTCTTTCCAAAGTGCATAACCTCACACTTTTCCACATTGTATTCCATCTGCCACTTCTTTGCCCACTCTCCTAACCTGTCCAAGTCCTTCTGCAGCCCCCATGCTTCCTCAATACTACCTGTCCCTCTACATATCTTTGTATCATCTGCAAACTTAGCACAGTGCCTTCAGTTCCTTCCTCCAAATCATTGATGTATATTGTGAAAAGTTGTGGTCCCAGCACTGACCCCTGAGGTACACCACTAGCTATCTCGAGTTCTAACCTCCACCACCTAGCCTTCTGGATTATAACATAGTAAGAGTTTTAACAACACCAGGTTAAAGTGACTTTAATCTGGTGTTGTTAAAACTCTCACTGTATTCACCCCAGTCCAACGCCGGCATCTCCACATTATAACATAGTAGCAGAGAACGATTGCCAAGGCTGGAAACTAAGAAACAAATTTCAAACCGAAAACTAAAGTCCTTGTGGTAGTTGTGAAAAATGACAGAAAATAAGTGCAAATTGTGCAAATCAGATCCCCTTAACAAAACCTGATGCTTCTCAGTGTTAAGCAATAATGACATCAGATACTAAGAATTAAAACAAAAAAGATATGTAGGCAATTTGACAAAGGTTATAAGTCCTGCTAAAAGACAGATAAGGTTGAAGAAGTCCTATTGCAAGCTTTGCATTAGCATGTGATTTTAATGAGGTAGTTTGTATGGATGTAAAGGTATCTTCAAAGACAAAAATATTTTCATCCTATAGCTTATAGACCTGGCAACGAGATTTAGTCTTTCTCCAATAATACATAGAGTAGCAAAGACATAAGGATTATCATAGACAGAATCATGGAGAAACAGTTGGGAACAAACATGGGATACCAGCGATATTTCGGATTGACAATGGAGTTGAATATACCAGTTCAGAGACATATATGCAAATATAAACATCATGATCATGAGGACTGTAGCTGAAAGTCTTCTCAGCAATTGACTTTATGAAAAAAATCATGATCATCAATTGTTTGTTGTATAAAATATTAGCCAATCAGCCAGACTGCAAGTTGGCAACAGATCTGGCATACCCAAAACAACAGAGACCTGGCATGGGCAGTTCATGCAAAGAATTTAGTTGGAGGATATAGTCCCCATCAATTAGCCTGTGGGCAAAATCCCAGATTGCCTTCTATTCTGAGAGACCATCTTCCTGCTCTAGAAGGTAATTACAATTTTAAAAAAGCAAAAACAGTGGATGCTGGAAATCTGGGACTCTAACAGAAAATGCTGGATAATGAAAATGCCAGATGTGCTGAGTTTATCCTGCATTTTGCATTTTTGTTTCAGGTATTACAATTTGTTGCATTTATTCTTGCAAATTTCGCTGCCTTATGTGCAGGTGGGCAGGCTTTAAAGAAAGATCGGAGAGAAAATGTGGAGATTATTGTGGCATCATAAAAGGCCACCTAAAACAAAACTTAATTCAGGAAACCTGATGCATTATCAAAGGGAGGGTAATTGAGAATGGAAAGGCACTGGTACGATTGTGATTGTAAAACAATACTTATCAAACATGGCAATGGAACTATTATGGCTGGGATTCTTTCCTCACAAACAATTGGAGTTAATGACAAAATCCCAGACTCTGAACAGGTGATAGAAATAAATGGGGCACCAGCACGGTGGCACACTGGGTAGCACTGCTGCCTCACAGCTCCAGGGGCCTGGGTTTGATTCCCGACTGGGGTCACTGTCTGTGTGGAGTTTGCACATTCCCCACCGTGTCTGCGTGGGTTTCCTCCCACAGTCCAAAGACGTGCGGGTTAGGTGCATTGGCCATGCTAAATTGCCCCTTAGTGTCCCGGGATGCATAGGTTATAGGGATTAGTGGGGTTATGGGTATAGGACCTAGATGGGATTGTTGTCGGTGCAGACCCGATGGGCCGAATAGTCTCCTCCTGCACTGTAGGGATTCTACCCTTTTATGTTCATGTGCTTTGTTATGAGAGTTCTGAAAGGCAGTAGATCAGGGGCTGGATCAGAGAACACATGACAGAGCTATCACATTCACAGATCAATTATCCAGAGTGGGTACTCAGGGTGACATATATTCCAGGTGGGTCTATTGAATGGTGGGATTCAACAACTATGCAACGTGCAGGAAATCCTCCTGACAAGTTCACATATTGGTTGAATTTTCATGCTGATGGCCAAGAAGCGAGGCCCATAAACTGGCAGCACAGGGCAAGGAAGCAGAAAGAAAGCACAATGATAGTGAGTCCAGAAGTGACTGCTGAAAGAACCTCTGACAGTGTAAGAGTGAGATCTTGCAGCAGTAATTCCAACAGACACAGAAGTGGAAAGAGGGCAAAGCTTGAATAGGTTAGACAATTAAAGGGCATAGAACAATCTCACAACAGAATCAGTAGACATTCTCTTGCCCGTGAAGTTTTGGTGGCTGCCAATAAACTTGAGAATGAAGGAATAAGAGACAAAACAAAGGGAGTTAGATAGTTTGAGAGAATTTAAAATGTATTCTGAAATAAGGTCAGTCAGCATTGTTACACTGGTGAATATACACTGAAAAGTCAGCGTAGATAGGACTTCAGGCAAAACATCTGAGGCTAGGGGCTAGTTGCGAGGAGTTTCAGAGTGACCGTGAGATTCAGATGATGGTGTGAATTCTCTCACAGCTGGTAAAGTAAACTTACAAATCTTTTTATTCTTAAGCCACATATCTATGAGAGTAGGACAATCAACACAAAAGGCACGTTTCTGCAGGGCAATACTTTTCAGAGAAGTCTTTCTGAATCCGCCCATAGGAAAACCATAGACACTAAAAAAATGTCTATAGTCTTAGTGATGCCTTCAGGGTGTTGCATTTTTCTGAGAGATCCATTTAGCTGAAAATAGGTTGCGTTCAGCTAAAAGCAGTCCCTGCAAGGTTTTATGGGCTTCATAAAGGAACCATCTCTGGCACCTTCGGGACGTATGTTGATGTCATACTGGGAGGTACGAAGGAATTTGAAAACTGTATTATTAATAAAGATTGGAGTAAAATTTAAAATTGGGAGTTAGGCTTGTGTGGCTTTTTAAATCTATTAGTTTAGATATCAAGCAAATTCGGTCTGGAATAGCTCTAAACCAACAATTCTATTTAGAGAGTGTTACTTCCATCCCGATTAGTCATATTCAGGCCTAACAGAAAGTTATTTCTTCCAAAGAGATGGAGCAATTGTGAAGCTTGATTAGTCAGTTAATCCAGTTGTGCACTCACATTGGATCAGGTATTACTTTTGATGTATTGGAATTAAGTACTACAATAAAACACCATAAAATAGAGACTGTCTTAAGGGCAAATCAAGTATTTTAAAACATCAGCCTGGATAAATATATATTTAAGTTCCCACCCTTGAGTGACCCATTCATTTTTAGCGATGCTTCACATGCTAATCTTTCTGATGGGTATCCTAGTGCAACTGGTTTCATAATATTTCTCTTAGATCAGAGCAGGAATTGCTATACTTTTGATTGGGAAGTAAAGTAAAAATGATTGTTAAAAGTACTTTGGCTGCTGAAACTCCATCTTGTGGAGACAGCAAATATGGGAATCTATTTGGCAAATATTTTAAATGAGACTCCGTACATTAGGCATGTTGAAGTGAATGTAACCATTGGACGTTATGTAGACATCTATTCACTGTGGGATAATGTACACTGAGAAAAGGTTACGGATTAGTCTTGCTAAGTTGAAACAACTGCTGGAGAAAAGGGAAATCTGGGTGCAAGTTATCAACTAGTCAGATGGTTTTACAAAAAGTAATGCATGTTTGAAAAATTATTAGGAGTCCTAGAAGAGAGACATCCTGGAATATAATGCTTTGAACAAAATATTGGGTGCTTTGATTTAATTCATTTTGAAATGTTGGTTGTGCATATAAACTTTAATTATTATTTGACGAGATAGAAAGGAATCTGTTAATTTGTATATTAATGCTAGTCAACTATTGTATATGCAGGCGTTGGGCATGGGATCCACTTGTTGCCCCTATATGTAGGAACAGACAAACTATGGTGGTTGGGTTAGGAGGTGCATGTTATAATCTGTATCTCTAAGTAAATGCTTATAAAGTGTAAAAATTGGCTCCAGTTCTATCCTACATCAGTTGGCTTTCTGGATTATAACAGGCAGTTTTTACATACCATCGTGGTCTGAATTTTCTCCTCCATGAACTGTTGTACTAATGCAGGAAGTTCCCCACTGATTGGTATCCCAACCTGTGACACAAAGTGAAAAATAGTTACTCAGAAATAATTTTAATGTGTGTTTTATTCATTTCAATTTTTTGTAATGATTGAGCAGGAAGGCACTCTATCACCAACAGACCATGACTGGTAGAATTTTTCACTGAACTCACTTCCAAATTTTTTTGCGGTTTCTTTATTTACACATTCCTCTGCAGAGCCCACATAACATCTATTTAAGGCAGTTCATTGGGAACAAATGAACTAGGCAACATCTCCCACACTCCAAAGATGTGCAGGTTAGGTGGATTGGCCATGCTAAATTGTCCCTTCATGTTAGGGGATTAGCAGGGTAAATACAGTATGGGGATAGGGTGTGGGTGGGATTGATGTCAGTGCAGGCTCAATGGGCCAAATGGCCTCCTTCTACACTAGGAATTCTATGAATAAATGTGTTGTTGTGTTCCTAACAGTCCTATTGGACTCAAAATGTTAACTGTTTCTCAGCCCTGCTGAAATTTCCCAGCATTTTCTGTTTTGATTATATTTGTATAGTACCTTTTATATTGTCAGGACAACTAGAAATGCTTCACAGCCATTTAAATATTTTTTTAAATGTAGACTGTTATGTTGGTAAACACAGCAATCAACTATGCTTAACAAACTCTCAAAAGTAATTAAGTGGGCAGTTTCTCCGTTTTAGTGGCATGCATTGAAGCATAGCCAAATGTGGAAGGATAATAATCATAAGCACCATTCGTAGTAACTCTAAAAATGAGGAACTGCAGATTTAGAAAGTTAAAGTCAACAGTTTATTCACAAGCACAAGTTCCATAATACTACGCGGTAGAAAAATCCAACATAGGGGAACCTGTTGCCACCAAAAAAGACCGTTGAAGTTGCTTCTCCTAATCTTAGGGTACCTCTTCACATATTCCTACTGACCTTTAATAATAGTATGATCAGGTTTTCAAAACTCAAACCCATGACACATTGAAAAGCTGTGGGAAGATTGGACTCAGGAATGATTGACATGTTAGGTGACCAATGGCAAGAGCCTGGGGAAGGGGCAGCTAAAGGTGGGAGCTCATATGATGACATCACCCAAAATATGTCCAGCCAGATTTGACAACCCTATTCCTATGTCATCAGCAATGGAGCCCTCGGCACCAGACTGGTAGTGCCAACTCCCTTGGAGACATCAGGGGGCAGTGAGTGGAGGGCTACAGGTCTGCTGCTTACAATGCAACCTGATGGGTGTTTACACAAAGGAGGATGAAATTTCACACAAATCTTTTCTCTCTGGCAGACTGAGCTTATATTTGACAAAAAGGGGAACAGTCAAATCCAAGACATTTGAACTATTCTTAAGAAATTATCTGGACATTGGAACATTTAATGAAAAATCAGCACTATTCTGGCAAAACCGGGATGTCTAGTCACCTTAAACAAGTTGGGTTCACACCACAAAAATAGACTTGAACTCTCTCGCAGGTACAACATCGTACAAAATTCTCAAAACACGCCTAGTTATATTTATGTCAAACCTAGGTGCAAAGTTAATTTACAACGTATGAGCCAGCCATAGGAATGTCATTCTACCCCCAGGATACACAAACAGATAATTGCATGCTCTCAGGCTTAGAAAGATACTACAGGCTCTGCAGTTATGATGCATGTTGAAGAAGCGTAGAAAAACAGATGAATTACCTCTGAGCCTACGCAGCCATCCGGTTCTTTCAACACATCTAGATAAACCAAACAGAAACTGATTAAGCAAAGTTACATAGCACTGACAGTAAACCAAAGGAATGGTACAGTACAAACTCAGTATAATCTGTTTGTTTTGAAAATATATTTATCCCTTTCATTTATCAGGATTTTGGCAAAGATTTACTTGTTAATATTTCTAGGTCAAAGTGCTGTCACTTCCATGGTCCATGAAATACATATATATGTATTGTATATTGCCCCCACCACACCTTGACTATGGCAGTAATTTACTCAGTTCTCCATTGCACTGTTTCACACCAGTCTCAGCTTATCATCCCAGTTTCTCAGCTCAAGAAAGCAACTCAATGTGATAAAGCTCCTCTGGTAACTGTGTGGGGGACGTGACAATGAGCAGCGACAGGATATTTGGCTAGAGGAATACCTTAGCCAAGCCTGCAAGCTCACAACATGATTTCAAATCAGAGGTGAATTTTATGGCCCCAACAGCTGCTCTGGTCGAAACTGGGACACTGGGGGTCAAACCCAAGACTATCCCATACTCAACATAACAGCTCACAGAGCCATCAGAAAATCCCAGGGCCACCAGAAAGTCCCAGAACATTGCTGGTGAAAGAAAAACCCAAACTGATTCACATCATATGCAACAGAGTTCATTTTTAAATTGATGCTTGTTTTCATAAATTAACTAGAGCAAGCACTCCACAGTTCCAGTTAAAATAGGTTAGTCTTTCATAAAACATCAGTTTCTTTAAGTTCCTATTAGGAAAAACAAATAGTATTTCCTGCTACCCCACAATGTGTGCGTGTGTACAGCCAACATATTACCATCCCCCCACCAGCCACAAATATAGAACTAAAAGGATGCCATGTGACTACACGATCATAACTCTTCACGTTTTGTCACATGCTACAAGGCCATTACATGCTCCATAAAGCATAAAAATAGGCGTGGCTACAGTGACACTGTTTTAGTCCCTTGAACTAATTCTAGTACAAAAGATCTAATTAACTCACGATGCAGGTAAATGTTCTCCAAGCGTACACATCCACCATCATTCAGCAACCAGGGAAATGAGGCACCCACAACAAACAGAAAAACACCCCGCTGTTCATGTTACCTTTTTACCAAAGGTTAAAGTGCACACTTTGCAAATATGACTGAGTTCACAGGGTCAATAACAGTATCAAAATACTCATTTCAGAAATCAGAATTGCCAATTCCCCAAATCAGATTCCTAATCCATCCCTTGTGGCCAGTGGCTAACATTAGACAACACCATAATAAAACATCTGTGTATCAGGTGCAGAGATTGTAATTGTTGTTACAACCTGAACATGGTGTTAGAACAAAGAAAATTACAGAACAGGAACAGGCCCTTCAGCCCTCCAAGCCTGCACCGACCATGCTGCCTGACTTAACTAAAACCCCTGACCCTTCCGGGCACCATATCCCTCAATTCCCATCCTAATCATACATTTGTCAAGACGCCCCTTAAAAGTCACTACCTTATCCGCTTCCACTGCCTTCCCCGGCAACAAGTTCCAGGCACCCACTACCCTCTGTAAAAAATCTGCCTCGTACATCTCCTTTAAACCTTGCCCCTCGCATCTTAAACCTGTGCCCCCTAGTAATTGACTCTTCCACCCTGGGAAACGCTTCTGACTATCCATTCTGTCCATGCCTCTCATAATCTTGTAGACTTCTATCACGTCGCCCCTCAACCTCTATCGTTCCAGTGAGAACAAACCAAGTTTCTCCAACCTCTCCTCATAGATAATGCCCTCTATACCAAGCAACATCCTGGTAAATCTTTTCTGTACCCTCTCCAAAGCCTCCACATCCTTCTGGTAGTGTGGCGACCAGAATTGAACACTATATTCCAAGTGCGGCCTAACTAAGGTTCTATAAAGCTGCAACCTAACTTGCCAATTTTTAAACTCAATGCCCCGGCCAATGAAGGCAAGCATGCCGTATGCCTTCTTGACTACCTTCTCCACCTGCATTGCCACTTTCAGTGACCTGTACACCCAGATCCCTTTGCCTATCAATACTCTTAAGGGTTACTTTTAATGTTTTCACCCTCGTCCTTTAGGATATAAACCTAATTTCAAAATCAGCAAATATTTAGTCCACCTGTGACTCCACTTTCAAGGAGCTATGAACATGTACCCCGAGATCTCTTTGTTCTGTAACTCTCCCCAACATCCTACCATTAACTGAGTAAGTCCTGCCCTGGTTCAATCTACCAAAATGCATCACCTCGCATTTGTCTAAATTAAACTCCATCTGCCATTCGTCAGCCCACTGGCCCAATTGATCAAGATCCCATTGCAATTGGAGATAACTTTCTTCACTGTCCACTATGCCACCAATCTTAGTGTCATCTGCAAAGGTTAGTGGCTTATTGCAGAAAGAAATGATATTCATTAATGCACACATTATACAAAGATGCCACAAGACGTCAGAGCAGAAGTTGGTTATTCAGCCAATCGAGTCTGAGCCACCAGTCAATGAGATCATGACTGATCTGATAATCCTCAACTCCACTTTCCCGCCTTATTCCCATATACCTTAATTCTCTTACTGATTAGAAATCGATCTCAGTCTGGAACATACTTAATGACCCAGCTTCCACAGATTCACGATCCTCAGAAGAAATTCCTCCTCATTTCTGTTTTAAATGGACGACCCCTTACTCTGAGATTATGCCCTCTGGTCCTAGACTCTCCCACAAGGGGAAAACAACCTCTTAGCATCTATCCTGTCAAGCCCCCTAGAATCTATATGTCTCAATAATGTCGTGTCTCATTCTTCTAAACTCCTGTGAGTACAGGTCCAACCTACTCAACCTCCCCTCACAAGAAAATCCCTCCATACCAGGGATCAACCTACTGAACCTTCTCTGGACTGCCTCCAATGCCATTGTATAGAGTCACAGAGGTTTACAGCATGGAAACAGGCCCTTCGGCCCAACTTGTCCATGCTGCCCTTTCTTTTTTAAAACCCCTAAGCTAATCCCAATTGTCCGCATTTGGCCCATATCCCTCTAAACCCATCGTACCCATGTAACTATCTAAATGCTGTTTAAAAGACAATTGTACCCGCCTCCACTACTACCACTGTCAGCTTGTTCCAGACACTCCACCCCTGTGTTAAAGAATTGCCCTTCTGGACACTTTTGTATCTCTCCCCACTCACCTTAAACCTATGTCCTCTAGTTTTAGACTCCCCTACCTTTGGGAAAAGATATTGACTATCTAGCTGATCTGTGCCCCTCATTATTTTATAGACCTCTATAAGATCACCCCTCAGCCTCCTACGCTCCAGAGAAAAAAGTCCCAGTCTATCCAGCCCCTCCTTATAACTCAATCCATCAAGTCCCGGTAGCATCCTAGTAAATCTTTTCTGCACTCTTTCTAGTTTAATAATATCCTTTCTATAATAGGGTGACCAGAATTGCACACAGTATCCCAAGTGTGGCCTTACCAATGTCTTATACCACTTCAACAAGACATTCCAACTCCTGTATTCAATGTTCTGACCGATGAAACCAAGCATGCCGAATGCCTTCTTCACCACTCTGTCCACCTGTGACTCCACTTTCAAGGAGCTATGAACATGTACCCCGAGATCTCTTTGTTCTGTAACTCTCCCCAACATCCTACCATTAACTGAGTAAGTCTTGCCCTGGTTCAATCTACCAAAATGCATCACCTCGCATTTGTCTAAATTAAACTCCATCTGCCATTCGTCAGCCCACTGGCCCAATTGGTCAAGATCCCATTGCAATTAGAGATAACTTTCTTCACTGTCCACTATGCCACCAATCTTAGTGTCATCTGCAAACTTACTAACCATGTCTCCTAATATAAATGACAAACAACAGTGGACCCAGCACTGATCCCTGAGGCACACCGCTGATCACAGGCCTCCAGTTTGAAAAACAACCACTCTTTCCTGACTGTTCAAAACTGTTTCCAAACAAAACGGTAGCACTGCTGTCTCTCAGCACCAGGGACTCGGGTTCGATTCCCAGCTTGGGTCACTGTGCAGAATCTGCACGATCTCCCCGTGTCTGCATGGGTTTCCTCCGGGTGCTCCAGTTTCCTCCCACAGTCCGAAAGACATGCTGGTTGGGTGCATTGGCCGTGCTAAATTCTCCCTCAGTGTACCCGAACAGGTGCCAGAGTGTGGCGACTCGGGGATTTTCACAGTAACTTCACAGCAGTGTTAATATTAGCCTACTTGTGACTAATAAATAAACTTTACATGGGCCAAAACTATTCACAGTATTCCAGTCATGATTACACAGAATAAACTGAATTTCCCAGTAATTAATTGCAGATTCTCTTGACATCACAAACATCTCACTACCTTAAACATCAAGAACACAGATCAGCTCCTCCTATACTAGCTCTCTAGAGCAAAATAATTCATCCAAACAACATAAAGGCATTAAACCTAAAACCACAGTTGCACCAGAAAGAATGGGAGAAAAAGCAAAATGTATTTATCAGTAATTTTCATAACCCTGAAGCTCCTTACAGTCAATTGTGCACTTTTAAAGCATAGCCATTGTTGTAAATGTGGCAGACTAAAATTCCCACAAATGGCAATGACCAAACACGTCATGTTAGTTGAGGGTTACATAGTGGCCCAGGACACCACGGAAAAAAATCCCAATTCTTTTTCAAATAGTGCCACAGGATCATTTACATCCACCCAAGAGCAGGTGGGACCTCGGTTTAAAATCCTCATCTGAGAGGTGCACCTCCAACAGTATAGCACTCCCTCAGTACTGCAACGGTGTGTCAGCCTGGATGCTGCACTCCAGTCTTTGCAGTGGAACTTGAACTCTCAGCACTGACTCAGAAAATGAATTGAGACTCTGCAAGGTGTTATACACAGGGTGATGTCAGGGCCTTGACCCACATGGAAACCTAGACTTAAACTGCAAACGTTTCTCTGACAGCTATAAGGACCTCATGCAGAACGAGTTTGACTGTCCTCAGCCAACTTCTTGTGGTACAGGTTGATGGCACAAAATGATAACTTAAGCACAACAGTGGCCATATTGATAAAAGTCAGGAGGGCTGTTCTTCCACCATGAGGTAGGCACGAGAGCCTACACGATGCTAACTTTGTAGGGAAAAGACTCAAAAGGTATTTAATTCATAGAATCCCTAAAGTGCAGAAGAGGCCATTCGGCCCATCACACCTGCACCAATTCAGATGAAGCATCTTACTCAGGTCCACCCCTGCCCCATCCCTGTAACCCCACACATTTACCATGGCTAATCCACCTCACCTACACATCTTGAGACACTAAGGGGCAATTTAGCATGGCCTACCAACCTAACCTGCACTTCTTTAGACGGTGGGAGGAAACCGGAGCACCCGGAGGAAACCCACGCAGACACAGGGAGAACTTGCAAACTCGACAGAGTCACCAAGGCTGGAATCAAACCCAGGTCCCTGATGGTGTGAGGCAGCAGTGCTAACCACTGTGCCACCCCTTCCCCAGAAAAAAAAGCTTAATCTTGAGAGCAAACATTACACAAAATATATTAATGCATTAAGTGATTCCTTTGGAATACTGACAGACATCCATAACAAATCAAATATTAGATTAAGAAATCAGCCATCTTTTCTGAATCATTGTTAACAATCACTAATAACAGAAATTAATAGATAAGCAGTTGTATTTTGGTCAAGATTGTTATAAAAATGATGAAAAATCCTTCCTCTAGCTTCAGGAAGCCTTTGTTTTCAGGTACTTGGCTGCTCTCTTGCATTCTAAACTAGCACCCTGATCACATTATCAATTAATCATCTTAGACACTGATGCTTATTAATTCTCGCAAAGTCAGGATAATTTTAAATGTGGGTAAGTGAGCCTGTGCCAATTCACGAGGTCAGGAGGGTTTAAGATATGAAGCTTACATAATTTTTGCAACATTAGGAAATCTGTGAAAATAAAATAAGATCTGAAATATCTTCCAGCCTTCCCAGAGGGTCAAAGGAGTCATTGCAGCTCAGTGAGAGGAAAAGATTATAAACACCGGAAGGTAAAAGTCCAATTTGAACTGCAGTTACACCCAAGTTAAAAGCAAGGAGAAACTGAGATAACTTTTCATCAGAGGAAGATGGCGGCTGTTTTGATTTTAAAAATCTTCAAATGCTCATTTGAACATATGAGTTTGAGGAACTTAAAAGATGATCTTCGACTTATCTACACAGTTTGAACACCTCTGCTCTTAATTAAGAGTGCATGTAACAAGAGGCTGTACAGAGTTGGGCAGCACAGTTGTCAAGTAGCTGCAGTCTGTGTTAAGATGTTATTTCTCTGAGGGTGAGAAAAGGCCCAGTATTTCACAACATGCAGCAACACACACCATGACAGCAGTAACATCCCACAGCAAATACTACCATCATCCGAGGGAACAATTCCAGTATTTGGCCCATAACTTCCTGCTTCCCCACCCCCGCATTTGGGAGGCAGCTCAATGATACGATGGGGAATCACTGCTGGAAATTCCAACACAAAGGTTTACCCGGAAATTGCTGAGAAGTGTTAACTTCCTCTGGACAATGGCACTGGGCTAGGGATTAGGGCTAGGGCTAGGGATGTCACACTATTTGTAACTCCCACAGTTGCGTGGACCTGCAGAGTTTCACTGGCTGTCTTGTCTGGAGACAATACACATCTTTTTAGCCTGTCTTGATGCTCTCTCCATTCACATTGTTTTGTTTCTTAAAGACTTGATTAGTTGTAAGTATTCGCATTCCAACCATTATTCATGTAAATTGAGTCTGTGTCTTTATAAGCTCTGTTTGTGAACAGAATTCCCACTCACCTGAAGAAGGGGCTTAGAGCTCCGAAAGCTTGTGTGGCTTTTGCTACCAAATAAACCTGTTGGACTTTAACCTGGTGTTGTTAAACTTCTTACTGGGCTAGGGACCATCCAACAGAAGAAATTTAAATCCCTCACGGCAAATGGTTCTGCCAGTTTACCCTGATAGCTACTCTGAAAGAGTTAGAAGGGGGAAAAATCCTTCCTAATGCTGGAGTAACAATCTAAACACCAAAATCCAGTCTCGCAGAGGACCACACCGGATCCCACTCCCACCAATCTGGCTCTGACCTCCCCCCACCCCCGCCTCTCCAGCCACCACCCCCCCACCATTCCTCTCCTCCTCAGCAACATCACTCTTCCCCCCCCCACCCCCCACTCCTCTCTGGGCAACTCCCCACCCCAGAATCCTCTGTGCCCTCCCCCTCACACTCATCTCTGGCCCCCACCTCTCTCCTCTCAGGGCCCCCAGGTCCCACTCATGCCACCCTCTACCCCACCCATCCCTCACTCCACTCCAGGATGCCTCCTCCCCCCACCCCTCTCCAGGATCCTTTATTCCACTCTCCTCCTCCCCCACTCCTCTCCTGGACCTGCCCCCCCCCCCACTCCCTTACCCCCAACACAGCTCCAGGACCCTCTCCTCTTCCCCTCCACCACACCTCTCTGGTATTCTACCCTCTCCTCACAGCCCACATCCCTCCGAGACCCTACCATCTCCCCCCTCCTTCTCTTCCCCCCCTCTCCTCCCTCCTCCCCCTCGCCCCTCTTCTACACCATCGCTCTTTCCCCCTCCGACTCTTCTCCCCTCGTCATTCTCTCCCCTGCCCCTGTTCCTTCTTCCCCCCCGCCTACCCTCTCCAAGACCCTTCCCTCTTCTCCCCCCCCCCCCCCACCCTCACTCTCCCCCCACTCTTCACCTTCCCTCTCTTCTCCACCGCCCCCCTCCCAGAATTCGTGTATCCAAGTTCCTACCCTCTCCCCCCTCGGGAACCCACCCCATCCACCCTCACTCCTCGCAGGGACCAAACCCTCCCCCAAACCCTTCGCTCTCCCTCTCTCACCCACCCCTTAACCTCGCTGGGATCCTACCCTCTTCGCCCCCTATCCCTCTCCCTTTTTTCCCCCTCCGCCCTCTCCCCCCCCCTCCCCACACACACCACCTTCTTCCTTCCAATTGTCTACCCCCCCGCCTTCACTCTACTACGGGACCCCCCCCCACTCTGGGTCCCTACCCTCTTCCCCCTCCCCAGATCTCGCCGGGCATCTCTCCACCCCCTTTTCCTCCACAACACCTCTCCCCCTCCCCATCCCTAACTCGGAACACTTGGTTCTCCTTCCCCCCACTCCCCATTCTCCCCCCCTCTCTTTCCTCACCTCCCCCTCCCTCCCCTCCGGGCCCCACTTTCCCTCAACAACACCTCTCCTCCATCCCCATTCCCCTCCCCGGAACCCGACCTTCTCCCTCTCTCTGTTCCCCAACTCCCTCCCATCCCAACCTCTCCAGGACCCTACCCTCTTCCTTCTCTCCACCCCCCGCTCCACTTCTCCAG